>NC_069380.1:2159062-2467500 GCF_027475565.1 Acinonyx jubatus | reverse complement strand
GCAACCTAAAATCTGGCTGGAGACACCGACGGAGGTTCAGACTGCCATCGGGAAACGGGTTTTCGCGTGGACTCTGCAGTGTTGCCTTGCATTATAAAATAAAACTTAGTTGAAAGAGTTGGAGGGAAGTGGGGGGGATTCGGTGAGCTCGAATGGAAAGGGCAGTTTCTCTTTCATTCTTAATGCCAGACACACAGAGGCGCAAACCGTGCTGCAGGTAAGCCGGATGGATGTGGACCCAGCTTCTCTCCCTCCCTGTCTTTTTCCTGTCTCTCGGTCTCTCTCTCCCTCTCCCTACCCCCCCTCCCCCCCCCCACAGGCGAGGCAGATGTGCCCACCGTTCTGTTCGGGGCTTTCTGACGGCATCGGTTTCTACACACCCGGCTATGTTTAGGTCCAGCCGGCAGCCCGGATCCGGGAGACCGCGGTGCAGCCGGCAGCGGGGGCGCCAGAGAACCGCCTCGGCCCCCGAGTTCCACTAGCGCGCGCATCTTCGGAGGGTCGGGGTGGGGGCGAGCGCGCCAGTGGACTCCCTCTTTGCCCCCAGCCACGCTGTTTAGGGCGAGCCGTGCCGCCCTGGCGGTTGCGGCCCGACCGAGGAGTTCCGGGGTCTCCCCCACGGTCGAAAGCCAGCCGCGGAGTCGGGGGAGCGCGTGGGGGGCGCCCTGGGGCCCGCAGCCGCTCCTTCCTGCCCTGCCTCGCGGGGCCGCAAGCGCAAGCCCGAGCCCCGGAGCCCGGGCTCGGCTTCCTGTCCGCGGCCAGCGGCCTCCGCGCCCGGCCACGGGCCGGGACAAAGAAAGAAATCGCCACCCCGGGCCTCGGGGGGCCCCCGCCGAGCCAGGCCGGCCCCGGAGCCCGGCGGCGGCGCGCTCCGAGCCCGGGACAGCCGGCCGGCGCCGGGACCCCCCGCGCCGCCCCCCGCCCCCCGCGCGCGCACACCTTCGCCCCGCAGTCCGCCCGCCGGCCCCTCGCCCCGCCGCTCCCCTTTGTTCACATTGTCTCAGAAATGGCCCGGCTCTCGGGTCAAGATGGTGAAAGTTGCCGGGACTTGAGCACGGCTCTAGTCCGCGGGACGTGCGAGTGAGGCGCGGGGTGGGAGCGGAGACTGGACCCCTGCGCCGGGAAAGGGAGGCAGCCTCTTTATGGGGGCGCGGGGTTGGGAGGGGGGGGATCCGCCCCAGGAGTCGGCGAGAGGCCGGAGGTGAGGCCCTGGGAATGGCCCTGCTCGGGACGAGAGGGTTTCGCCGGAAGATGAGAGGGAGTCGTGAATTGGCAGATTTCTCGGGTGCGGGAGGTGCCGGCGACCCGGAGCGACCTTCCGCCGCCCCCGGGGCGGAAGGCGTGCTTCGGCCCGGCCCCGGCGGAGAGGAGGGCGAGGAGCGAGGTGGTCCTCCCTCCTGGCCATTCCCACACCCCTTTGCCGCAGTCCCAGGTCATTGGGTGTCCGCGGGCTGACTCCGTGCGTCGTGCTTACGTGTTTAGGAAGCACCAGAGCCCTGCCCCGCGGCATTGACGGCGGTCACGTCGACGGTGGGCTTTCACGGTAACTGCTCAAGAAGCCGGGGAGGAAGTGTCACTTCTCACAAACCACCCGAGTGGCCGGCATCCAGCACGGAGGCAGCCAGCAGCGCCGGCTCTCGCGGGGCCGTCCCTGGGCCGCGCGGGCCCCGTGTGCCGGGTGGGTTACTTTGCCAGCAGAAGCTGATGAAGGGAGACAGGCGGGCGGGGGCGGGGGGAGAGGGGGCCAGACGCTCGGTGAGGGAGGCCATGAGCAGCACGTGGACGCTTCCACTGAAGACCGGCCTGGGACAGTTTCCGCCAGCTGTCCCCAACCACATTCTTTCGGTCCGAGTTTAGATGGTGAGCCAATGAGCAAAGACCATTTCCGCTTCCGAATCCTGCAGCCTCGTGACTGTCACTTTAAAAAGGATGCGGCGGTGGGAGCCGGGGCTAAGTAGCTGACGGAGCGCTTCCCCGCCGAGGAGCAGCGTGCTCCCGGCGTCGCTCCGCTACTGCAGCGGACGAACCCACACTTCATCTGCACACCGAACTCGAGCCGCAGGAAGCCTCCGCCCCTTCCTTGCGCCGTCAACGTGCGGGTCAAGGTGCCTTCCCCTCTGTTTGGTCCTGCTTTCCTATTACAGTTAAGGCGATCATCCCTTTCCTTCCGTGGGTCGCGGCCCATTTTCGCCAGAACCCACTCCACCGGCCGTGTCTGGCCGACTTCCTCACGATCCCCCCCCCAGCTGCGCCACGGTCACGAGCTCCTGGGTCCACGCCTGTGTGCGTAGGTTTTATAAGTATTTTTCAGTTGGTACATAGATGCCCAACTCCAAGAGGAATGAGGCCTTGCTTTCCACACACGTGGTGTAATTGGCTTAATAACACCTGCCTTGGAAGACTGTTGTTAGGAATAAAAGCAAAAATGCATATAAAACAGGCAGCAAACAATAGACACTTAAGAGCTATCATTAGGCTAGTCCTAATGTCCTTCCCCCCACATTTCTGCCCATGAGATATGCAGCAAATACTATTATTGATTCCCATCGCAGTGCTCTCTCAGGCTGTCTCTTCTCAGAATATTTTAATCCCTCTGGTTTTCTCTTCATCCGTCTCTTCTGCTGATCATTTAGTGCTTAGACCCCGATGGGAATAAATGATGAGGTAAGTGAAGAGAGCCAAGAAGAGAAATGAGCACTAAGATAGGGGGCAGCAGATCTGGAAACAGCTTCCCCAACCCTCCCTGCCCCACCGAGATCTGCTCCCCGTGATTGCTGATACCCCTTTCATGGGCCCGGGGTGAGTTTATGACACATGGATGTAAACAATGGCCTGTAAGGTATAATAAAGTCCCTACAAATTTCAGGTGGCCGCTGGAAAAAGCGCTCTGCCCACCTCTACTGCTTTCTTCATTAACACATGTCCCCTCCTCCTGACTTCCTTGGACCCCCAAACGCACATCACCATGGAATGCTTTCATTCCTTTCCTACAATAAAGGTGTAACTGGGCCTCCACCCTCCCATCTCCATTTCCCACACTCTCCCCACCTCCTCTACAGCCCTTCAGTCAAGGGCTCCGGTTTGGAAATTGTGAGGAGTGTGGAGTGGAGAGGAGTGTTTGGGAAGGTTGAAGTCAGTTCCTATTCTGACCCTGGTGGACTACAGGTAAGCTTCAACGGTAAGAGGACAGAACTATTGGAGCCAACATTTATTGGCTGCTTGCTGTGTTCCACACTACTAAGTGCTTTTGTGTTTTACCCTTTTAACTTTCAAAATCGCCGTATGAGATAGGTACTCTTATCCCATTTTACACATGAAAAAACGGACTTCTAAAGATTAAGTAACATGGGGCGCCTGGGTGGCACAGTCGGTTAAGCGTCCGACTTCAGCCAGGTCACGATCTCGCGGTCCGTGAGTTCGAGCCCCGCGTCGGGCTCTGGGCTGACGGCTCAGAGCCTGGAGCCTGTTTCCGATTCTGTGTCTCCCTCTCTCTCTGCCCCTCCCCCGTTCATGCTCTGTCTCTCTCTGTCCCAAAAATAAATAAAGGTTGAAAAAAAAAATTTTTTTTTAAAAAAGATTAAGTAACATGCCTATTGCCACAGTGCTAACAAGTGATGGTGCCAAGTATATGACCCTCTAGTATAATAAGCATATACGAGCATATACTATATGCATACTATACTGTGCATATAATAAGCATATACTAGCATAGCCATATATGCACATATATACATATATTATAAATTTTTATAAATGGCATGTTTGCATTAAATAAATATAAATATAAAAAAAATTTACACAGAAGTAAATTGCTTAGATGTATACAAGAACAACTAGTTAAAAGACATAATGAAGGAATAAAGACCGTAGTTACAATACGGGGGGAACAAGAAAGATAAATTTCCAGGAATACAATTAACAAAAATGTGCAAGGTCTGCATGAAGAAACACATTTAAAGCTCTCTAGGGACACAAAAGAAGAACTAAACAAATAGAAAGGCAGGTAGTGTTCTCAGATTGAAAAAACTCAATTTCATAAGTACATAATCATTCCTAAATTAATCTAAAAACTTAACATGAACACAAAAAAAACCAATATGTTTTTTAATTAGAAACTCGGATGCTAAAGTTAATATAGAAAATTCATTTTAAATTGACCAAAAAAATGTTTGAAATTGACAAGAAAAATAAGAAGGTAACTAGCCATACAATATTTTTAAATATTTTAAAGCTATAACACTCAAAACAGAGTAGTGTTGTCATATAGATAAAGCAATGACACCGAATAGAAATCACAGAAATAGACCTGAATACATAGGATAATTTAATACATGATAAGCAATCAGGGGAGGTGGGGAATGAACTATTGAGCAAATGGTTTTGAAACAACTGAATAGACAGCTGGGAAAAAATAAGTAATATCTATTCCTCACACTTTACGTGAGGATAAAACCTAAATGGAACAAATATTTCAATATTAAAAAATAAAACCATAACAAATAGTAAAAGAAACAATGGAAGAATTCCTTCATAATCTCAGTAGTGAAGTTCTTACTAATTGTATCACAGAATCCAAATGCCCGAAAGGGAATAATGACAAATTCTACCACAGACAAAACATTGTTTAACTGCATGGAGGGAAAACACAAATTCAGAAGATAAATGACAAAATGGAAAAAATGTCCATCTCATATCAAGATAAAGAACTCATTTCCCTAATATATAAAGAGCTCCTATAAATCAATAAGAAAAATATGACTTCTGTTTTCTAGTCTGACATGTAAAGACGGGGAAGTCATCATTCCCTCCAGCCCCCTCTGGCCCTCACTGTGGGGAAAAGGAAATACCCAGTTCGGGATTCCTAAAAGACTGAGACCTAGTCATAGGACTAGAGAACACTTCCCCTGCCTCTACATCTTTCCACGACACCCAGAAGGCTCCAGCATAATACAGGGATTATTAGAGCTACAAGAACGGCAAGACTCAGACCTTATTTAGGAAGCCTCCCAGATAAAACAAGGGAGATGAAAAAGACACCGGAAGAAATTTTAGTCCCTGACCCCACAGCAACTGCAAACAACAGTAAAAACAGCCTAACTCTTGGCCACATAAATATAAAATCTCACACAAAAGCCTTGTCTACCTAAGTAATTTTTACCCAATACATCATATCCAGCTTTCCACAAAAAGGTTAAAAGGTTAAAAAAAAAAAAAAGCACAGTGTACAAAGACAAAGTAAGAGTTAGAAGTTTTGGAATTATCACACCAGGAATTTGAAACAACCATCACTAGGGGCACCTGGTGGTTCAGTCAGTTAAGCATCCGTCCTTGGCTCAAGTCATGATCTTCACAGGTTCGTGGGTTTGAGCCCCACACTGGCCTCTGTGCTGACAGCTCAGAGCCTGGAGCCTGCTTTGGATTCTGTGTCTCCCTCTCTCTCTGCCCCTCCCTCGCTTGTGCTCTGTCTCTCACAAATAAACGTTACAAATTTTTTTGAAAAAAACATCATTAATAGGTTAA
Source organism: Acinonyx jubatus (assembly GCF_027475565.1). Taxonomy (NCBI): domain Eukaryota; kingdom Metazoa; phylum Chordata; class Mammalia; order Carnivora; family Felidae; genus Acinonyx; species Acinonyx jubatus. The sequence continues at coordinate 2,461,980 of NC_069380.1, read as the reverse complement.
GGTCTCTAATGGAAAAAGTGGATAACATGCAAGAACCAATAGGTGATGAAAGCAGAAAAGAGAAAGGTAAAGGGGAGAATCTACGGGAAGTGCGAGAAACCCGAAACTGCAACACAAATGAAGAAGGCCTTTGATGGGTTCAGCAGGGCACTGAACACAGTCGAGGAAGGAACCAGTGAGCTCGGAATATATGTCAATAGCAACTCCTCAAATTGAAACGCGGAGATAAAAGAAAACAATGGAACAGAATATCCAGGAACTGTGGGAAAATGACAAAGGAAGTATCACACATGTAATTGGAATACTAGAAGGAGAAAAAAGAGAGAAACACAGAAGAAATATCTGAAGAGATAACATTTCAGAACTTTCCAAACTTAATGACAGACTCTAAGCCACAGATCTAGGAAGGTCAGAGAACAGTAAGTAGGACAAACCCAAAAAAATGTACAGTGTACCTCACGCTCAACATATATCCATGTCTACAGTGTAGACAAAGACAAAGAGAAAATCTTGAAAAAGACTAGAGGGGGGGCGGGGAATCCTCCCTATAGAGGAACAAAGAAAAGAATCACATTGGACTTTTCTTCAGAAACCATGCAAGCAAGAGGAGAGTGGAATGACATATTTAAAGTGTTGGGGGGACAAAAGAAAAATACTAACGATAGAATAGTTTACAGAAAATACAAATGGTTCTTAAACATTAGTAAATAGTTTCAATTCCATTTATAATAAAAGAAATGTAAAATAAAACTGCAGATATACCATTTTTGCTATAATTTGACAACTATTTAAAAAATAATATAAAATACTGTGTTAAGAGTTTGGGGAATTCAGATGCTCTCATATATCACTGTGGAGATGAAGTTGTCACAGCCTTGAGGAAGGGCACTTTTGATAATATCTACTTATATATCACAACTGCACAGATCCTTTGACTCAACAATCTCTCTTCTGGAAATTTATCTTCAGTATCTATATACACATGTACAAAATCCTGTGTGCACAAGATTCCTCACTGTAGCACTCTTTGTAGTCGCAAAAGACTGGAAACAGTTCATGTGTCCATCAGGAACAGGTTATGGGACATCTGGGTGTCTCAGTCAGTTGGGTGTCTGATTCTTGGTTTTGGCTCAGGTCATGATCTCAGGGTACGTGAGACTGAGCCCCACGTGGGGCTCTGCACCACTCTCTCCCCGACTCAGAAGCATGCGTGCACACTCTCTCTCTCAAAATAAATAAAGTTTAAAAAATGAATGACTGGTTACATGAATTAAAATAATTCCATAGGGGCGCCTGGGTGGCTCAGTCGGTTGAGCGTCCGACTTCGGCTCAGGTCATGATCTCACAGTCTGTGAGCTCGAGCCCCGCGTCAGGCTCTGTGCTGACAGCTCAGAGCCTGGAGCCTCTTTCAGATTCTGTGTCTCCCTCTCTTTCTGCCCTTCCCCCGCTCATGCTCTGTCTCTGTCTCGGTCTCGGTCTCTGTCTCTGTCAAAAATAAATAAACATCAAAAAAAATTTTTTTTAATAATTCCATAAAATAGAATCTCAAGCAGCTTGGTAAAGGAAAAAAAAAAAATAGGGAAGGTTTTTGTATGCTACCATGGACTAAACTCCAAAAAATACTGTTGAAGAGAAAAATACAGTCCAGAACAGTATATGTGTTATGGCATCATTTATGTCCTAAAGGAAAACCTTTATATTAATACATATAAATAATATCTCTAGAAATATGTATAAGAAACAAAGACAATAGCTTTGCTTGTCTGCTGAAAATCATATACCTAGGGGACAATGAATAGGAGGGAGAATTTTCACTGCATACACTTTCTTACCATCTTGAACCACACGAATGTAGCATTTCTTTACAAAAACATAAGCACGGCTTAACTTTTTTACGTAATTACATATTCCTCTTTGGAAGGAATGGAAGTACAGCACCTGGTCTTGGGAGGAGATGCAGAAAATGTGATCAGGGAAGACTTTTCTGCACACGACCCAGGTTCGTGAAATAACACATCTCTGAAAATGTAATAGAGTCAATCTCCAGATGCTGCTCCTTTCCATCTCTTTCAGGATAATTCTTGTGTGTCCTTAGCAGTGTTCAGCATTTTCCCGGTTCCTTTTACCTTTCTGCCTCTCCTGGTTTCTCCTATCATAAAATGTGACCGGCAAAGTCCTAGGACTTTCTTCACTTACAATTGTCCCAATATTAGATCACATTGCCGGTTCAAAATGTCCCACCTTCCAGTCCGAGTTCATTCTCACGGCCTGCAAAGCTGCCCAACTTCCTACCGTAACCTCCCCTCCTTGTTTACCTCTCCATTCCCATGCCTCTCCACTTTCCTTTTGGTCACTCCAGCATAACTCATTTTAGCTCTTTTTCTTGCCTCTTTCTCTACTTTCCCCCACCCCCACTTTTAGAATATGGATGGGGTATAAGTAACAACAGCAACAATAATAGTTATCACTCAATACACGCCAAGAATTTCACTTGCCCTATTTCATTTAAAACTTCATTACACTACAAATTCGACATTATTACCTCTGCTTGTTAGGGTTGAAGAAACTAAGGCTTAAAGGGGTTAAGACACTTGACTGAAGTCACACAGCTGAACAGCGATGAAGCAGGATCCTAACACGGACCTTCCAACGCAAAAGTCTGTGTTCTCCACTCCTAATTCTTTGCAGTTTAAGATTAATTTGTAACCAGATTCCCACTGAGTTATCTGTCTATATTCTCTTCTCTATTTTTTTTCCTAACTCTGCCTTTGGTTATCATTAATAAGAATGCTAAATTTAACGGAACATCTATCTACTTCGTTTCTTATAGTTTGATGCTTTTTAATTGCCAAGTTTCTAATATTTAATAAGTACCTAAAAACATAAGACATAGGAAGAACAGAAAAAGTATAAAATAAAGTTACATTAAGAAGCATAAAATAATATCAGAGGTGTGACTGACATTTCTGGAAGTCATATATCAAATGAAGTAAAGGATGAGTGAAAAAGAAGAGGCATCTCATTCCAATTATCTACCTACTAACATAAACGTCATACTTTTATTCAACAGTTGCTTTTCTGGGTCGCCTGGGTGGCTCAGTCAGTTAAGAAGCTGACTCTTGGTTTCAGCTCAGTTCATGATCTCACAGTTTCATGAGTTTGAGCCCCAAGTCTGACTCTGTGCTCAGAGCCTGTTTGGGATTCTCTCTCTCTCTCCCTCTCTCTGCTCCTCCCTCACTCGCTCTGTCTCTCTCAAAATAAATAAACTTAAAAAAAACTGACTTAAAAATAAATAAATAGTTGCTTTTCCATTTACATCAAAATCTCTTTAGAGTGGGAGAAAACATCTAGAAAATGTTTTCTTTTGTACAGCCTATATTAATTTATATCCATGCATGTCTAGATATTATTGATTGTATGGCAGATATTTAGAAATATGTAAGTTCCTGCTGATGCTATATTCCACTAGAGAGCGTGTCCCTTTTCTTCTTAGATATGAGTGGCTGATCATGTGAATCCAATCAATAATTGAACTGGGCTGGGGCTGGGTTCCAGTTTTAGTAAGACTCTACAGATCTTTGGTTCACCCAGTTCCTTGAGTATAGCCCTCCCTACTTCTGATGGAGAGCCCAGGGGGTGTCTGTTTCCTCAACTCTAGAAGAGTTCAGACATTTTCAAACCAACTTTCCAGGTTCCTTACCCTTACAAAGCTTCAAAATCTGGCAAAAGTCTTTTTTTTTTAATGTTTATTTGGTGGGGGGGGAGGGGGGGGCGGTGCAGAGAGAGAGGGAAACACCGAATCGGAAACAGGCTCCAGGTTCCGAGCTGTCAACACAGAGCCCGAAGTGGGGCCCTAACTCACGAACCGTGAGATCATGACCTGAGCTGAAGTCCGACGCTTAACCCAGGAATCCCAAAATCTGGCAAACGCCTTAAGGCCAGGAAGAAACAGCCATGTGCTTGAAGCGGCCCGATCCCCCAGAGGCATCTTGCTTTTTAAGAACATAAGCCTGTGGGAGGTTTCATTTGCCCCTTAGAAACTTTCAGCTTCACTTCCCCGCATCCTATGAACCCTGAGAACTCAGCAAACGTCCTGTGGAGAAAACCAGCTTTGAAGGTGAAGCCCCTCAAGTTTGTAATATTTTCACACTAGGCCCCCAGTTGGTTAGAGCTTTGTTGGTTTCTCTTACCTTTACTAGGACCCTCTGCCCAAGCCACGCCTGATCCTCAACCTGTGCCCAGAATCAATAAATGTCACCAGGGCCAAAAACATCTGTGGGTCTGCAGCTTACCTGCAAGCAATTTCTCTCTCTCTGTGATCTTAGTTCATCTACTACTCATTTCTTCCACAACCCAGGGGCGCCTTTCCAGATTCATTTTTGTAATTTCTCTAGTTTTTCCTAGTTGTTACAGTAGAGTTACTGGCCGGCCTCAGCTAACTGCACAGTATCCACAAGCAGAAGTTTCACATTTTATTTCTGAAGGTGACAGGATTATTACGATAAGGATTCTACCTTATATGTCATGATGTTTTGTAGTTTTCGAGGGTGTGACACATCCACTATCCCAACGTTTACCAGGTCCGTGGCATAGGGTAAACTAGGGTACCCGACTCGGCGGGACATCTCTGAAGCCACACCCGTTGGGCACAACCGCCCACGGGGAAGGGAGGAGGGTTCTCCTCCGTTCTTCTGAGACCTGGCTTGTCTGCAGTCCCTCTATATGAAGGACATGAAAACAAATGAGAGCTTATTTGCCAGGCTACACAGCATAGTCTCCAACAACGGACTCACGCTTGTTAGTGTCCGCTTACAAGAATGCTTGAATGCACGCAGATTCAGGCTGATTTCAGGTTATTGGTGAATCACCTGAGATCTTCATAAAGGTGGGTTTACAGCACTTATGAAACATTCACCACAGACAGCATTTTTCCACCGGGTTACTGATTGGAAGAAATGCAAAATCAAAACAAAAAACAAAAAACACACAAACAAATAGAAAACAGAGAGGGGGACAAACCATAAGAGACTCTTAAATATAGAGAACAAACTGAGGGGTTGCTGGAGGGGAGGTGGGTGGGGGGCCGGGCTAAAAGGGTGGTGGGCACTAAGGAGAACACATGTTGGGATGAGCACTGGGTGTCGTGTGTAAGAGATGAATCACCGGGTTCTCCTCCTGAAGCCAAGACTACACTGTATGTTAACTCACTTGAATTTAAATAAATTAATTTAAAAAATAATAGCAACATCCCAAAATTTTCTAAGGAGACACACACACACACAGCAGTAAAACTGTACCCTTTATGAACCTCCCGGCACATTAATTTCATGAATTATGCTGGTATGTAAACTTACCTCTAGAGAACCATGCTGGCTTCTCGATATTACAGACCTGGGAGGATATGTTTATCCTTACTATCTCTCTAGACAGGTTTCCCAAGCTGACCTTTCGAAGAAGTGGAATGTACACCATCTTTAAGTACCTTCTAGATAGCTTCTGCAATTCGACAAAGCCCCTGTCGCTGTGGCAGAGTAGCTGCTATTAAGCTGAGCTGGTCTCTGGCGTGGTAGCCGGCAACACTTACGTGGTATTCTCTGAAGGAGATTCAGGAAGTCCCTATGGTCAGAAATCCTCTCCCAGCATCAGTGCAATTCTTTTAGAAATCGGAGAGGGGAGGAGAGCAAGTCTTAGTCATAAACTGGTCAAACCCAGAAGCAGCACAGTTAATATCAGCTTGTGTGCGAGACTCAAGAACAGTTACACAGCGTGGGTTCAAAGAAAACTCAAAACTAGAGCCACGCTCAGCACACGACATCACCACAGACAGTAAATGCTGGGTGGGGGGGCATTATTATTTGCAGTACGTGTGAGCTCCTTGAGGGCAAAGGAAGTCAAGTCATATTTTCGTGCTCTAATGTGATCACATGCGATTTTAATCAGCCATATCTGGGAATTGTTTGTTTATTTTTTTTCATGTAATATATTTAATGTAAGGGAATTGTTTATTCTAATGTGGCACGATTTGCTTCAGGACACAGCAAAACAGCAGAAGTTCCTTAGTATTTCTGAGTATACCCCCAATGGAGAGAATGCTGTATTCGGAGTTACTTCTTCATGTGAAAAAGAGATTCAGCTCGCTGTGCTCATTCTTAATCTCTGAGCATTTCTTTAATCGTAGCTGAATTGTACCTTTTATGCACTCAGTTATTCATTTTACTTTGCGCCCTTCCAATGGAGTTGGGTGATGATGTGGCACTTTTGTCTGTCCATCGTAAGTACGTATCCAATTACGTGGATTTTGAGTGGGATGGCTACCAGCGACTAGCCCGAAGCCTAAAACCGTGGCTCTCCAGAGTTCACTTTTCCTCAGTAAACATCATTGGGATGTGACCTAAATTTGAAAACAGAAATTGAAGTAAAACAGGAATCGTCACGCCCCTAAAGAAAAAAGGCGCGCTTCACTTGTCAAGTTGCGGGAAAATACTGACACCATACGATACGATATGGAACGAGCTACTGAGCCTTTGCACGTTCTTTCTCACAGAACAAGATGAACAGGAGTGCTCTCTCAACCCATCAATCCCGTTAGCCACGAAAGAGAAGATGGCGTAAAACAAGCAAAACAAGACTGCGTGGCAAAGGAGAAAGAGCGTATTTTTCAGAAGGCCTGCCATCGGGCAGACTGGACAAGCTCTTCAGGGACTCCCAGGCCAGTTTCCTCATCTGTAGCCCGGGGATGAAAATACTTGCCCTATGCCTGTTTGCAGGATAAAAAGAGAGCCCGTGGAAAAGGTCGCGCATCTGAAAGGGCCCCACAAAGTTACATCTTATTAATGAGCGCTAATCGATTTTGCTTTTTTCAACAGAAAACTAAATAAACAAAGAGAAAATGAGATTTATGAAGATTAAGTCGTATCAAGAGAGGAAGCTGGGAGAAATTTTAAACACAGCGTGACTGCCTCTGCACAAAAACATTTGCACGGGGTGGGGGTTCGGGAGGAGAGGAGCCTCCAGGAAATGCACCGAAAGCTGACACGAGTCATGTTCTGATCGCGAACGCGAGTGTGTGCGCCTTCCGTTTCCCACATTTTCAACAGTGTGTTTAATGTGACTTATATGAGAATACTTTTTTTTTTGAAAGCTAGACGATGCCTTTTTCATAGAAATTACCCACTTCCCAGCAAAGACATTTAAAATGTTGTTTTAGATGCCCCAGAGGTGTTTGTAGCAATTGCTAATATGACGTGCTTCATTCAACTCATCACTTATTGAGCACCACGTGCCAGACTCCAGAAGGAGACAGAATAAATGAGATAGAGGCCTGTCTTCCTTCTGTCCCTTGATAATAAACGGTGGTTGTTCTTCTGTTGTAAGTCAGCTTGAGCATTAAGGCTTAAGGGGAATCAGAGGAGGGAGCGAGAGAGGGAGGGGGAGGGAGAGATACATATTCCAACAACTGTGAGGGCCGGCAAGGCGAGTTGAAAACCTGTGGGGCAGGCCTGCAAGCCAGAAACTCGGGAGCAAAAGCTGAAGCTGCTGTGGACAGGCGAAAGGTTTCCCACCCCAGGGAAACCTCAGTTAATGTTGTTAAAGGCTTTCAACTGATTGGCGCAGGCCCACCCATATTATTCGGGATAATCTTTACTTAGAGTCAGCTGATTATACATGTTAGCCACGTGTATGAAATACCTCAGAGCAACACCCAGATAAGCGTTTGATTAAATAACTGGGAACGATAGCCTCGCCAACTGGACACATCAAACTGACCCTCAGAGCCTCTCGATATTCTCTCCCACCTATGCTAATTTAGTTAACGCGACTACTTTCTCAGCTCATTTCAGACCTCACCAAACACAGAACTCTTAGGAAACAGTGCCCTTGCTCCATCCCTGTCTTCCTTCCAAGGCCTGCTTAACACAACGCTTGGTCGATTGGGAACTTTACACTTGACATATTCTTATTTCAGGTAGGTGGTTGTTTTAAATTTGGTGACGACCAAGGTAGCGAGGCACTGCAAAAATCGGTGAAAAGCAAAATCCGCTCCCTGTGAACCACCATGTCAAATGTGAGGAGGCCAAAGGTGGAGAAGAGCTATCACTCCCACACTGTAGGCTCCCAAGGTTTTCGACTGTTTTTCGTCATCAAACTTTATTTTTATTAGACGATCTCTTATTTAAATTTATTTTAGCCTATGGTCCCTTATTTATGCGACTAGCCTTCCTCATGCCTTATGTGTCTACACCAGGGGTTCTCAACTGGGGTGATTTTGCACCCCCCACCCCCACCCAAGGGGCTTTCTGACATTCTCTGGACACATTTTTGGTGGCTACACTTGAGGTCACACGGTAGAGGCCGGGGTGCTACTGAACATTCTACAGTGCACAAGACAGGATCCCACAACGAAGAATGATCCATCCCCAAATGTCAATAGTGCGAAGGTTAAGAAACCCTGGTCTAGACGATACCGGTATGAGTTCTGCCACAAATTCTGATCAAGTTCCTCAAACACTAGGTCTATGGAGAAAATAAGCTTGTTAAATTCCCTTAATCTTTAGTTTCCGAACTTGGCTGAAATTACTCTTTAAAATCATGTCCGAGTTTTTGGTGATTTTTGGAAGGGTGAAATGAATAAAATATGTTCACTTTTAAAATGGCTGAAAATATTAATGTTCTGAGTCAGTGAAAGTTACTGATTGTAGTTAAACTATTAAAACTTGAGAGGCGGCTGGCTGGCTCAGTCTGTAGAACACAAAACTCTTGATCTCAGGGTCATGGGTTTCAGTCACACGCTGAGTACAGAGATAACTTAAAAATAAAAATCTCTAGGGGCACCTGGGTGGCTCAGTCGGTTGAGCATCCGACTTTGGCTCAGGTCACGATCTTGCAGTTCATGAGTTTGAACCCTGCGTCGGGCTCTGTGCTGACAGCTTAGAGCCTGGAGCCTGCTTCAGATTCTGTGTCTCCTCTCTCTGCCCTTCTCCTGCTCATGCTCTGTTTTTCTCTGTCTCAAAAATAAATAAAACATTAAAAAAAAAATTTTATAAAAAAAAAAACTAAAAATCTCTAAACCATTACAACTTTAAATATAGTAGTATGTATGATTTAGTTTATCATGAAACATAATTTACATTATTTTTTTAAATAACATAACATTTATTTAAATATTTAATTTAAATATTAAATATTTAAATAACATATTTCAAGTGATTTATTCAATTTTCATTCACTATTTATTTATTTTTATTTATTTATTTATTTATTTATTTATTTATTTATTTATCTATCTATCTATATAATTTATTGTCCAGTTAGCTAACATACAGTGTATACAGTGTGTTCTTGGTTTCGGGGGTAGATTCCCATGACTCATCGCTTACATACTCATCAGTGCTCATCCCAAGTGCCTTCCTCAATGCCCGTCACCCATTTTCTCCCCTCCATCGTCTCCCCATCAACCCTCAATTGTTCTCTGTATTTCAATCTCATGGGTTTGCTTCCCTCTCTGTTTGAAACTATTTTTTTCCCCTTCCCTTTCCCCATGGTCTTCTGTCAAGTTCCTCGTATGAGTGAAAACATATGATACCTGTCTTTCTCTGACTGACTTATTTCACTCAGCATAATACCCTCCAGTTCCATCCATGTTGTTGCAAATGGCAGGATTTCATTCTTTCTCATTGCCAAGTATTATTTCCTTGTATATATAAACCACATCTTCTGTATCCATTCACCAGTTGATGGACATTTGGGCTCTTTCCATAATCTGGCTATTGTTGAAAGTGCTTCCATAAACATTGGGGTACATGTGCCGCTATGAATCAGCACTCCTGCATCCCTTGGGTAAATTTCTAGCTGGGTCATAGGGTAGTTCTATTTTGAACTTTTTGAGGACCCTCCACACTGTTTTCCAGAGCGGCTGCACCAGTTCGCATTCCCACCAACAGTGCAGGAGGGTTCCTGTTCCTCCACATCCTCGCCAGCATCTGTAGTCTCCTGAGTTGTTCATTTTAGCTACTCGGACCAGTGTGAGGTCGTATCTCAGTGTGGCTTTGATTCGTATTTCCCTGATGAGGAGTGACATTGAGCATCGTTTCATGTGTCTGTTGGCCATCTGGATGTCTTCTTTGGAAAAGTGTCTTTTCATGTCTTCTGCACATTTCTTCACTGGATTATTTGTTTTTTTGGGTGTTGAGTTTGGTAAGTTCTTTATAGATCTTGGATACTAACCCTTTATCCGATATGTCATTTGCAAATAGTTTCTCCCATTCTGTCGGTTGCCTTTTAGTTTTGTTGATTGTTTACTTTGCAGTGCAGAAGTTTTTATCTTGATGAAGTCCCAATAGTTCATTTTTGCTTTTATTTCCCTTGCCTTCGGAGACGTGTTGAGTAAGAAGTTGCTGCAGCTGAGGTCAAAGAGGTTGTTGCCTGCTTTCTCCTCTAGGGTTTTGACGGTTTCCTGTCTCGCATTTAGGTCTTCCATCCATTTGGAGTTTATTTTTGTGAATGGTGTAAGAAAGTGGTCTAGTTTCATTCTTCTGCGTGTTGCTGTTCAGTCCTCCCAGCACCATTCGCTGAAGAGACTGTCTTTTTTCCATTGGATACTCTTTGCTTCTTTGTTAAAGATTAGTTGGCCATACATTTCATACATCCAATTCTGGGCTCTGTATTCTATTCCATTGGTCTATATGTCTGTTCTTGTGCCAGTACCATACTGTCTTGAGGATTATAGCTTTGTAGAAGAGGCTGAAGTCCAGGATGCTGATGCCTCCGCTTTGGTTTTCTTTTTCAACATTACTTTGGCTATTCGGGGTCTTTTGTGGCTCCATACAAATTTTAGGAATAAACCTAATCAAATATGTAAAAGATCTGTATGCTGAAAACTATGGAAAACTTATGAAAGAAATTGCACTTGATCTTAGCCAAAAGGCCGAGAAGCAATTAAAATAAATTGAAGAAGACACAAAGAAATGGAAAAACATTCTATGCTCATGGATTGAAAGAACAAATATTGTTAAAATGGCAAGACTACCCAAAGCAATCTACACATTCAGTGCAATCCCAATCAAAATTGCACCAGCGTTCTTTTCATTTACCGTTTAATTGAACTTGTATTCAAAATCTATTCAAAATCTATTTCATCTCAAAAGTAAAATAAGAGGAAGTTTTTTAAACTATAACTGTAGCACCCTCATGCCCCATGAATGTAATTCATAAGTAACACAACATATATTTTTCTGCTAACAATCCTATATATTTATCACTAAAAAAAAAAAAAAAGGTTGAAAATACAATGAAAATTGTGTGGTTTTTATCATCCATTGTATTAGTCAGGGTTCTACATATGCATATACATAGAGAGATATTTACTACATAGAATATTATTAGACTTTATATATAAAGATTACATATGTATGAAGATTATTATATAGAGACAGATTACATGAAGAGACTTATTATAAGGAACTGACTTATGTGATTACAGATGCTGGTTAAGTCCGAAATCTGCAGAGCTGACGTTGCAGTTCACGTCTAACGGCTGGAAGCTGCCAAGTGCAAGAGACAGTGCCTAGTTCAAAGGCTGTCTGGCTGAAAGATTCTTTCTTACTCGGAGAAGGTCAGCCTTTTGTTCTACGCAGGCTATACACTGATTGGCTGAGGCCCACCCACGTTTATGGAGGGCAGTCTGCTTCAACTCAGTCTACTGATATAAATGTTAACCTCATCCAAAAATACCCTCACAGAAACACCTAGAATAATGTTTCACCAAATACCCAACATAAATTGACACATAAAATTAATCACTATGGCCATTCAGGAAAAAAAAAAAAAAGACACCTGGAAAAGGGGGAAAAATTATAAATAACTTACAATATCCAAGATATGGAAACAACCCAAGTGTCTTTCCAAAAATAAATGGACAAAGAAGATGTGGTGTGTGTGTATATATATATATATATATATATATATATATATATATACACAATGGAATATTACTCCACCGTAAAAAAGAGGAGATATTGCCATTTGCAACAACACAGATGGACGGATGGACCAAGAGAGTGTCATGCTAAGTGAAACAAGGCAGACAGAGAAAGACAAATACTGTATAATTTCACTCGTGTGTAGAATCTAAAAAAAAAAAAAAAAAAATGAATAAACAAAAAGAAGAAATCAGAGAGTAAACTGATGGTTGCCAGAGGGAAGGGGGTACAGGGTTGGGCAAAATGGGTGAAGGAGATTGGCGGGAGATACAAGAACAAAAGGCACAGCATAGGGAACATAGTCGATGATATTGCGACAGTGCTGTGTGGTGACAGATGGCAGCTACACGTAAGTGAGCACAGTATACCGCACAGAACTGTTGAATCACTATGTTGTACCCCTTAAACTAATGTCACATTGTGTGTCAACTACACTCAAAAAAGTTTTTTTAATTAGTAGCAACTTAACATCAATAATAAGAATTCTAGTTAAATAGAATAATTCAGCCCCATGGTAATAGATAAAACCGTTATTTTTCTAGTGTGGTAGAGACTGTTTAGAGTCACGGAAAAGTTTCATAAATACCATTGGCCAGGCTCGGCCATTATATACATGAATTATTACAGTACCTTGAGATATAACTCGTCCAGGCCTAAAGATTCAAACCTATTTAGTATACTCAAGTACCGACTTATCAGAGCCATACAGTGGAATCACATAATTGGAAGGAAACTTTGTGATTATCCCCAAGTCCCCCCAATAGTGACAAAGAAAAGCAAGACGTTGATTTAGATTTGTCTTGAGTGTTAGACAGAGCCTTGATTTGGGATACTTTAAAATCATAAGCCTATAAATATCGGACTGGGATTCGATGCTGACCACAAACAAATGGGAAACATGCAAACTTATGTTGGCACAAATCATGTTTCACTACTCCTGTTTTTTGCTGATGTCAAGAGTACATTGGAAAGATTGCCTTGTAGTCCATGGAGTATGGTTAGTATCAAAGAAACCCCAGGGGTAGGTCTCAGTCCTGGCTATGCCTCAGAATTATGTGTGGAGGAACATAAAAACATAGCCGCTTGGGACTCATCTTAGACTCTCTGCTACAATTTCCCTCCCCTTCTGGCGACAATGCTAATCTAGAGTTTTACTTTAACTTTTGACTTGCTTTATGTAGACATGTCCAAAGCAAGAGAGCAAAAAAAAAAAAAAAAAAAAGTATTAGACATGAAATTATGATTTTTTTTTGCCTACAATTTGGGGACCTATGTTCTCAAGGGACACTGCCTCTTACTCATCACTAAAAGAAATACAAGCCCAACCAAGAGATAGGACTTTCAGTCATGAAAAATAAGACCTTCTTACGAGTCAACGATGGTCTCTTTCCTTCGTGAGAATTGTTCCACTTTATTTAGCCAAGAATCAATCACTCAATCAATAGTAAATTAGTTAAATAACAACTATTTAATATATATACTTATTTATATATTAATTCTAGGCTACTACAACAAACCAATTCTCACAAAGGAGAGAAACTCTTCTTTTCCATATATATATAGAGAGAGAAAATATATATCTACAATATCTGTATATATAAATATATATCTATAAAAATATATAGAGAAATATAGAGAGATAAATAACATATATATGTCATTGCATATGTAATACAAGTTTGCTGTAAAACATTCAGACAGTTCAGAAGTACATGGATTTTTAAATCTCTCCCATCCCTTCATAGGCACTCGCTAGTATTTGACGTACATCCTTCCAGAGCTTTCTGTAAGTACCCATACATATGCACATATGTATAGGGGTAGTTCTTTAAATGGGAACAAATTACACATAATGACATGCATACTGCTTTTCAAAAACCAGTACTCTGGGGGGTGGGAGCAGAGCGGGGGTGGTGGGGGGCGCCCTGGGTGCTCGGTCAGTTGAGCATCCAACTTCGGCTCAGGTCATGATCTCAGGGTTCATGAGCTTGAGCCCTGCGTCGGGCTCTGTGCTGACAGCTCAGTCTGGAGCCTGCTTTGGATTCTGTGTCTCCCTCTCTGCCCCCCTGTCCCTGCTTGCGCTCTGTCTCTCTCTCTCTCTCTCAAGAATAACATTAAAAAAAAATTAACATTAACATTAAAAAAAAAAAACACCAGTACTCTACCATTGATATCCTCCTCTGTCAGAGCAGGCAGACTTCCCTAGTTCCTTTTCAATGGCCGCTTCACCTTCCATAGCATCGATATACCATAATCCAACAATTTTCTCCTATTGATGGATGTGCGACTTGTCAACAGTTTTTCACTCACAGTGGCACAGTGAGCATCCTTTAAACTAGACACAGTCCACCCTGAAGTCGGCGCCCCTCCTTGCCCAACTGCAGGGAGTGGTGTCTGAGACACGGAGAGCTGTGCCCTGGGGTTGGGCAGAAAGACCTGCCCCAAGTTTCCTTTAACTTAGTTCTTGGTATTCCGGGCTCCCTGATGAGGCTTTCCTTGTATGTTTATACTAGTTCAATTCTAGCCAATAAATACGCATTGAGCCCCTACCAAGTGCATAGCCCTGTGCTGGATGCTAGGAATTCGATGCCACACGACACACGGTCCCTGCCCTCAAGGGTCTCACCACAATGCGGTGGTGGGTACCAATCTAGTAGTAGCAAGAAACGGCAAAGGGAGAAGGAAAGTAGGTAGAATGGCCGCACTAGGCCCTGCTCTTACCTGCGCTAAAGCTTTACTAATTATGCCCCCCCCTCCCAGACAAACCTACCTGGTCTCTCAGTCACTACCTAACATTCAACAGATGAAATCACTCCAAGAACGCCTCAAATAGTTCTCCTCCGGGTGATATGTTGACTATATATCTTGGAACCTAAAAACAAAAACAAAAACAACCAAAAAGACTCAAACAACATAGAAATATATATTTCTATGCCACATACAGGGGCATCATGTGCGGTGGGGTGCACATACAAACGTGTCTAGAAGTGGTGAACCAGCCAAATGTTCCCTGTGTGTAAGCCCACCCCTCTACCAACACGTTAGACACAATCCACATTTGTTCTCTAAATGTACAGGTCCATGTATGGTGCACTATTCTGTGTTTATCTCCCTTAGACAATGTATTGCTTATTGACGTTAAATAAGTTTACAGCTATTTCGAGTTTTTAAAGGTAGAAGAAACAAAGCTGAAAGATAGTTCATGCCCAGCTCTGGGAAGACCACGCGTAATTTATCTCATTGTTTTTCCTTTCTTTGGCATTACATTCCAGTCCTCATTGCCATTCTTCCATATCTTCGAGTCTAGATTTCTTTCCTAGCAGCTGGCATGGCTCCTTCCGTACCACCCTCCTTGGAGATGGGCACCGTCCCCTCCAAGATAACAATTCTTCCTATACTTGAATCACATCAGAAAGTCTAGTTTCAACTGTGTCTTCCCAAGCTCCATGACCCTGATTCCCTCACTTCGCTTTCATTTTCCTCACCTTCCAAACTTAGGCGAGATGTTTGGATTTTCACTGCCACTTTCTACTCAGTAGGACATGCTCTTCAACACCACCCAGTTGTTGAACCCTGCAAAGTCAGGGGTCTTTGTCCTGGTAACCAATGTATCCAAGTCCCAGGGAAGAGGGGCTGCGCCATCTTGGGTGGTCCACAGAGATTTGTTGACTGACTGAACGCATGTCCCCGTCTCATCTTTCCACGTTCCCAGGCCGATTATATCCGATACATAGGATGTTACGACATTAACTTTACCTTCATTTCTGCTTTCTAAAACGCAAGGTGATGTTTTTGTGCCAAGCCCCAACTTTGCCATTATTAATAAGGAAGCAGGTTGTCTAGCTTACAGGTCAATGAACGTTGACACTTGGGTCAGAAACCAATTTTTGAAAAAAGGCTAATGCTAACATCTTTCTTTTCCTTTGTGAGTGATTATCTTCTGTTCAACTTTTGTCACGGAGCACAGTGATTTCTAGAAGAATGTCTTTGGCTTGGAAAAGCCAGGGTAGATTGACTCTGAGATAAAGTAAAAGCTACCTCCTTCACGTTCCCTTTACCCCAGGTAGGTTTGCTGTCGTCCCCTAGATTATGCAGAAAGGAGGGGAAAATCTGAAAGAGGAGTCTGCACAGCTATGAAGGCTCCATTAGACCTTGGCAGAGGCCCAAAGAGACCACCAAGCTCGCTCATAAATGCACAGTGTCTAATAAAAATGTGATGATGATTATTATTATGCATTTATTGAGCAGCAAAAATGCGCTAAATTTAAAAATGTATGTACTCTGTTATTCATATCTCCTGATGGGTATGTAGAAACTGCTGGCTGTTTGTTTTCCCCAGTAATTAGCACGTTGTTTTCACAGCCTGATGGCTGCCAATGGTCACCATTCTGCCCACATGCTTGAGGTTTCCGTGGCCCAAGGACGACACCTAACCCCCAGCACCTCACACCCGTAAGGCTTTGTTGTGGGCCAAGTTCCAGTCTATGATGGAGTCGATATGGCACAAGCATGTTTAACAAGTCTCTTGCATTTTTTTTTCTATTTCTCCAAAGAAAAACATTTGAGCCTTCAAAGTGAGGAATTTGCTTCTTAACCCAGAGATCACACACAAAAGTGACTTCGAACCTTAAATCTACTTCTCGTTCAGAAATCACTGCAGGAAATCACCAACATCTTAGGCAAACTCCCATTCTAGTTAGAGAATAAAAACAACAACAAATTAGTTCCTGGGGGATTTTCGGACGCTTTCAACAACCATTACTTTGCAAGCACTTTATCCACTCTTAGGCAAAGTGTCTTAAAAATATAGCCAATGTTTAATAAGAGGGAAACCACAACCTGTATTGCAAACCAGAAATAGGTGCCTTGTGAACTGCTTGCTTTCTCTAAATTCTGCAGTGAAAAGAGTAAAATCAGTCGATAGGAAGTTCTTATTTTAAATTAGGTGAAGTCTGCAATTTTTCCTTGTGCTCCCTCTTAAAAAAAAAAAAAAAAAAAAAAAAAAAAAAAAGCTACAAGTCCCTGAAATGACTCAAGCCAAAGCAGAGAACGGATATTACAGGACCCGACTTGACCAGGCACACCTAAGGCCAACTGCTCAAAAGCTTCCTTCCCTGCTTGCACCTGCAATTATTTTCATGCAAATAGTGTTAAGTTAAATTGGCCACTTGTGAGCTGAATTCAGCACTGTCTCCTCGTTCTGAGCGGATAAGGGATCATCTTCTAGTGAAATTATATTTTACGAGCAATTTTTGTGTCTGCGTGCTATGGCTGGAACAACACTTAACCCTGAAAATGACAGCAAGAACTTTTTTAAAAAACTCCCATCCACCAAATGTATTTGCGACTTTCTCTCATCTCCACTCTTCCGTGATGATGAGTCAGCAGCTATAATATGCGAGCAAACTCCAAAAAGCTAAGAAAAATTTGAAGCTTCCCCTTCCCCACCCCCCACACACAAACAAAAACGTCCAGATCTGGGTCAGTCGATTCTGCTCAGGATAAATTACTCTGACGAAAAAGACCTAGCGTATCTTGAAATCCACGCAGTAAACATACTGCCCTCTTCAATTTTTTCCTTATGTAGGTTTTATATTTAAACACGTTTGCGGCTCATTCAACACCTATGTCTTTCTGTAGAGGAGATGTGGTGTGTGTGTGTGTGCGTATAGGCCAAATTTACCAAGGTACTAATTCCGCAAAAACGAAGGGATCCAATCGTTCCGAGAAAGAGCGCTCGTGCCTCAAAGGGGACTGGTTCTTCTCGGGATGGGGGTAGGGTGAGGCCAGAGAGGTGCCCGGGATGGACAGTTTAAGAGGCCCTAGTGCCGAGGAGCTGACCCTGCCCGGGAGGGCCCCTAGAAGGCAATGCCTCCTTACTCACTGTCGCAGTCCAGGCCCTTCTGGGGTCAAGTCGGTGCTGCCGTGACGGCACGAGGCCGGTCTTTCCCACAGAGTGAGTAAAGCCACGTGACCTCAAACTACAGTGGCTTTCACGGCCAGGCCTGGAAGCCCCAGTTCTGTCACCGGAGGTGTTAAAACCTGCGACAGTAAACGAGTCCAGTGATTTGAAACGGCACCGACCGGCTCTCGTTCCCGGCTACAGGCATCCACCCGTGTTGACGGATTCTCATCGCGGGAACCCTCTCCTGCCTTCGGTGCCCCCACATTCCCTCCGAGACGTGGCAGGTAACTCTGAAGGCCGCGGCTGGCGGAGGGTCGGCGCCCGTCTGCCGGCCACGGCTCTGAACTTGCTAAGTGGGATGCCATGGGTAGAAAAGGGGGCTACCTCCCCGGCAGGAGACGGACCCGGGGAGAAGGCGCGCTTGCTCTCTCGCCTGCTGCTGCAATCTTGGTCTTGCAAAGGGGCACAGGTTGGTGTCACGTCGTGTCTATTTCGGCTTTCTCGGGAGACGCGAAAACCCCTTCTAGCCGGCGATGCTGAAGTACCAGTCACCGAATGGACATTGTCACAGGCCTGTTGCTGCTCAATGAGATTAGTCTCTAACTGATGCACACGGGTCTCATTGAAAAGGCTATTCTGTAATTGTTGCCATTAGCGAGGCCACCATTAGGCAGTTGCCTAAACTTCCTGGAGGGACCCGCTGGCGGCTCTGGCCGCCACGGTTCACTCACGTAGAACAGCAGGAGCCGCACTAATTTCCAGTCCCCGTCCATTAGGGGAGAGCAGCCGCTCATTAGAGGTCCTACCCTCTCAACTCCAATTACCCCGAGATAATGACAAAACAGGGAGCACACTAGAAACTTTCAGAGCTTCCCAATCATTCCTCCCATTCATGCTCTCTGCTGATTACATCCACAGAAATCAAGCCCAGACCCCGAATCTTCTCACAGGCGGGCATGTCCGCAGCATCGGCCATGTGAACGTTGGGTCACGTTAATTTAAAGGCTGAGAGCTTTCATCTACACTTAAGACTTTGAGAAAACGCTGCACATAATAAAGCAGTGCAGAAAGGGCCGTTTCGCCCTTTCTCCCCACCCTTCTTCACCTTCCGAGGAGAGCAAGTCTCAGAGCCACGTGAGGCAAGTCATCAGTCCCAGAAGGTTTAACATCTCTTATCTTTGCAGAAAGCTGCACGAACATAAAGCCCAACATGGACATCCCATCTCCCCGTGTCATGTTAATTTGGGAGTATAAAGGTGGGGGCAGGCCAGCGGAGAGAGAGAGAGAGAGAGAGAGAATTACTTCCCAGGAAAGCAGGAAATCGCACTAATCTGCTTTAAAAACGGCACCGTCACCCATGTGCCAACGTATCGGCCCTCTAGGCAGAGCAGAACCCCTGAGCCACAGGGACCGCCCTTCACATACTTTTATCTAGTGTCACCAAAATTTCACTTCTATTCCCTCGCGCTCTGATCCGCTTACTGCATCGTCTGTTTGCAATTTCACACTAAATTCAAAAGCCACAGATTTTTACTTTCAGATTCCTCCACTCACCCTTTTTGGCCACTGAGCGGAGTTTGCGTGTTTGTGTACATGTGTCCTCCTCGCTCGCGGCCCCCTCTGAGATGGCGGCCCCTTTCTGATTCTGGCATGCGATCTGCCAAAGTGTCATGTTACTCACGTCTGAACTTATTAATGGCAACGTCTCCATAGTGCTGTAACTGTCTGAATAAGAAGAAAATGTATCATCCAATTGTTTCGCTGTTTTAAATGGATCAGCCACTTGTTTTCCGCGTTATGTAAATATTCTTTCAAATACGCAGAAGCATACTTTGGAGACTAGTGTGTTACTGACAGGCCTTGTTCGTAGGTGCTAATGAAGGAGATGTTTTTACAGATAAGCCAAAGAGCACAGAGCTCATGTAGTGCAAGAATACTGTTAGGAGATGCATTTCCCATGGTTTTCTGATGTCCTAATCTAATATCCCCAAGTCCCAGTGGAAAAAATTATAACCGTTTGGAATGTGGTACAACTGTCAAAATTACATGAAGTCAGTTCTGCAAACAGCAAAACATAAGTCAGTCTTCTGTTTATTCTGTGCCAGTATGAAAATATAAACGGTCGCTTCCGGATGGAAAATGGTAACAAAGAATACAGGCGCCCTCTTCTGGAGAGAGCTAGCGCTTCCACTTCGAAAACCTATTCGCCAAATCAGAGAGGGTCCCGAGTCCTAAATACACTTTTAGACACGTTCACCTTCCTCATTCTTGCTCGAGCAAACACTTATTCTACCAGGCAGAAGCATCACCAGCTTGTCATTTTCTGGACAAGCAAAGGCCTTGCCTCCGGAATCCTTCTTGGCGGACTTACCTGGGCGTGCCCTTAGCCGGGTGAGCTCCAGGAGGGTCTGCCTTCTAGGCGCCTCCTCCGTGGGGATTTCAGACAAGGCCTGGGCCGCCCAGCTGACAGCCACTCCCGCGGGTCCCACCCTTTCGGGACATCCTGAAACCACATCTAGTGAAACTGGTCCCTCCCTTTATCAGACACTACATTAATTCTATCTTCATTGTGTGAAAAAGAACCCCTGATACGGATAAATCTTATGATCACTGTCGTCAGGGAAATAACGGTGCCATTCTTGCATGCAAGGGCGAGGGCCCTCCGGCAGCATTTCTCGCGACAGATGTGCATTGCTAGCTGCTTGGCAGCCTCTCCCCAGACGGCCGGTGCTCTGAGGATGGAGCCCATCCCCTCCTTTGACTGTGGCACTCTCAGGGCCTTGCACAGTTCCTGGCCCACAGCGTGTGCTTAATAACGAGGGCTTGAATAAATAAATTCCACTTCCGTGTCCAATGGTGGCTGGCTTGAAGCCGCAGCCAAGAGAGCCACAGAAGCAGTAGACACACGGTCACAGGAAGCACAAGCAATCGTGGTTGGGACGGTAAGAAGTCCCCCTTCCCAGCCACAGGAGAGCAGAGGTGAAAACAGAGAAAAGGCAGGACAGCCAAACCTCTTTGACTGAAGCGCGGCACGCCCACCCAATGCTGCTGTACCCAAACCTGAGTGGGCACCAGACTCATCTGGGGGGCTTCTTACAGGTAGCCGGAGGGCCCCACTCTAGAGTCTCTGACTCAGCAGGTCTAGGTGGGTCCCAAGAAGGTGCTGCTCTAACAGGTTTCCAGATGGTGCTGATGCTTTCGGTCCAAAGCCCACCCTTCAAGAACCACTGATAGAAAGCTGTGTTTCTCACCCCGACTGCACATGAGAACCACCTGGAGATTTTTGAAAACATAGGTTCCCAAGACACCTGAAATCAGAATCCATGTGGGTGGGACCCAAGCAGAAGTAATTTTAAAGCCCACCCCCACACCCCAGCCAGATAGAAGACTTTTCTAGACAGAAAGGCTTTGCCAAAGCCTGGGGCCCAATGCCTGTACAGGCTATCTGTTTCAGTGACGGAAACATATAATACTACATCTCTTTACTGCAAAGCCTTCCCCTACACTGTCTCATCTGAGCTTCAAACAATCCTGGGAGATAAAGAAGGCAAAAGTTTTAACTCAATTTTAGAGAAAAGAAGGCAAAGTGACAGCTCTTGGACTTCGATCAGATTTTTTTCTAATGTCAACTTTAGAGTCAAATACACCTGGAATAGAGGTATAACAGAGGCCATGGAAGAACTGAGCGAAGTGGTCTGGAGATTGGCAACAAGTCTGAACTTAAAGGGAAAAGTGAGCTATCACAACCCAGGGTCACTTGGTGGAAGCTGGACCCATGGTGGACCGGGTAGAGCCACGGCAACCAAAGAAATGCCTGGCTTCTCCCTTTCTGCCAGATTCTTCCTGGAGCCGTCTTTTAGCCCGGCCAATGTGGAGGCCGCCTGACATGGGAGCAGTGTGCGAGGTCAGCACAATGGTAAGGATCCGAGTGTAAACAGGCCCACAGCTGGCCACAGGAATGTAACATGCCCATATAAGCTGGGCAACCGTGGTCAAGTTGCCTGACCTCCCAGGAGTGCAATGGGCCTCTCTAGAAAATGAAGATTACACATCTGGGTTGAATAACTGCACGAGGTCATGCAGGTAGCCTCTAGCACAAACCAGGCACTGAGTAGGCACCTTCTAAGCATAGTTTCCATCTCTTCACCCGGTCCTCTGCTATCTAGGCTGCTGGTGTTCCTGTAGCTGCCCCACAATCCCAACACTACTGGAAACAATGGGTCCACACATTAGCAATGTCTGAGCTGAGCATTTTCCCACAGTGCACTGCGATTAACTGCCTCCATGACTGCAGACCTCTTCGTCACAAGACGGCTATCGCTGTCACGGGTGAGTTAGATCAGTACTAGAGAAAGGTAGCTACCATGGGATACCGCAAAACAGTGTCCAATAGGTGCTGAAGGCAGGGCGCTGGTCAGTGTAAGGACCTGCTTACCATACTGCTCAGAGAAGCGATGCCACTACTGATTAGACAGACATGGAGGTATGAGGTGTAGGCTGGCCCCCAAAATATTGTTGCCCCTTCCCCTTGGTTGGCGGCCACAAGCTGTGGAATTGATCTGCCCTCCCTTCCGATGGGATATCCACGAGAAGAAACATTTTCTGAAGATATTTTCATGAACACACAGAGCATTTATTTTTATTTCACTATTTTTAAATGATTTTTAATGTTTATTTATTTTATTTTTCAGAGAGAAAAAGCATGCGTGGGGGAGGGGCAGAGAGAGAGGGATAGAGAGATTCTGAAGCAGGGGCTAGAGATAGAGAATCTCCGAAGCAGAGATTTCCGACCAGGGGCTCGAAGTCACAGACCATGAGATCATGACCTGAGCCAAAGTCAGATGCTTAACCAACTGAGCCACCCAGGGACCCCGAGCACTGTTTTTTATCATCAGTCAAAAGCAGCAGATTCATCTTCTGGTCACCTTTCATCTACAGAAACTGGACGCACATTACATAAGAATCAATCAATAAAAAAGAGGTAAGAGAAAAGAAAGAGTTGAAGGCAGGAAATGTAGTTTCATGATTATTTGGTAAGAAGTAAACAAGACTGCCAACATTAAACCTAACATGGCAGGCTTTGGTTTTGCTAGTCATATCTAGAACGCTGAATTATTAAAGCCTAATAGCAAGATGGTGTTTAAAAAAAAAAAAAGAGGGGCGCCTGGGTGGCATAGTCGGTTGGGCGTCCGACTTCAGCCAGGTCACGATCTCGCGGTCCGTGAGTTCGAGCCCCGCGTCAGGCTCTGGGCTGATGGCTCAGAGCCTGGAGCCTGTTTCCGATTCTGTGTCTCCCTCTCTCTCTGCCCCTCCCCCGTTCATGCTCTGTCTCTCTCTGTCCCAAAAATAAATAAACGTTGAAAAAAAATTAAAAAAAAAAAAAGAAAAAAAAGAAAAATTTTTATCTGGAAGATTATCTAGGAGTCAGTAGACCTAGGTTCTATCACTACATCCAGCACAAAAAACGTCAAGTCTCTGGATTCATTTTATTTCCTTTGTAAAATTAAAGAGTTAATAAATAATTTTAAAAGTTTCTTCCAAATCCAAAATTATATAACTCCTTTATTCGAAAAAGAGATTTCAAATTTCACCTTTCACTTTTAACAACTCTGGTTTTATTTAGCAATATATTGTCTTGTTTTTATCGTGTGTACACAAACCAACTATTATCCCACTGATAGTAGGAGGAGGGTTAGGTTTAAAAGAAGCAATTTGTTAGTAGTGTGGTTCCCTGACTTTCTCTCCGGGAGGGAACACAGTACCAGAGTTAAGAAGGAAGACTGGAATAGGACTCTCTATGGGCAAATCTCGGAGCCTCCTTCTTCTGTGCAGTCAACGGAGTGACCTCCCTCCTTGGGCTGCTGGGAAATTAAATGAGCCCATACATGTTAAGCGTGATGTCAGGGGCCAGGCATGTGGCATCAGTTACGTTGACCATTATCACACCACCTTTAAGTTCTAAGAAGAAACTTGTTCTCTTTGTTAGTATATAAGAAATTTGTAGAATATCATACCAAAATTTATCATTAAAAAAGAGTATCTTAAAATTATAAGGTCAATTAAATCGCCATTCAAATATTGCTGAATATAATGGGCAAATGAGTCTTTTTCCCTTGTTATTACTACAATTATTAGAATAATAATATATTTTTTTCCATTCAGATAGCACTTCTATTCCTAAAGACTTTGGTGTATTTTTCCTAAGTGTTTTCTTTAAATATCTTGACTATAGGAAATAATCCCAGTTAAAATGTAATGTGCTTTAGAGGAAATAATCATTATGATGTAGTTTTACAATCTTAAACTTTATTAGGGAAAATTTATATACCCTTTGTCATCTTCAATATTATTTTTAAAAGCATCACATTTTAAGGTAGATTTTACTATTAATTATTATTATTGTCAATAATAATAATAATTATAACCATTAGCCATTGGCAGCTGCTCAGAGAAGCTAGAGACTCAATAAGCTTCTTTGAGTTTAGCATTTTCATGCAACATATAATTTTAAACTACTGAAAATAGATTTAAACACTAGTAATTCTATATTTGTTTCCTTAATAGTGTTGTGACGTAATAGATTTCCTTCCTATTTAAGTTGTTTCTTCCAGCTGCACACACTGCAATTATTCAAAACTCTGGAATTCACATTAGACTTAGATACAGACATTCTGGTGAATCTTACTCAAGTTTGGAGTCAAATGTATCAATTAAAATTGTTAATCTTGACATGTTTTATTATGCTTCTTAATTCAGCTTATTTCCGAGCCTAGAGACAAAAGTATATATATTTTCACATTATAACAACATCTTAAAAAGAAAACTATCAATAAAAGAAGTAATAAAATGAATAACTCTAATAAGAATTTAAAAGACTTAATTCCACTAGTGTTACACATCCTAAACATTCTAGAATTGATCGTTTCATCTGAGTACAGAGTATCGATACTCACCAGAAAGGAATCCAAAAGTGCTCTACTGTTTCAAAGGATCATGGTGAAATGACAGTAATATGTGCCTTAGAAAGTTTTCCAAAAATCATTCACCTTCCTCAATCCTACTTAACTTACATTTCTTTCAAGTATCTTCCTTTATATTTTTATATAGTACTCTGTGCTGCCTCTATCCAAACTCATATCCACCATATTCTATTTCATTACATTTAAAGAATACAAGTATTTGCTTTGGGGTAAATAAAACTAGGCAATTATCTCATTATTTCATTCACCTCATCAAAAGTAGTCAGAGTTTTTAAAAACTCATAGTAGTAGAACTTGTGACATCATCAGATGTCATCGGGCTCTCAGATCTTGGTGCATGTAAGAACGAGCTGGGAGCTTCCCATCCCACAGAGTTGCAGTCTAGATAGTATGAAAGGCCCTCTCAACGTGCAACAAGTAAATTCTACATAAAAAGCCATTTTTGACACATTGGTGGCCTCTCGGGAATTAAGCTGTGGCAGTCATTATCAGGGGTTACCAGTATCTGATTCTCCTTTCCTTCTTGGGCCTGTGGAAGATCGTATTTCCCAGGTCCCTTGCAGCTGGAGGAATCACATAACTCCCTCCAAAAATATGAGCTGGATGACAAATGTCGCTCTTGAGTTGACAGAATAAAAGTTTCATATAAAATTCTCTCTGCTCTCTTTTCCATTTACATCATGAAAGCAGGGGCCTCACGTTGACACAGTAGAACCATAAGAACAAAGTAACCTGGGCTGCCTGAGGACAGGTGCCCTGGTGATACATGTACTGTGACCTGCATCAGTCTCTATGTGGGTGAGAGATCAACTTATGCTGTTTCAAAAGACTGAGATTTTTGGAATTGTTTAACACAATGTAGCCTAGCCTATTCTAACTGATTCATAACATAAACTTACAAGGAAGAAAAATACACAGTGAGTTATAAACATGGGTAAAGTGCTGTGTTGCATGGCAGTAAATATTACATATCAACCTAACCATGATGAAGGGAGGGGAGTTGAAATAAAGGCATGAGGATTTGGCCAGAGACTCGACAAAGGTCCAAAGAAACCCCTATCTTCCAAGAAGAAACAAATATCCTCAACTGAGGTCCCCAGGGTTTCCACACATTAACCGACTAAATATGAATTCTCAATCAAAAATCATAAATCAGGGGTGCCTGGGTGGCACAGTCAGTTAAGCGTTCAACTTCGGCTCAGGTCATGATCTCAGGGTTCATGAATTCGAGCCCCACATCGGGCTCTGTGCTGACAGCTCAGAGCCTGGAGCCTGCTTCGGATTCTGTGTCTCCCTCTCTCTCTGCCCCTCCCCCACTCATGCTCTGTCTCTCTCACTCTCTAAAATGAAAAAATGTTTTAAAAAAAATTTTTTTTAAAGAAACGAAGGGGTCAACCAGGCAATTAAATAAGAAATTAAAAGATATATGGAAACAAATGAAAATGAAAACAAAACAGTCCAAACGCTTTGGGATGTAGCAAAGGCACTCCTAAGAGGAAAATACGTTGTAATCCAGGCGTATCTCAAGAAACATGAAAAATCCCAAGTACAAAATGTAACAGCACACCTAAAGGAACTAGAAGCAGAACAGCAAAGACAACCCAAACTCAGCAGAAGAAGAGAAATAATAAAGAACAGAGCAGAAATAAATATAGAATCCAAAAAAACAGTAGATCAATGAAACTAACAGGTGGTTTTTGAAAAAATAAACAAAATTGATAAGCCCCTAGCCAGAATTCTCAAAAAGAAAAGAGAAAGAACCCAAATAATAAAATCATGAATAAAAATGGATTTATCACAACCAGTCTCTCAGAAACACAAGGAATTATCAGAGAATACTATGAAAAATTAGATGCCAACAAACTGGACAACCTGGAAGAAATGGACAAATTCCTAGATACCCACACACCACCAAAACTTAAACAGAACGAAACAGAAAATTTGAACACACCCATAACTAGTGAAGAAATTGAATCAGTTATCAAAAATCTCCCAACAAATAAGAGTCCTAGACCAGACGGCTTCCCAGGGGAATTCTACCAAACATTTAAAGCAGAGTTAATACCTATCCTTCTCAAGCTGTTCCAAAAAGTAGAAACAGAAGGAAAACTTCCGGACTCATTCTATAAAGCCAGCCTTACCTTGATTCCCACACCAGAGACCCCACAAAAAAGGAGAATTACAGGCCAATATCCCTGATGAACGTGGATGCAAAAATTCTCAACAAAACGCTAGCAAATCAAATTCAACAGCATATAAAAAGAATTACTCACCATGATCAAGTGGGATGCATTCCTGGGCTGCAGGGCTGGTTCAATATTCGCAAATCAATCAATGTGATACATCACTGTAATAAAAGGATAAGAACCATATGATCCTGTCAATAGATGCAGAAAAAGCATTTGACAAAATACAGCATCTTTCTTAATAAAAATCCTCAAGAAAGTCAGGATAGAAGGAACATACTTAAACATCATAAAAGCCATATTATGAAAAGCCCACAGCTAATATCATCCTCAATTGGGAAAAAACTGAGAACTTTCCCCTTGAGATCAGCAACACGACAGGGATGTCCACTCTCACAGCTGTTGTTTAACATAGTGTTGGAAATGCTAGCATCAGCAATCAGACAACAAAATGAAATCAAAGGCATAAAAATTGGCAAAGAAGAAGTCAAACTTTCACTTTTTGCAGATGACATGATACTGTACATGGAAAACCCTAAAGACTCCACCAAAACGCTGTAGAACTGATGCATGAATTAGGCAACGTCGCAGGGTACAAAATCAATGTACAGAAATTGGTTGCATTTCTATATACCAATAATGAAGCAACAGAAAGAGAAATCAAGAAACTGATCCCATTTACAATTGCACCAAGTACCATAAAATACCTAGGAATAAACGTAACCAAAGATGTAAAAGATCTGTATGCTGAAAACGATAGAAAACTTATGAACAAAATTGAAGACACAAAGAAACGGAAAAACATTCTATACTACCCAAAGCAATCTACACATTCAGTGCAATCCCAATCAAAATTACACCAGCATTCTTCTTAAAGCTAGAACAAACAATCCTATAATTTGTATGGAACCACAAAAGACCCCGAATAGCCAAAGTAATACTGAGGAAGAAAACCAAAGTGGGAGGCATCACAATCTCAGACTTTAGCCTCTACTACAAAGCTGTAATCATCAGGACAGTATGGTATTGGCACAAAAACAGACACATAGACCAATGGAATAAAATAGAGAACCCAGAATTGAACCCACAAATGTATGGCCAACTAGTCTTTGACAAAGCAGTAAGGAGTATCCAATGGAAAAGAGACAGTCTCTTTAGCAAATGGTGCTGGGAGAATTGGAGAGCAACATGAAGAAGAATGAAACTAGACCACTTTCTTACACCATTCACAAAAATAAACTCAAAATGGATTAAAGACCTAAATGTGGGACAGGAAACCATCAAAACCCTAGAGGAGAAAGCAGGCAACAACCTCTTTGACCTCAGCTGCAGCAACTTCTTACTCAACACGTCTCCGAAGGCAAGGGAAATAAAAGCAAAAATGAACTATGGGGACTCCATCAAGATAAAAACTTCTGCACTGCAAAAGAAACAAGCAACAAAACTAAAAGGCAACTGACAGAATGGGAAAAGATATTTGCAAATGACATATACAGATAAAGGGTTAGTATGCAAAATCTATAAAGAACTTAACAAACTCAATGCCCGAAAAACAAATAATCCAGTGAAGAAATGGGCAGAAGACATGAAAAGACACTTTTCCAAAGAAGACATCCAGATGGCCAACAGGTACATGAAACGATGCTCAACGTCACTCATCATCAGGAAAATACAAATCAAAACCACACTGAGATACCACCTCATGCCGATCAGAGTGGCTAAAATGAACAACTCAGGAGACTACAGATGCTGGCGAGGATGTGGAGAAACGGGAACCCTCCTGCACTGTTGGTGGGAATGTGAACTGGTACAGCCACTCTGGAAAACAGTGTGGAGGGTCCTCAAAAAGTTCAAAATAGAACTACCCTATGACCCAGCAATAGCACTGCTAGGAATTTACCCAAGGGATACAGGAGTGCTGATTCATAGGGGCACATGTACCCCAATGTTTATAGCAGCTCTTTCAACAATAGCCAAATTATGGAAAGAGCCTCAATGTCCATCAACTGATGAATGGATAAAGAAGATGTGGTTTATATATACAACAGAATACTACTTGGCAACAAGAAAGAATGAAATCATGCCATTTACAGCAACATGGATGGAATTGGAAGGTATTATGCTGAGTGAAATAAGTCAGTCAGAGAAAGACAGATATCATATGTTTTCACTCACTGTGGATCTTGAGAAACTTAATAGAAGACCATGGGGGAAGGGACGGGGAGAAAAATAGTTACAAACAGAGAGGGAGGGAGGCAAACCCTAAGAGACTCTTAAATACAGAGAACAAACTAAGAGTGGATGGGGGTGGGGGAGAGGGGAAAATGGGTGATGGGCATTGAGGAGGGCACTTGAGATGAGCACTGGGTGTTGTATGTAAGTGATGAATCATGGGAATCTATCCCAAAAAACAAGAGCATACTTTATACGCCATATGTTAGTCAATTCGAGAAAGAATTATATTTTTAAAAATAGTAGGTAGGTAAGTAAGTAAGTAAATCAATAATGAACCATGATCAAGTGGGATTTATTTAAGGAATTCAAGAATGGTTCAGTATATGAAAACTATCAATGTGATATGCCACAAAAATAGAATGAAATGGGAGGAACCACCTGATCATTTCAATTGCTATAGAAAAAGGATTTGGCAAAATTCAATGCCCCTTCACGATAAAAACATTAAACAAACTAGGAATAGAAGAAAGCTACTTCAACATAAGTAAGGCCACACATGAAAATTCCA
Source organism: Acinonyx jubatus (assembly GCF_027475565.1). Classification (NCBI taxonomy): domain Eukaryota; kingdom Metazoa; phylum Chordata; class Mammalia; order Carnivora; family Felidae; genus Acinonyx; species Acinonyx jubatus. The sequence continues at coordinate 2,432,188 of NC_069380.1, read as the reverse complement.
TGGGAAACATCACACTCAGTAGTAAAAGTTAGGAAGCTTTTCCTCTAAAATTAGGAACAAGGCGAACATGTCTACTTTCACCACTTCTATTACACAGTACTGGAAATTCTAGCCAGAGCAATTAGGCAAGAAAAAGAAATAAAAGGTGTCCAAATTGGAAAGGAAGAAGTAACATTATATGGGTTTCCAGGTGATATCATTTTAATGTAAATCCTGATAAATTAAAAAACTGAGTATTTTTAAGTTCCCCTAGTGTCGTCCGTAAGACTACATTCAATCCCATGGCCCTGGGTTCATGATCTGAGCCAAAATCAAGAGTCAGACGCTCAATGGACTGAGCCACCCAGGTGCCCCTCTTTTCTAAAATAAGCATCTATGTAGACCATAAGACAACACTAGAGGAACTTATAAAAGATATATTCATGAGAAGGAAAATGATCTCAGAAAGGGGGACTGAAATGCAGGAAGAAGTGGGCAAATAACTTGCCTAAAATGCAGGAATATCTTCTGAATCAATAGTAATGTTTGATTTGGAAAGATAAGGCTAGAATAAAATGTTGAATAAAAACAAGATAAAAATTGGGACAAAGTGATCAGAGCTAAAGTGTTCCAAGGACCCAAGTTGTCCAAAAGAGGGCTAAAATATTAACTTTAAATGTTGATAAATAAGTATGTATAAGAGTTCAACTATGAAAATTGAAGGTATCATTTCCAACCAGTATTCTTTTTTTTTTAATTATCAGTATTTAAAAGGCAAGAAAGAAATAAAAAAACATAGGAAAACATAGTCAAATAGACAGCACCAAATAAGATTATTGAAACAAATTTAAATATGTCTATAATCACAAGAAAAGCTGGTGAACTAAACTTGCCAGATAAAAGACAGGCAAAACCTAGCCATATGCTATTCATAAAAACCAAAACATAGAGATATGGAAAATTTTAAACTAAATTTTACCTCATTTTTACAAATGGAAAAAGACTTCCAGGAAACTAATAAGCAAAAGATAGCTAGAGTAGCTATATTTATTTCAGACAAAAGATATTCTCTGACCACAAGCACTATTAAGGATACATCATTACATGACGATAAAAAGAGTCAGTGCACCAACAAATTACTACAATTCTACAACTTATATGCCTCAAAACTAAAAAACAAACAACTACTGCTTGAACTACAGGAAGTAAGTGACAAATTATTGTCATAAGATGTGTATATTGATTGGAAGAGTTCAACATATTTTTCCCAAACGTGAAATAAGACAAGTAAACAAAAAAGCAATAGCAACTACAGCTTTGAAAGAATTTGAAAACACAGCAAATAAGCTTGACTTACTGGACATATCTAGAACAGATCCAATAACTACAGAATGCACATTTTTCTCAAGCACAAAGGGAATATTTACAAAAATTAATGCAAAGCAAGTCTCTACATTTAAAAGAAATAGCACACAAGTCTCACTCTCTAAACACAAGAGAAGGCATAAACAAAAAGATAAACAAAAGGCCCTATATTTGAAAATTAAAGCAAAACTTCACAAAATGTGTCAAAGAAGACATCATAGTGGGAAATTTTAAATATTTGTAAATGAATAATAGAAACACCATATTTGAGCAGTGCCTGAATGGCTCAGTTGGTAAAGCATGCAACTTGAGCCCCACATTGGGGGTAGAGTCTACTTAAAATAAATAAATAAATAAGCCAAATATGGTGAAATGAAAAAAAAAAAAAAAAGAGGGGCACCTGGGTGGCTCAGTTGGTTAAGCATCCGACTTGAGCTCAGGTCATGATCTCACAGTTCATGAGTTCGAGCCCTGCATCGGGCTCTGTGCTGACAGCTTGGAGCCTGGAGCCTGCTTCAGATTCTGTCTCTCTGTCTCTCTCTCTCTCTCTGCCCCTCCCCTGCTCATGCTGTTTCTCTCTCTCTCTCTCAAAAATAAATAAGCATTAAAAAAAAATAAAAATAAAAAATAAAATGAAATTAAAAATTAAAAGACAAAAGAAACACCACATTCAAAAACTTGTAGACGTATGGCAAAAGCAGTAATTCATGAATATTTAAAGACTTAGATGCCTAATTTAGAAAAGAGGGGCACCTAGGTGGTTCAGTCATGATCGCAGGGCCATGGGATCGAGCCCCATGTTGAGCTTTGTGCTGAGCGTATAGAATGTTTAAGATTTTCTCTCTCTCTCTCCCTCTGCCCCTCTCCCCCATGTGCTCTCTAAAATAAAAAAAGAGAGAGAGAGAGAGAGAAAATAAAGATGAAATCTAAGTATATACTTAAGAAGTTAGTAAAAAGAGGGGTGCCTGGGTGGCTCAGTCATTTAAGCATCTGACTCTTGATTTTGGCTCAGGTCATGATCTCACGGTTCATGAGATCGAGCCCTGCGTCAGGCTCTGCACTGGCAACACAGAGTCAGCTTGGGGTCCTCTCTGTCCCTCTCTCTGCCCATCACATGGGCGCATGCATCCACTCTCTCTCGAAATGAAAATAAACATTTTTTAAAAAAAGAAAAAAAGAAGTTAGTAAAAAGAAAAAAAGATAAACAGAAAGTAAAGTAATAAAAAGGAGAGCCAAAATTAACTCAATAGAAAAACAAAGAGGCTAAGAAAGAAACGGTGCCCTAAGAAGTGTCAGATTCCCTTAATCAGTAGTCTCAAACTTTATCTTGCAACAGAATCATGTGGAGGGCTTGTCAAAACATGGGTTGTTCAGAATCATCCCTGAAGTTTCTGATTCAGTAGGTCTAGGATGGGCCCAAGATTTTGCATTCTAACCAACTCCCAGGTGATGCTGATGCTGCTGGTCCAAAGATTAGACTTTAAGAACCACTGATCTAAGTTAATGTCTTTAAATCCTAAGCAAATTAACCATAAAAGTACTTTTAACTCTACTCATAGAAGACAGATAACACATACGTATTTACCTTCTCTCCACTCTGAGACTCTGCTAAAATGTAAACCACATAATAATGAGACCAAGAGTCCATCAGCAGATAAGAAATCACAATAAAGTTCTGGAAGAAACCAAATGGAGTAATGGTAGCAAAGTCCATGATGAAGAAAACCACAACTTTATTGGAATCAAAAGTCTACTGAACTACTCATGATAAACTCTAAACAGGACCAGAATCAGTCTAGCATATGTGACATCAGACAAATAGAAAATCAAGGAGAAAAAAAAGAGAGAGAAAATAGCAAAAGAAAATTATCAGTGAAATACACAAGAAAATAATTTGGTTTCAATTAATTACCTTAGGATCTACTCAGAGAGATACATATATGAAGATGACAATTACAGAACAACAGTCAAGCTGAGTAGCTAGGAATATAAGGAAAGATTTTACAAACCAGTAGAACTTGACCTTGTTCTTAAAACCACCATATTTGTTATATGAGTGGCAAGAGTTTGGCTTTTTTTTTTTAATAATTTTTTTAATGTTTATTTATTTTTCACACACACACACACACACACACACAGAGCATGAGTGGGGGAGGGGCAGAGAGAGAAAGGGAGACACAGAATCCAAAGCAAGCTCCAGGCTCTCAGCTGTCAACACAGAGCCCGACACGGGGCTCGAACTCATGGACCATGAGATCACAACCTGAGCCAACGTCAGATGTTTAACCGAGTCACCAGGTGCTTTTGGCTTTTTTAATTTCCTTTTTAACGCTTCATCTTCCAAAGTAGCTTGCACCATTGAGGAGTGTCAAAGGTAGGTTACAAACTTATTGAATTACTAAGAGAATTGTTCATCTTAAGTATTTTTACAAATTATAATTTTAAACATATTCATGACTTTAGTAGGAAAGCAGGAAAAGTAGATGAGAAAAGTTTTATTTGCAGAAGATATTAAATAATGCAAATATAGTCAAAGCAATATAGTTTTACTCCAAAGACCACGGAAATCCAGGAAAACCTGGACTATACTACAGCCTGTAGATAGTTGACATTAGGAAAGATTCAAAATAAATTTGTCAACTTATAAGGAAAAAATGTAAGGGATTAATTAACTTTATTAAAGCATTAATAATAAATATTTAGTTTTAAGTTGGGTGTTTATATTTCTTTAAATCTTGCTCTAAGTCATATATCATTCTTGTATGCAATATCATAGAACAGTAGAGGAATATTAAAAATAATCTAGCCCTTACATTTTACCAGTAAGGAAAAGGAGACCCAGAGGTAATATGTAAACCCATTGTTGTGCTCGTATATTCTAATAAAGAATTTAACTTAAAGAAAAGCCTTAATTGCAATTAATTTTTATGTGGTAGTGTAAAATTAAGTTTAGCTTATTTAGCAAGAAGTGTTTGACCATTCTGGGAACAAACACTCAAATTGCAATGGTTTTTAAGTCGAATTCAATACAAGTAAAGTTTCATGTATGCCAGCTTTGCAAATGGAAAACTGTCATGTGATTACAGTTGAGTTTGAACTGCGCAGGTCCACTTATACATGGATTTTTCCCGATAAATACAGTACAGTACTGTAAATGTATTTTTTCTTCCTTATGCTTTCCTTAATAACATTTTATTTTCCCTAGTTTATTGTAATACAGTATATAATACGTATACAAAATATGTGTTGACTGTTGATCACTAAGGCCTCTCGTCAAAAGTAGGCTATTAGTAGTTAAATTTGGGGGGAATCCAAAACGATACACGGATTTTTGACTGTGCAGGGGCTGGTGCCCCTAACCCCTGCATAGTTCAAAGGTCAACTGTACAAGTATTGCATCATAATCAGGGTCAGTTTATCACCTTTACTGGTATTTTTCTCCCCAGAGGACATTTTCTTAGACATCTATGCGGTCATCATACTTTTTATACTTTTTAGGAAGAAATAGGCAGAGAGTACATAGCACTTTTTTCTTTTTATTTTTTTTTATGTTTATTCATTTTTGAAAGACAGAGAGAGACAGAGCACAAGCAGGGGTGGGGCGGAGAGGGCGGGGGACACAGAATCCGAAGCAGGCTCCAGGCTCCGAGCTGTCAGCACAGAGCCTGACGCAGGGCTCGAACTCACAAATGCGAGATCATGACCTGAGCTGAAGTCGGATGCTCAACCGACTGAGCCACCCAGGTGCCCCCATAGCACTTTTTTCTGAAGTTCCAAATACCTATGGCATTCAGTCATCATCCCATTTCTGAAGTCTCCTTTTTCTTCTTCACATTCTTCTATACTTCTACTTCTGCTAGGGTTGCAGTGGGGTGTGCAAATGCAATCCTTGGTTTCCTTCATTCTTTAGAATTTATTTTGAGAAATTAGGTAGATTTTCTGGTCAGTCATTCTCCAAGAGAGCTGGTTTTTATCGTTCTCCTCAACAAGAGACCAGCCCACCCCAAATGTTTTGGCACTTATGTTCATGTTTGGAAGTGCTTTCCTGCTCAAGTACTGCTTGTATCTCACGTGGCTCCCGATATATCTGTGTTCATCCGAACTGCATTCCTGGTCTCCAGGCATCCTGAGTATCTTTTCTCTCTCTCCCACCTCGTAACATTTCTGTTGGGTTGAACACTCATGAGATACTTGTATGCTAGTGCCATCTATTGTTGAAAAAATATATGTGAATATGACTCTTGCTAATGGGACTAGAAATTGGATTAAGATTGGCTTTAAGACTACCAAATGATAGAACCACAATTTGGTTACAAAAACACTCATGGAGTAGGAGAGGATACTTAAGCGGTTGTATTTTATCTTTGTCTTTATGTAAGATTTACAAAGACTGTTTTCATTTTCCGCCATATTCAATGGGACTAATTTTGTAATCATAGTTAGCATAAGCACATATTCCAAGCATAGAAAAGAGAGTAAGATTCAAGTGAAAAAACAAGTTAAATAATGAAATGTATCTCTTATGTATATACAAAATTGTCAGTGTTACAGTCAATGGAAAACTTTAAGGTATTTTGCATTAATTGTAAACCTTTAACCATAACAACATAAACATACTTGGTAATTTTTCCATTTAAACTCCAAGAATTGACTTGAAATAAAATTTTCAAGATATTATTTTAAAATAAAGCTTCTCTTTGTGGCTGCCTTCAAAATTCAAACAGAACACCCCATAAGACACGTTTCCATTCCTACTCTCCCTACCTAGGAACTAAAAATGTTAAAAGTTTAGAAAATAAGAATCATAAAGGAAAGATAAAAGATACTAAGATTATTTACAATCTCCTGTGATCCTTTCTACTTTGGGTTCCAAAAGAATCAACAACAGGAATGTCGTTGGAACCAGAAGGTAATGACTAGCCTCTAACCCAGCAATGCCTAGCCAATCTTTAACTCCTAATCTTGAGCTCATACAGTTTTGGGTGACAGTTAGGCCAAGTTTCCTCCCAAAGAAAAAATGACTTTTGAAATATCTCAACAGATATCTGGTCAATCATACTTTCCTTGAGCACTTCCTGAGTGGGAAGTCTAAGGCCTCCTGAGGAAGCCTGTTCCATTGTGGTAGGGAAATAAAGTGAGGAAATAAAGTTAAACAAAACTAGAAATGCCTCCTAAGTGACTAGAAGGACTTAAGCATAGAGGACAAAATAATTTTCCCGTTAACTGACTACCCGCACAGCTCTCTATTCTGACTGCTGTATCCGAACATTAGGATGATAACACTTTTATGTTATTCCACAACCTTTCAATGATCCATTATAAAATATAAAACCCACCAATAACAAGACTCCCTTCAATCAACAAACGATTCTTGAAATTAGGCCCTTTTCCCCCCTTGAATCCCTGTCTTTTTTTTTATCACTTAGTGACAAGACAGTGTTTTTCTCCTTTGTACATTTTTTTCCTCTTTAGACACAGTTATGTCTGATAAATGCTAATGCTTTTGTTTCTAAGTATTTCTCCAATATGATAAATGTACTTTCAGTGTGGGTACATGGCATTTCTATGGTATTATAAGGGCTTGTCTAGATTTCTCCCTAAAATCCATTCTCCAGTAAATAATGGTCATCCCTGAGCTCAAGAATATTCGCTCTGACTGCTCTCCAAAACTCCAAACATGCATTCTCACTACGTGCTGTACTTTCCAACATCAACGTTTCAAAATTACCACAAGACCAGAACAGAATGTTGACTCCCTTCCTCACCACATCCCTCCTCCCTGTGTAAACCTGCCTCTTTCATGGCACCACCAAGATTCCAACTGTTCCGTGTTCTTCCTCATCTTCAACATCCTCTTGACTCTGCTTCTAGCTCAGGCTTCTAATCCTCCTGTTCTCCATATCCTCTGCTCCTTCCCTTGGTGGGATCTTTTGTGTTCTGACTTCTACACTGTTTCAGTAACTTCCTAACTGATCTTTCAGTCTTCCAATGAGAAACTGTGATGATTCTCCATTAAATTTTTTTTTTATTAACGTTTATTTATTTTTGAGACAGAGAGAGATAGAGCATGAATGGGGGAGGGTCAGAGAGAGAGGGAGACACAGAATCCGAAACAGGCTCCAGGCTCTGAGCTGTCAGCACGGAGCCCGATGCGGGGCTCGAACTCACAGACTGAGATCATGACCTGAGCCGAAGTCGGACGCTCAACCGACTGAGCCACCCAGGCGTCCCGAGTGATGATTCTCCATTAAACACAGAATGAAGTCCAAACCCTTCCATCTAAAATTCAAAGGGAAATCCTTCACTTTTGGATCTTTAAACTTCTTCTCCGCTTTACTTTCTACTTCGCTTCCCTTTAACCATACCCTATAGTTGTTGGTGTCCTCTCAGAACATACCCTGCCCTGTCCTACCTCAACACCTTTGCTCAAGTATTCTTTCAGCAATAGGTGCTCGTTGACAACGCTCTCCATTCTTGAATTCCCACTGCAAACTCCACTACCCCTTCCAAGAACACTCCCGGTTATAATTAATCCCTCTTTCCCCAAATACTTGGAACCTGTCTGCAGCATTCATCACATTTTACCTTCTATCAGAGTCACGTATATAGGAATCTTTCTCCCACCAAACTGGGAACTTCTTGAAAACAGGGACTGTGTCCTATGTATTTCTGCATCATTTACAATTTGAGCAAAATTCTTTGTTCATGGTGGGTACTTTATATTTGCAATAAGAATGAACAAAAGTCTCATGAAAATCAGAGTAGACTAAACTATAACATGAGTCAGCTCTTTAAGAAATGTTAAGAGATATCCTTCCTGCTTCCTTAATTTGTTTTGATGTGTATATACTGATTAACAAGATGCTGTTAATGCTTCCACTGTGTGCCCTGGGAATTAATAAAATAGGACAAAGGATTTTAGAAAATGGATTCAACCAAAATTTGGTTGATATCAAGCAAAAGAAATTTACAAAACCTGCCCTATCATTTGTCCTCAGGATGCTAGATTTAGGTTGTTTTGTTTGTAAAAGATAAAATTTCATAAAGCACCTACAACCTAACAGGGAATATGCAAGCGTCCTCTGGAAGTTCTTTGATCACATAATATATTTCTTCTTCACTTTGGCGCTCAAAGGAAAGGGATGACAGAGAGATTGAGCGGAAAATGGAAGGGTGGGGGGAGAGAGAAAAGAGGCAAGTGGAAGGAAGAGTAGTAGGAGAGAATAAAAGGCAGAAGTAACTTAAAAGGACTAGAAGTGATTTATAATCCGTTTGGTGTCCAGTGTGCTCATCACTCTGCCCTCTGGCCCCGGGTTGTCTTTGATCTTCCTCACGGCTCGTCCCATCCGCTCCCTGAAGAAGCTGTAAGGACCAAGGGTCAGAGTAATATTATTTCTTCTCTTGTTGAACCCCGAGCTCTCCTTGTAGTCCTGCTTCCTTGCTACTTTTCTTGGGACTAAAATCAATGACCTGCATATATATGCATGTGCATATATACTCAAAGCGGCTGTTGTGGGTTGAACTGTATCCTCCAAAAAAATGTTCCAGTCATAATGCCCAATTCAGGTGACCATGACCTTACTTGGACACAGAGTCTTTGTGGACATAATCAAGTTACGACGAGGTCATAGGGGGCTAAAGTGGACCCTGCTCTAGAGAGTAGTGTCTTTAGAGCAGAAAGGAGAAGGAGATGGGGACACAGAGGCACTGACACACACAGAAGAAAGAGCCACATGGTGATGGAGGCGGCTGCATGCTGAGGAACACCAGGGATTACCAGCAAGCACCAGAAGGTGGGAAGAGGCCAAAACGAATGCTTCCCTAGAGGGAGCAACGGCCCTACCGACACCTTGATTTCAGCCTTCTCGCCTCCAGATCTGTAACGGAATACATTTCTGTTGTTGTGAGTCACTCCGTCAGTGATAATTTGTTATGGCAGCCCCAAGAAGCAAATACAGGGACTAAGGCTATTGAGTAATCAGAGAGGATCTTAAGACCAGAGAAGAAAAACTATTAAAAGTTCTCTCCTCCTAAGACAGAAGTTCATCCATTTGGCCCAGATTGCTAAACAATGTGTTTTGCTCTACTTAGAAAATATTTTGTAATATGAAGTGCAGCCTGGTTAGTTTCATTTTATGATGCTTAAATTCTCAACCAGAAGAAAGAAGCTGTCACTGAAAAAGAGAAAAAAGCCTAAGAATCACAAATGCCTGGCACCTAGTAGATGTTTAATAAATACTTGTTGAGGGGCGCCTGGGTGGCTCAGTTGGTTAGGCATCCGACCCTTGATTCCGGCTCAGGTCATGATCTCACAGTTGGTGAGTCTGAGCTCCATGTTGGGCTCTGCGCTGACGGTGCGGAGCCTGCCTGGGATTCTCCATCTGCCCCCTCTCTTTCCTCCCGCCCCTCTCAGAAATAAATAGACATTTAAAAACATACTTGTTGAATGAATGAATGAATGAATGAATGAAGACAGAATAACTAGACAAGGCTGTTAAGACATAAAAGCAGGGCATCTGAGCCTGATATCTGAGCACTTTCACAAACCGAGCTAACACAAGAATGCCCACGTACCACTGGGGAGACACAAAATCAAGAGTAGTTCGTGTAATGTAAAATATATATAAAGCACTGCAGAAACCACCGTGTGCTGTAGCAAATAAGTGATTTCCTAGGTGGATAGGTTCTGGGATGAAACTGTAAAGTAATGTGGTTTGCACACGCTACTTATTAAAAAAAAAAAAAAAGGTAATGAGTCAAAGGAATTGGTTATGATGTGAGCACCTAATTTTATCTTTCTTTTCCCTGCCCCCCGCAATTAAACCTGCCCCAGCCCATTCTTCTCCTTCAGTCTGAGTGCTTGTATCAAGCAATCACTGTCTAATTATATATTTCTTCAATAACTTCCAGCCTTCACTCAAAAATCAAGTTTTCCTTCCTTTTTTGCCCCTTATAGCCAATAGAACTTTCCGCAAACATGGAAACATTCTGTGTCTGCACTGCTATCCAATGCACGCTTCAAATGTATCTAGTGCAACTACAGAACTGCGTTTCAGTGTTTTACTTAATTTTAGTTCATTTCAATAGCCACAAGGGGCTAGCATCTACTGTATGGGCTAGCAGAGCTCTAGACTATTTTTGAGGAAACCCCAGTCTTTTTCGTTGCTTCCATCACCCTCTGCCTCACCCTCAAACTCTGGTCTGAGGGGGAAAGAGTTAATAGCTAGCCATCTACATACACTCTGTCCATCAGCCTTGAAACCTGCAGAATGTTCCCAGGCATTGAAGAGACTGCCTGCCCCTGCTTTGCCTATGAAGTGGCAAGTATTTGGGGAATTGATGAAGTTGCAAAGAAAGCCATCATCCAGCCATTCTGATAATCCATCGCCGAAAAGAATTTTATCACAAGACTGAATGATCCAGTTCCACCTGGAATTTTCATCTGATATTTCCAGCCAGCTATGATAATGACCGTCACTTGGCATGTCTTAACACCCACTATGTACTGAGTGTGGTTTTCTACGTGGTATAAAAAAGCAAAAAAGGGACTGAAGGGGGGGGGGGGGGGGCGGGGCTTTCCTCTAACTGGAAAAATCTAACATTCACAAAAACTAATATACATATTTAAAAACCAGATATTCAAGACGTATTTATTTGTTGTCTTCTGTTCCTTATTTTTTTTACCTGGGGTCTTAAGCGCAAGCTCTCTAAGGACAGAAACCATGCCCTTCTTAGGACACTAAGGGTCTCCCATTCCTAGTCTGAATCTCAGCTGCCACATCAGGATCTCTTGGGAGCTTGTTAGAAATGCAAGCCCACCTCATTACTATGGAACCCAACCTGCATGGTAATGAGACGCCTGGCTCATTTGTTCACACATTACAGCCTCCAAAACGACTGATCTAACCTATTCAGCATAGGCCACACCGATTCCAATTAATTTTTGTGCTTGTTAGGAAAGATGGTAACAGACTGGTCTTCAGCTGGTATTATATTTTATGGGATATTTAAATTATTTGGGAAAAACTTGTCAATTGACTATCACAATTTACACTTGAGAGTAGTATACTGTTGTTATAGAAAGAGCGTTCAATTAAGACCAGAAAAATCTGAATTTTCTCTTCTTGACTTTGTCATCATCTTGTGATGTAACTTTGGGCAAGCCATTAATTTTGTTAGGTTTCAGTTATTTTGTTTTTGTTTTATTAATTACTTACTCATTTAAATATATAAAACGAAGGTTTTCTACTAGTGGCTCCCAAACTGAAATCGTTAGAATTTCACAAATGAGTAATGATCAGACCTCAAATAAGTCTTTGTATATATAAAAAAGACTAATACTGGAATCACACATTCAACCATGATACGGTTACCCAGAATTTGCTCTTGAGCTAATTCAGTGCGTCCCAGATTAACATCAAGATTTAAGCTGTCTCAGACACACGAGGAATTCTCTTATTTTAAAAGACTTCCGGAATTGCTATGGAACTGATAGTTACCAGTCTTCACTGTAAACGAACCTAAACCCTTCCATCCTTAAAGCTGTAGTTTGAGCCTGATTCCTCAAAGTCAGCGGAGATGAGGGACAGCTAGTCCCTCTGTTTTGAAAGAAGCCTTTCACATATATGTTACCAGGGATTAGCTGGCAGTTAGCTTGGGACAAGGCCCTCCAGGAAGGACACTCTTGCTACTTGCAAGGGCTGTAATGGAAGGAGGAAGTTGAATGAGACAAAAACAAAAGTCATCCACCTAGGGTCAAAGGCCTTTCCAGTCACATACAAAAAGGAGGATGGACACATTTCTTCCTTTGCTCACGCTTTTGTTTGGGTTATTTCTTTTGTGGGCTTTACTATGAGTTTGAGGGCTTTTTTTTTTTCTGTTCAGCTCCAGTGACTTCTTACAGTCACTACTTTGTAAAATCGAAAGCAGATATGTCCCCAGTAGGGATACCTGAAAAATTTCCAGCGCCTCAATGTTCTAGAGACTTAGGGCTATATTTAGATACCATACCACATTTCAGAGAAAATGTGATTTTCCTTGAAGGGTTTGCTCCCACATCCCCTACTTAAACCAAACATACTTTCAAGTTAATAAAAGCTCTACCTGCCGAGGCAGCAAATCTGGCTATAATTAAAAGGGAGGAAACATTTTACACAAGAAAATGTGCTATTTGGTCAAAGCGTAAATATGAAAAACTGCGAAACGTGATAGCAAGATATAATTTGTATTCCTGCTTTTTATTTACTGAACAAGATGTTGGAAGAAAATTGTCTTAACTATAACTTACTATGTTCTAATGCCTTTAAATGTTTCACATAGTGACTGCAATGGAGCCCGTAAAAATAACTTTAAATTCCAATGTCAAGTGAAGCATGGAGATTTGGTTTCATTTTCAAAACTGCTCTGTTGAGAAATACGCCCTAAAAGGCAATTCTCATTTTACTCCGTTATAGCTCCAACAGCTGCAGGACAAAATATAAAATGTATCTAACCCAATCTGAAATTTAGAATTTTGATCTCTGAGGAAAGTATTTTTGAAGAGTCTCACACATGCTGGAAAAAGGATTTAGAACTTTGATAAGGCTTCACAAAGAGAGAAGCACTATAAAATTTTAACAAAGGACTACCTTCTTTTTTTTCTTTTTCCAAGAATGCTTCAGATCTACACTATATAATTTAATACTTTATATACTGTATTACATATGGATTAGCAATACTTTATTCCTAAATTTTACACCCTCTAGACATATCACAGTATCATATTCTGAAAGATACTTTATACAAATTCAAACATTTGTTCACGAAGAAGCAAATTTTTACACACACACACACACACACACACACACACACACACGGCATGTATATTTGTTTTCTGATAATTCACCCATAAAAAAACATGCTTTCAAACACAGCATATCTTTCTGAAGCTGCAGAGAGTTCTTTGAGGAGTTCCCAGTTAATAAGGACCTGGAGCCACAGTCATTTTTCAAAGTCTATCCCAGGGGAACATCACAGACATCACAGGCATTTAGGCAAGTGTGGAACCGTGGAAGTGTGCAGCCTTCTGTCTGCACTGCCGGACCCTTGCTTTTAGCACAGCACAGCCGCCGTCCCACCTGACACTGGCCGATACCGCTGCGGCCGGCACCTTATCTTCACTCACAAGGACACCTAATTCATCATTGCTGTCATCTTTGAAAAAAATCACGTATTGCAGTATCTGTTGTACTGCAGCCGTGACAGTTTGGATGTCTGCACTAGGGGAAATACACTTAAACAATTCTCATGTTAACAAAAAATGTCCCGTGTGCTACCCTTGCTACCTTTCTCCTTTGACTTCACTGAAAGACTTTTAATGAAATTTGCAAACACTATATTTCTGCCTAAATCATAAGTTATTTGACATCTACATTTGAGTGAGGAGTGAAACCGTTCTTGCAAAAACAGTGCAATGCACACTGAGATCACTTGAACTGAAATGTACAAGGGCATAAATGTAACTAAAGTCATGTGTACCATACAGATATACCTACAGTTTATGTCTTGATCTCATTTAGTATAATGTCCCTTTTCCCAACTTCTGTGCCACTGTCACATCTAATTCATTTTAAACTTATAACACTTTTAAATCAACACATATACTGATAACTTAATTAATTAATCAACCAAGAAATATTTATTAAATGTTACTGGAGAACTACCAAAAATCTAGAAGACCTGTTACAAACTCTTAAGGAATTTATATTCAAGTAAAAAATAGAAGCAGATAACAGTAAAAGTCTACATATTTTCAAATGTATTCATAGCAGTTTCTCTACCAAAAAAATATTTGAGGCATGTAACGAAACATTAAAACAGGGATTTATTTCTACGTTATACCAAGAAAGTATGGTGACACGGGAAAATAAAGGTAGAAAACCAGGATAATGTATGTCACAAAACTGAATGACATATAGCAGAATAATGTATACAGTCACCACACCAAGTCACAAAGTTGGTGCTGAAGAACACAGCACCGGTTACCAGACACAGAGTGTCTGTGAGATAAAAAAAAAAAAGACCAGGCGCACTGGTGAGAGGTCTTTTCTTACTGCTGGAACTAAGAGAAAGTTCCCCTCTGGATTCTCTTTAAGAGAGACAATGTGGGGCACCTGGGTGGCTTGGTCGGTTAGGCGTCCGACTTCGGCTCAGGTCATGATCTCATGGTCCGTGGGTTCGAGCCCCGCGTCGGGCTCTGTGCTGACAGCTCAGAGCCTGGAGCCTGTTTCAGATTCTGTGTCTCCCTCTCTCTCTGCCCCTCCCCTGTTCATGCTCTGTCTCTCTCTGTCTCAAAAATAAATAAAGGTTAAAAAAAAAAAAAAAGAGAGAGACAATATGACTTAGTGGGTTACAACTTCCATACTCTTTAAACAATATAAGCATGAGTTTCATTTTGCTGAATTCTTCGCAGTGACGTCAACAAAAGACAAGAAGTAACTGAGAGGTGCCCTGGAGATTTCAGATAGGGAACATTAACAGAGAACCTGTGTGTCACGCAGGGCAATTCATGCCAGCTATCCTAACATCCAAGCACAAAGTCTAGGTCGCTTCACACAAAACAAGTCAAAGCCACACGTAGGTTGTGGGTTTCTCCCGGCCTGCTCTCCTCCAACAGGGGATGTCTCTCTTAGCTGTACCACCTGGAACGCATGGCCTCCATGACCACTGCAGAGGGTGATCCGCGCAGGGCATGGAAGAAGGTACACTGACTCTCAACTCCCTTAGCTCAGAATGAACTCTCCTTACTTACACACCATTGGCCAGACATGACGACATGACCACACCTTGCTGCAAGGGAAGCTGGGAAATGCAACTTCCTGTGTACCTGGGCAGAGGAAAATAAAATGAGATGTGGCTGATTTATAACACTGTCTGTGTCACAACTGAGAATGCGAGGCCAGGAGACTGGATTGGATCCAAAATGTACTACACCTGTGATTGTCAAATGTGAATGTACGTAAAATGAAGGACACACAAACAAAATATTACAACTTCTATGTGTTGTGTTATTTTAATCCAACAAAAAGAAAAAACACATACATAAGCAACACATATATGCAGTAATACCCACATGTAAATAACATACTCACTACATAAAATGGCTTCATATCACAATACATGAAGTACCCTGACAAAAGAGTAGGAGCTCTGTGACCTGAAAGAGTGGGCCAGATGCCAACAGCTGCTTACCAGGTTTTGCTACATTGTCAGGTAGTGTAGTTTCTGTGCATCTGGGTGGGGTAGATTACATTACCTAGCATTAATAAAAAATAAGCCTGGGGTGCTTGGGTAGCTCAGTCACATGAGCCTGAGACTCTTGATTTCAGTTCAGGTCATGACCGCGGTGTCGTGGGATCGAGCCCTGCATCAGGCTCTACACCGAGCATGAAGCCTGGCTACGATTCTCTCTCTCTCTCCCTGTGCTCCTCTCCCCCACTCACACATACTCTCTCTCTAAATAAATAAATAAACAAACAAACAAATAACAAATAAATAAGCCTGACGAAAATGGATAACTGGCTTTAAAAGACTCCTGCAAAAGCCAAAAATAGAACATAATAACTAAAACACTAACATGAACGAAGTAAAAACAGTAGGGCTCATGCTTCTCCTTCCCAACTGTATTATGAAATGAAAACAACTATCTAATCAGACAAAGTCCATAAAAACAAAGCAGTTAGCAATTATTTGAAAAACGGATTTATATTCACTGGCGTTAATGATGAACCTAATCCTGAATGTACATTGTGTCTGGAGATCATTAGTTATCAATGGTATGGGGCCGAGATCATTAGTTATCGATGGTATGAAGCCAATATGAGATTTCAAAACAAACTATCTAGAGCATGAAGACAAGCCTCTACAGACAAATTTTTCTCAGTAATACTCAATCCAGTAGTTAAACAAAATTTTAGTAAATTTAAAGATAAATGCTCAGGGGCGCCTGGGTGGCTCAGTCGGTTAAGCGTCCGACTTCAGCTCAGGTCACGATCTTGCGGTCCGTGAGTTCGAGCCCTGCGTTAGGCTCTGGGCTGACGGCTCAGAGCCTGGAGCCCGCTTCCGATTCTGTGTCTCCCTCTCTCTCTGCCCCTCCCCCGTTCATGCTCTGTCTCGGTCTCAAAAATAAATAAACGTTAAAAAAAATTAAAAAAAAAAAAAGATAAATGCTCATGAGGTCCTTGTGAGATTTGTTAATCACAAGATGGAAACCCCAAAACCCACTGAGAAAATCCTTGTTTTTCTTATTATAATAAAAATGACTAAAGTACTATTCGTTCATTCATCTATCCATTGAATTAATAAGTAGTGATTGAAGTCTGCTAGGTGGTAGGTACGGCTCTGGGCGCCCAGAATAGAAAGGTTACACAAATCAGGAAAAATGCACTGCTCTCCTGGAGCTGACATTTTAGAGCACTGGTTCTCAACGGGGGCAGAGATTCTGCCCTCTGAAGGCAGTTCGGCAACGTCGTTTTTGCTTTCACAACTAGGAGGGGGGTGCTGTTGGCATCGAGCGGCTGGGGGCCAGGGCCGCTGCTAAAGATGCTGCAGTGCACGGGACAGACGCCCACCACAGAGCGTTATCCTGCCCAGAGAGTCGGCAGCGCCAAGGCTGAGAAACCGCCAAGGCCCAATTTCATAAGGCGTGTAACATACCGTAGAATCTTCGCAGTGCTCTAAAAATGAGACGGAAAGTGATCCTGAAACTGGCGGATCACACCACAGTTTGCCGGACGACTGGCAAGCAAGTAATTTGAGCATCTGTCACATGGAAAGATGAGCTGCACATCTTTCTTTTACAAAACGATGTGTTCCAGATTTTGTGCCCACTTCTACAAGTGGCCGTCAGTAATGCACACTTAATTAAAAAAACATTTTGTCTTTTAAAGGCAAAAGTGATGTTTTTCACATTGGCCAAGAAAGTGATTGCTTTTTGAAAGAACGTGTGCTTTGACAGTTCATTTTGGAAACCACTACTCGGAAATGTCTGCATCACTACGTGATTTGTTCCCCCCAGTGATGTAAGTGTGACCTAGGAAGACTCTTTTATTTACACGCTTACAAAGCCTGAACACAAAATGTTCTAACCCATTTGAAAATCTTCTTCTAAATATTAAAGTATAGTTGAAACATAATGTTATATCAGCTTCAGGTGCACAACATAGCGACCTGGCCAGTCTGTTATGCTGGGGTCACCACAACGCCATTAGGATACCATCAACTATACTCCCGGGGCTGAACCTTTCATCCCCTTGACTTACTCGTTCCGTAACTGGAAGCCTGTACCCCCAACTCCCCTTCACTCATTTTGCCCATCCCCTCACCCCTTCAAACATTTTTGGCAAGTTTCGAACTCAATTAGTTTAAAAGCACAAGTGAATGACACCAAGGCAGTCAGAGGTTCCAGGGGTCAAACTAACACCTTCTTCCCCTAACTGGTGGCTGGAACTGACATAAATAAATATCAGGGCGGTATCGTGGACTTGCAGTCAGAGGTGCCAGACACGCAACTGCCTAGGGTCCTCGCCACTGGCCGTGCCCACATAGCTCGTCCTCGCAGGACAGCTGCATGTGAGCAGTGGAGAGCGGCTGACAGCCAGCAGCCCTGCCGCAGCCCTGGAAGAAGCTACGAAGCAGCGCCTGTCCCGGGCAGAAGGCTCCCACCCTCACGATTACCCCAACAATCAGCAACAGGCACAGCGGCCTCGGAAACTTCCATGCCCAGGCTCCGTGCTCACACCCTCCTGATTCCAGACACGGCTTCCACTCAGACCCTCCTACTGATGGGGAACAGTCCCCCCAGCCCACTCAGCCAGCCCAGCCCTGCAAAACATCTCAAGGTCCTAAAAAGGCCAAGAGGACCTCCAAATCGCCACTACAGCCTAGTGTCCGAGTTCAGGGCTTCGGTGGCACAGGCCACATCTGCCATGTGGCTGCTCCTTAAAGACAGACCTCCAGTGGTCAGGCAGTCCAGAAGCAGCCCTTTAATGCCCCCTGGACTATCTACACACCCAAATCCCCATACTGAAGCCCACCCCCAAAGAAGATGCTCTTGACTTCACAGATTCAGCTCTACTGGCTCTAATTCGCAACAAGTTCCCCGTCAATGGCAAGAACTACTACTGGCTCTCAAAAGCCACCCAGCTTCTGCACAGCTCATCTTTGTCACCAATCACTTCCTGGCTCGTAGGCTTGTCTCTTCATCTGGAGGCCCACTCTCAACTCCCAACCCCCAAAGGTCGCAGCTAAAGGCTTCACAACTGGGAGAGGTCACTGAGGTCATGCCAGGAAGCAAGCCCGACTGAATACCTCATCCCTCAAGGCCATCTGCATCACCTCGCAGCAAACCAAGCAGGCGGCAGATCACCGACATCCAAGCCATCATTCTGCGTGTGTTCAAGGGGCAGCTCTATCCACCCTGTGAGTGACTGGAGGGTCACCTGTCACACCCTGCCCTTGCCCTCCTTGCCACAGCCCCAACATTTCTCGACGCCTAATGCTCATCACTGTCCCTGGGAGAGCCACCGAACAGTGACCATATCAAAGTATTTGTTCTGAATCCCTGAAGCACGAAACAAACTCAGGACAACCCAGTTAGTTGGAGAAAGACGCTTCCGAAAGGAACTTAGATTCTGCTGCCGGATGACCAGCCTCCAGCCCTGCCAATGCCCAGGGCACGAATCGCCTTGGGCTGGTGCTGCTGCTAACCGCATAGTCACCCAGCTTCGTGGCCTGAAGACAGAACCAACAGATCTGCTCTTGGGGGAAAGAAAAGCATAATGAAGTTGCAATTTTTAATTTTGTTTTTTTTTTTTTTTTTTTTAAGAAAGAATGAAAATAGTGATGCTTTTGCACTAACTCAATGCCCTCATATTTTGCACAGTTGAAGACAGGCTAAGATATTCTGGATGTCCTGATGCACATGAATCCATACCACGGACTTGAAATTTTCTATGAAACCGTGGGATCAAGGAACATTTTGCTAGATTTTTTTAGTTCCTGGCCCAGTCTTGCCCTTGCTCACCTGGATATGACATGGCTCTTCTAACTCCTCCAGTCGTCATTTTTTTTTTTTTAATTTTTCTTTCTTTTAGAGAGAGAGAGAATGTGAGAGCATAAATGGGGAAGAGGGACAAAGAGAGACAGAGAGAGAATCTTAAGCAGTGTCTACACTCAGACATGGGGCTCAATCCCATGACCCTGGGATCATGACCTGAGATGAAAACAACAGTTGTACATTCAAACAACTAAGCCACCCAGGTGCCCCCTCCAATAATCATCTTTGATTTGCTGGAAACACATGGTTTACAGTTGAAAGGCAGCAAAGGAGGAAAAAGTATTATTTTCCTTTCTTGGTGACATATGCAGAACTTTCAAGATATTATAACTGACTTGAAAATAATCAAGTTTTGGGGTGCCTGGTGGCTCAGTCGGTTAAGCGTCCAGCTTCAGCTCAGGTCATGATCTCACAGTTCATGGGTTCGAGTCCCATGTCAGGCTCTGTGCTATCAGCACAGAGCCTGGAGCCTGCTTTGGATTCTGTGTCTCTCTCTCTGCCCCTCCCTTGCTCATGCTCTGTCTTTCTGTCTCCTCCCTCTCTTTGTCTCTCTCTCTCTGAAAAATAAATTGACGTTAAAAAAAATTTTATAAAAAATAAATAAATAAATAATCGAGTTTCCCGAGCATACACAGTCTGTCCCATAAATGTGTTTTCAGATAACATCTTTTTTGCAACTTCAAACGTGGTGCCACCACTCACCCTTAAGTGCACTTCACTATAGCACAGGTCACTCTCCCCATGACGTGGAAGTGTTACGCAACCCTTGCAGAACAGTCTTCTTCTCGTTGCCTCGTGTCTAACTTCCCGGCATTTCACGCGACCTTTGCGACTTTTTTCCTCAGTGCATTTCTGTGTGTCCATTGGATTACAAACACTATTAAGAAATACAAAACCGAGAAATTGGTACGTAGAGTTTCTTTTAAAGTCATCTTGTAAAAGGCATACTAAAATATTTAGAATAAAATTGTACGAGCTTGAGAATTACTTCACCACAATCTAGTCGGGGGAAATGGCGCAGGTACAGATAAAACAAGATGGGTAACGGGTTGGTAACTGTTCAAGTCAGGGTAGGCATACATGGAGGTTTATCGTGTTATGCTCTCCAGTGTTGTGTATATTTTAAGCTCTTCATGATAAAAAGCTTAAAAAGACACAAGTATCGTGATTTCAGTACTTCGGTTAATAACACACTCCTTCCCTCCCTTTGAACATTTTTTTATGAGACAGCTTTTTGAGTTTTTACAGTTATTAAAAACTAGCATCTAAATTAACCGAACAGAATGCCAGAACTTCGCATTTCTTTTGTTTGTTTGTTTTTGGGTTTTTTTTTTTTTTTTGCATTTCTATCTCACAAAACTTAAACCAAAATTATCCAACTTAATGAGGCCAATCTAATCACATTGATCCCACTAGATATTAACATTTTTAGACAGTGCAAAACATTTATTGCACCTTTAAAAACAAAATTAAATTTTATTTTATAAATACTATTTAATTTTTATCTCATAATTAAAATTTTACTATGAGCTTTTTATTGTTTAATTGTAAATGTGTTGGTTTAAGAAACAAATAAATGTACATAAAGCTTCAAAAAGCTTTAAGCATAAGGGCCACAATCCAATGTGTGAAGACCCCTGCCGGTGACAAAACCCCACAGGGGGAGCTGTTACTTATTTGTCTGTGCATCTCTGAGGTATGGCACTAAGCTTGGCACATATTTCACACTCAATCCAGTTTGCTTAACTTAGAAAAAAAAAAAAGGCCACTCTGGAGTGGCACAGAATGAGAATTTCAGAACTGGAAAAACAAACTGAAACCAAACGCCTCATTCTCCAACAAAGAGAGGTTTGGGAAGGTTAAATCACACAGCTAATGGAAGTACGGTGAAAGAAATGTTTAGGAAGATTGATCTGACATAGATCTATGGGATGCTTCAGAGGAGAAAAAGACTGGAAGCAACCGTGTGTGTTAAGAGGCGACTGCCATCATCAAAGCATGCAGTAATGAGGGTGTAAACTGGGGTGATGGGCAGGGAATGAGAAGCAGAGGAGGATCTGAAAGACATTGAAAATGTACCCTTCGCACTGCTTTTTCACTGTCAGTAAGATTTAATCTTGACCTATTTCTGCACAAGCTGATATCAATCATGATACCCAGATATTTTTACCCATAGCCCCAAACTGCACAAAAAAAGACATAATTAGCAATTCTTTTGACTCATCTAGGGCCTCTGAGAGTGATTCATACCCTTCACTACACAATTATCCACCATAAATATAGTTTAACCTCTGCTTATTCCAAGCAATGGTTCTTTATAATGTCCATCTGTACGTCACTTACTCTTTTGCTGTAGGATTAAGTCCAACCTCTTTATCTTTTGAGATCCTCAGTATTTTTTTTCTCCTCCACCTAAGATAATCAATCTTGACACACGTTATTCTGTAATATGACAGTAAGGAATCTTTCAGAATCAGGATAGCAAGTTTTGTTTTTTTTTCAATTTTTTTAAAGTTTATTTATTTTGAGAGAGACAGAGACAGCATGGGTGGGGAAGGGGCAGAGAAAGAGAGGGAGAGAGAGAGAAATCCAAAGCAGGCTCCCCACTGCCAGCGCAGAGCCCAACACTGAGCCCGACACTGAGCTCGAACTCACAAAACCGTGAGATCATGACCCGAGCCAAAACCAAGAGTCGGATGCTTAACCAACTGAGCCACCCAGCAGAGCAAGTTTTATTTATCTTCCCTAAACACGCTAAGATCAAAGATTCATTTCAGTTAACCTTGTCTTTTAAAATGGACATACAATAGAGTAAATGTCTTCAATAAGAAAAGCTGGTTGATCTCTTTTGTTCAAGACCAACAACCCAGAGAAAATCAAACTTTTGATTGTAGATGGGAAGGAAAATAATTTAGAGAAGCAGATGGGATAATGGGTGAGAAAGGCCAGGATAAAATCTGGGCAGGCAGAAGGCAATCACTTGGGTAGCGTCTCACATGCAAAGTCTGATCAGGCACTAAGGGGGGTGGGGGCAGAGATACTGGAAAAGAGGTATAAGCACCCCAAAGACAAACCTGTAGAGGGTCAAGAAAGCTGACAACTGTCCCACATATTGCTGGAAATACTGCAGAACCCCTTGTGGCCCTCAAGCCACTCAGGGTCACCCCTAAACCAGTTCTGCTCCAAACCATGCTAACACACACTGTACCTAGTTTTCTCCCATGCTCACAACCCTACTCCGATCTCTGAGGATCCTATCTATGCTAACCTTTCTCACTTTCCGAGTTCCAGATTAGGCTTCCTCTCTTTCCTAGTTGACCACTGTAGCCAACCACACTCCTCCTCCTTGGTGTTAACAGTCAAATGCCATCTTGCATTGTTTTCAATTCAGGCCTGGCCTCCGGTAAAAGCAAAGTTCCTTGAGAATAGTTTCTCTGTCCTATAACTTATGTCCCTCCTTCAGAAAAAAAGCACAAAGTGAATGAAAAGTGTTCTTTTGGGGGGTGCCTGGGGGGCTCAGCGGGTTAAGCCACCCGACTCTTGATTTCAGCTCAGGTCACGATCCCGTCATGATCTCATAATGATCATGAGTTTGAGCCCCACGTCTCTCGCTCCCTCCTTTTCTGCCCCTCTCCTGCATGTGCACACGCACGCGCTCCCTCTCAAAATAAATAAATAATTTTAAAAAATAATTTTGGAGCTACCAGTGTTTCTATTCTGTTTTTCTCCAATTATCATTTAAAGCAGCATAGATCTTATAGTTTTAGAAGCAGTTCCTTATTTGGGGATCAGTTTATAAACTACGTGGTTGAAAATACATCCCAGCCAAGGATGTATATTTTTCTCTACAGCTGGTGATGAAGAAATGAACAAAGCTGGAGCCTAAAAAGACCAATATAGTCAATGCACTTAGACAAATGTCAACAGCTGCCAGGGAAGATTTCATACTTAGAATGGTTAGTCGGCTAGAAATTGGTTCTATTATAAGAATTTGTTTCCTCTGCAAAAGAAAAGTTTGAATACATTAAATCTTAATGAGAATTCTACAGGCCTGGGCACACAGTACAAAAAAAAAAAGGGAAAAAAAACCTAATTACAAAGCACAATTTTCCAAGTACATTCAAAGATTTTCAGCAAAAATAATTTAAATGAATTTTTTGTCTTGGAAAATAAATTATATAGATTTCTGATGTTTGATACTCAATGGAAATAGACACACCAGAGTTTCATTTCTGCCATCTATTTTTTTCACTTATTCATATATTCATTCACTGAATGTCTAATACGTACTGGGCATTGTGCTAGGTGCTGAGGAAACAGAAAAATAAGATAGCCTTGCCCTGGAGGATGTCAAACTGTGGGTCAAATAGAATGTCTTTAAATATGCCCAATGTTCCAATGGGAATACGCAATGGGAATATTTGGGGCTCGGAGCCATGACTAAGTAATAGATGTGGGGTTTCATTACATAGGTGGAGGAGGGGTGCCTGGGTGGCCCAGTCGGTTAAACGTCCGATTTCGGCTCAGGTCATGATCTCGCGGTCCGTGAGTTGGAGCCCCGCGTCAGGCTCTGTGCTGACCGCTCAGAGCCTGGAGCCTGTTTCAGATTCTGTGTCTCCCTCTTTCTCTGACCCTCCCCTGTTCATGCTCTCTCCCTCTCTCTCTCTGTCTCAAAAATAAATAAATGTTAAAAAAGAAATTTTTTTTTAAATAAAAAAAAATAGGTAGAGGAACAGTGGGAATTAGACAGTATGTATATACCTAACACTACCATTTTAACCATGGTTTCTGGAAACCAAGAGTATAGCGCAAGGTAAGCAGAAGGTAAGGTCTCCGTCAAGCTCATTTATGATCAGAGGGCAGGAATCACCCAGAAGTTGAAGAAGATAAACTGACAGTGTGGTGAGTCTACAACGTGCCGGGCATTTGTGGACTTTCTACAGAATGTCTCATTTCATCCCCCAATGCCAAACCATGGCAGAGTTGTTTACAGTGGAGAAAACCGAGACTCAGAGAAATTAAGTTAATTTGCCCCAAGCCACAGTGATCATCCTGGCACAGCCAGGATTCTGACGTGTGGTCTGGCTCACAAATCTCGGTGTGATGAGTCTCATCTACCACCTGCTTGCCTGGGAAGGTGCAGGGAAAGTGGTTTCAGCAGCGGGGGGACAGTGAGGAAGCTCTGACTGCAGATTTGGACAAGCTGGCGAAGGAAAAGGGAGCAGGAACTGAGGGCAGATCGCGACAAAACGACCTGAGAATTCAGTGGTCAAATCAGACTCGCTGTGGCACTTGTTTTTTTGTTGGTTTCACAAACTTCAAGGTGACAGTGACTATGTGGTCGGGACCTTGGCACCATTTTGGCTGCAAGTTACTGCATATCCAAGTAAAGCTTCTACTTGGAACGCTTCAGAGGCTGAAGCAAGCTTATTAAGGAAACGTGCTCTGCAAAGTAAAGACCAAAGAACGGAGGCTCGGAGGCTACGAAACAAAGGCCTCTGTGAAAGGCACGAGCCTCGGCTAAATCGTCTCTTCTGACCGTGGCAACAACCAGGACCAAGGCTTTTTGTCCCAAGCCTGCACAGGGGAAAACATCGCTGACGACAGTGACGTCGGGCAGGTGTCCTGATGCATCTGACTTGGTCCCAGGTGGGACGACAGGTATCAAACACTTCACTGGGACAGAATTTAAATTCCACATTCAGCAAATGCTGATTGCCTGAAATTGAGCGGCTCTGTTTGCGAGTTCATTAGAAAATACCCCATCAGGGTGAGCAGGCTGGGAGAGGATATGATGTGGCAAAAACGAAAGAGCAGTCAAGAATACAAGAATAGGGAGGATGAACAAGACAGATGGGGAAGATGCTATTTTTTAGGTTTGCCAGTTTTGCAAGATGAAAGCAGTTCCGGAGACGGACGGTAGCGATGGTTGCCCAACAACGTGAATGTCCCAACACCAATGAAGTGTGTATTTAAAAACGGTTAAGACGGTAGCGCTGTGCGCATTTTGCCACAACTGAAAAAATAAGTTTAGAGTTTGCTTAAGCTATTAAAGTGACATCAGAGAACACGCTCACATTAAAAAGAAAAAAAAAACTTGCTTTAAACACTTTTGTTTACTAGAAGCTGAGCGAGCTAATTGATGTTATTTGAAATGGCCCGTGGGAAAGTAACTGCAGCGTCTGTGGATTTCAGAATAATGATACAAGTAGTTTGAAGAAATTCTTAACACGCGTAGGCTCGTGGAATTTAAAACAGATGTAGCGTTAAGGGCTATGCAAGGTTTTTCAGTTACACGCCCCAACTTCTTCGGGGATGGGCTTCCACTGCTAAGCTCAGGCCCATCAGAAAGGCAAACCACACACTCGATCACAGGTATTGTCCGCAGTGCCCGGCTCACCCGTCCGTGCTTTCCCCTCAAGCCCGCAGCGCCCACCAAACAGCGGCTTCTCCCTAGTGAAAGACACGTTTTCCTTCCGAAAACCGTAGGACCTCCCTACACAACAGGGGAGCCATCTCGTTCTCGACGGCGGAGGCCACTTGGGGTTCTGTTCGGACCCCTTTCCAGTTACCCGGCTCCCTCGCACACGCTCCCCTACCGCCGCTCCGAGCTGCGCGGCCGCAGCCGCCCGCGGAAGGCAGGCTCCGGAGGCTGGACGGAGGCCGTGCGGCTCTCGCGAGACCCGGGGCCGCGCGGGAGTTCTCGAGTCGTGCGACGAGGCGGCGGCGGCGGCCCGGGACTCGGTGATGGATGGGGCGCTTCCGCAAAGATGGCGGCGGCTGCGGTAAGAAGCGCTCGGCTGACGGCCTGGGGCGGCCGACTGCGGCGTGGGCTCTCCGCCGGCCGGCGGGCTTTGCCGGGCCCCAGCCCCTTGGCGGCGGCAGTGGCCGGCGTGGCCCTGGCAGGCACAGGAGTGGCATGGTACCACGGCCGCGTGAACGTCGCGGCGCCCGAAGGCAGGCTCACCGTCTTAGCGCAGGTACGGGACCGGTCCTTTTCGCCAACCCCACCGAGCTCCTCCCTCCTCGGACTCCCGGCGGTGGAGAGTGGGGGCTGCCGCGGGCGGCCCCGGCTCCTCTTCCGGAGTCAACGTTAGGGGCGCCGCCGCGGAAGGCCCCGGACGGGTGGGAGGCGCTCCTTTCCAGCAGCGGCCCCCGCCGCGCGCGCCCGAGGGCATCGAGGCCGACGACGGGCCGCTCAGCCCCTGCGGGGGGAATCCCGCCAAAGCCGCACGGACACCTAAAGCCCGAGACGCGAATAGAGACGATGGGTGTGGGCGTGTCTTGGTTTGTGGATTTCTCACTACACCTTGCCCGCGCTCCCTCCCTTCTGGCTGGTGTTGCTCAGAGGTTCAGGGGGTGTGTTTCCAGGGACTCACCCCACACGTACCTTTGTTAACCTTTGTAACTAAATCCTTTACGACTGGTTCTCTGCGTAGCGTGGTGAAGTTGTCCTAATAGATGACTTTTTTTTTTTAACCGTAAAAGTGCCAACCATAAAAATTAGCAGGTTGATGATTTCCAGATTTTATCATCACCTCTGGGGAACAGTATTACGTGATTATGAACCTTAATCTTCGGTAGACTCTAAGTACTAAGCAAAAGACGTTTCTTCTGAAACCTCCACGTTTAAGGGACAAAGTTCCCTACTTCAGTGTAAAACTGCCCGGTAAAATATTTGAAAAAGTACTACTTCTTAGATATTTTATGTACTTTTAATAAGTTTTAGTGTATGCGTTGCTTTGAAAATTAGAAATCGTATTCTTTGTTAGGTTTACCTTATATCTTTTTTTTAAGGGTCTCTTCTGTTTAAAAAAATTTTTTTAATGTTTATTTATTTTTGAGAGAGAGACAGAGGGGGGCAGTTTGGGGGTGGGCAGAGAGAGAGGGAGACACAGAATCTTAAGCAGGCTCCAGGCTCTGAGCTGTCAGCACAGAGCCCGATGCGGGGCTCAAACTCAGGAACCGTGAGATCAAGACTGAGCCACTCACGCACCCCTACATTTTACCTTTCTAATGAAAAGCCCAAGGAACGGTCAGATACAAAGAAAGAGAGGAAGACAGGCCGTGTGAATTAAAATTAAGCATTGATAAATGATATTTTGACTTGTATTAAGTTAAGATGCCATATGGATAACAAGTTCAGTAACTTTCCTATCCTCTTACCATTTCTGATCATAGGTGGGAGGATCTGTCTTGAGGTATTTTATGGCATTTTTGTTAGTTCTTCTGGTGTCAAAGATTCAATTTATTATTCATCATTGGTTTTTCTCTGTTCTCAGCTCTTTTTTTTTAATTTTTTTTTTAATGTTTATTTTTGACACAGAGACAGAGCTTGAGCGGAAAAGGGGCAGAGAGAAAGAGAGGGAGACAGAATCCTTAACAGGCTGCAGGCTCTGAGCTGTCAGCACAGAGCCCAACGCAGGGCTCGAACTCATGAGCTGTGAGATCGTGACCTGAGCTGAAGTCAGATGCTTAACCGACTGAGCCACCCAGGCACCCCTCTCTCTGTTCTCAGTCTCTTATTTCATTCTGTTTGCAACCTTTAGGTTAATCTTACAAAGAATGACTTTTTAACCACATAGCGTACCCTTCTTCAGTGACCATTGGTGCCTCATTCTGCCTAGGATAAAACCCACATTAGAAAATTTTGATACTCAAAGCCCGTTGTGGTAATAATCTAACCCATCACTACTCAGATACACTTCCAGTAAAAGTGATTCACTTCCTTTTTTTTTTTTTTTAAACATTTATTTATTTTTGAGAGAGAGCATGAGCCCAAGAGGGGCAGAGAGAGAGAGGGAGACACAGAATCCGGAGCAAGTCTCCAGTCTCTGAGCTGTCAGCACAGAGTCTGACACGGGGCTCAAACCCACGAGCCGCAATTTCATGATCTGAGCCGAAGTCGAGGCTTAACCAATGAAGCCACCCAGGCACCCCTAAGGTGTACAACTTGATGTTTTTTTTTATACATTGTGAAATGGTCACCGTAACGAGTTAATTAACATACCCATCACCTCACCTAGTTACCATAGAGTATGTGTGTGATGAGAACACTTAAGATTTATCCTAAAACAAATTTCTAGTATATAATAACAGCATTGTTAATTGCAGTTGCCATAGCGTATGTTAGATCTCTAGGACTTATTCATCTTGTTTAACCGAAACTATTATCCTGTGACCAACATCTTCCCACTTCCCCCAACCTCGGGCAACCACCATTCTCCTCTGTTCTTCTATTCAACTATTTTAGATTTCACATATAAGTGAGACCATGTAGCATTCGTCTTTCTGTACCTGGCTTATTTCACTTAACATATCTTCCATTCTCATCTTTATTGTTGGGTAGCAAGATTTCCTTTTTCAAGGCTGAATAATATTCCTGTGTGTGTGTACATGCACATCGCATCTTTTCCTTTCAGCCATTGATGGACAGTTGGTTATTGTAAATAATGCTGCAATGAATGTGGGAGTGCAGATATGTCTTCACAATACTGATTTCATTTCCTTCAGGTATGCACCCAGAAGTAGTACTGCGGGACCATATGGTAGTTCTGTTCTTAATGTCCTGAGGACCCTCTGTATTGTTTTTCATAATGCCTGTCCCACTTTACTTTCCTAGCCAACAGTGTAGAAGGGTTTTCTTTTCTTCACCTCCTTTTCATGACTTGTTATCTTTTGTCTTTTTGGTAATAGCTATTCTGACAGATGTGAGGTGATACCTTGTAGAAGTTTTGATTTGCATTTTCCTGATGATTCATGATGTTGAGCACCTTTTCATATATATGTTTGTCTCTTGTATGTCTCCAAAAATGTCTGTTCACGTCCTTTGCCCATTTTTTAATCTGGTTATTTTATTTATTTCTACGGTCATTTAGTTTGAGTTCCATTTATATTTTGGTTATTAATGTCTTATCAGATGTATGTATGGTTTGCAAAAATTTTCTCCCATTCGGTAGGTTGTCTTTCAGTCCGTGGTTTCTCTTTGCTCTTTATAAGCTTTTTTTTTTTTTTTTTTTTGAGACAGAGCAAGTACTTGCATAAGCAGGGGTGGGGGGGAGGGAGCAGAGGGAGAGGGAGAATCCCAAGCAAACTCTTCACTGTTAGTGCAGAGCCCCAATGCAGGTCTCAACCTCACGACCATTATTGAGATCATGACCTGAGCCAAAATCAAGAGTCGGATGCTTAACCAACTAAGCCACCCAGGTGCCTCACTCTGCATAAGCTTTTTTGTTTTTGTTTTTTCAAGTTTGATGCAATCCCACATGATAATTTTTGCTTTTGTTGCCTGTGCTTTTGGTCACATATCCAGAAAATCATCACCCAGACCACTGTCAAGAAGCGTTTTTCCCTATGTTTTCCTCTAGTAGTTCTACTGTTCGGGATCTTACATTTAAGTCTTTAATCCACTGTGGTTAATTTCCATATATGATGTGAGATAAGCATCCAGTTTCATTTTTCTGCATACAAATATCCAATTTTCCTAATACCATTTGTTAAAGAGACTGTCCTTTCCCATCGTGTATTCTTATTTTGGGGCTCTATTCTGTTCCATATGTCTATTTTTTTGGGACTATCACATTTTTTTTTGATTACTGTGCGTTGTAGTATATCTTGAAATCAGTAAGTGTGATGCCTCCAGGTTTGTTCTTCTTGGTCAAGATTGTTTTGACTTTTCAGAATCTTTTGTAGTTCTATATGAACTTCAGCATTTTTTTTCCATTTCTGTAAAGAATGCCATTGGGATTTTGATAGGGATTACATTGAATCTGTAAATCATTTGGGTACTATGGACGTTTTTTTTTTAAGTAGGCTTTACTCCCAGCTCAAAGCCCAACCCAGGGCTTGAACGCATGACCCTGAAATCAAGACCTGAGCTGAAATCAAGAGTCGCATGCTTAACTGAGCTACCCAGGTAGTATGAACATTTTAATATTAGTATATTAATTCCTGGAATGGTTTTGAACAGTTAACGATTAAAATTAAAGGTAGGATTTATCTCTGTCAGGGTCCAGTTAGGAGACAGAAACTTAAACCAGTTATTTGAAAGGCGACATTTAATATAAAGAATGACCTGGTAAAAGAAGGTTGACTGCTAAAAGAGGAAAGAAGGACTTTAAGAGGTCCGGAAGTAGCAGGTGTCAAAAAGTAGCTACTACCTGTAAGTGAAAGGAGACTAGACAGTGTAGAAGGAACTAAGGATTTGGGAAAACTCCCCTCCAACCCTGAGGGGTTGAGCTGAGATTTAGCCTCTTTGAAGAGGACTTGGCTACCACAAAAATATAAACACCACTATTGGTAGCTCTGGCCGGATGGCACAGGCCAGAGCCAGTCTTTGGAAGAAGCTTGTCATTGCTGGAAGGTGTATGGGGGCTGGAACTGGTCTCTAGATTCAACCCACTGAATGAGGGATGTGGCCCGAGGGTGTGGCCAGAGCTCCCGCAGAAGTAGCACCTGGAGCTACTCTTTTTTTTTTTTTTTTTAATATCAACTTTATTGTCAAATTGGTTTCCGTACAACACGCAGAGCTCATCCCAACAGGTGCCCTCCTCAGTGCCCATCAGAGGTGGCCTGGTGGGTTGTGTGTTGGCCTGATGCCACCCCCCACAAGAGCGGCCACGGAGTCCGCCAGTAGAGCTGTTGGGAAGCTGCCCACCTGCCGGGAAGCGTCTGGCCTGAGTACCGCGTAGCCAGAGCTACTGCACCTGCCTACTGGAGTTGATTGGAAATGGCCCTGGCTGGTCTATGAGGGCTGCTGGGCTCCAGCTCAGAATAAAAGAGGCAGAAGGCTTCCGGCGTCCGCTTTCTTGCAATGTCACTCCAGTGCTCTCTGTTGACTGAGATTAAAACTGTTCTAGCTGACCAAGGGGAAAAGTCTGCAGGGGATTCTGTTCCAGCATCACAAAGCAGGACGGAGGAGGGTAGATTAGGCGCTGAGACAATCGATGACTCCTGTGGAGTTCAAGAGTGTTTGACCCAGTTTTCAAGGGACAGGAAAACCTCCATTTGACCACTTGTTACGAATGGTACCAGGTGGATTGCATATTGGCGTTCTATGCGTTGGAGAGGATATGTGGGCACTCGGTACGGTCCAGCATGTCCTTTGTGTTTCTTCAGTTAGTTGTTATCAAGGAATAAAAGAACTGAGCAAAGTGAGCTTTTCTCACATGTTGTCTCTCTAGTGCTGAACTCAGGGCCTGGCACTTAAAAGGTGTTCATTAAATATTTGTTCAGTGTACATTTCCAAGGTTGCAAGGTACACCCTTCTCCACCAGAGGTTTCTCATGGAATTAATTATTTCTCTTTGTAACATTCCTGGTATTATGGAAACCAGTAATTAAGGTTTAGAATATTTTCATTGTAGGGGTGCTTGGGTGGCTCAGTCAGTTACGCATCTGACTCTTGGTTCGGGCTCAGGTCATGATCTCACGGTTCTGTGGGATCAAGCCCCATGTCAGGCTCCATGCTGACAGTGCTGAGCCTGCTTGGGATTCTCTTTCCCTCTCTTTGCCCCTCCCCCTAACGGGCTCTCTCTCAAAATAAATAAACTAAAAAAGGAATATTTTCATTGTAGTCAAAAAAATAAAGAAGTTACGAACATTGTTGAAATTGTCATGTTTATATTATTGAGACTGATAACAATAATAATGGCAAGAAAATTAGTGAGGTCAGAGTGATCATTAATTTTATGTGTCAACTTGGCAAGGCTATGGTGCTCAGTTGTTTGGTTAAACATTAGTCTAGATATTACTGTGGAGGGGTTTTTTTACATGTGATTCACATTTAAATCAGTAGACTGTTCAGTAAAGCAGATTACTCTCCATAGTGTGGAATGTAATCCAATCAGTGGATGCCTTAAGAACAAAGCTGAGGTTTCCTCAGAAAGAATTTGATCTCCCCCAGGCAACATAGAAACCTTGCCTGAATTTCCAGTCTCTTACCAGAAATTCTAGCCTGCCCCACAGGTTTTTGATTTGCTGTTGCCCACAATCTCATGAACTAATTCCTTAAAATAAACCCCTCACTCCCTCTGTCTCTCTTTTTCCCTTTATACATATAGGATATATGAATATCTTATTGGTCCCATTCTCTGGAGAACCCACAGATTTGGGGACTGGTGATTAGGATGCTGCTGTAACAAGTATCTGGAACCGTGGAAGTGGCTTCGGAATTGGTTACTGGGTAGAGGCAGGAAGAGTTTTGGGGCACGTGACGGCAGTGGCCTAGATTGCCTCGCAGAGACTGTTGCTACAAATGTGAATGTCATGGGTGCTTCTGGTGAGGTCTCAGATGGAGAGAGGAACACGGTAATGGAAACTGGAGCAGAGGCAGTTCCTGTGATAAAGTGGCACTTGGCCAAATCGTGTTCTACTATTTTGGGACAAGTAGAAATTATCAGCGATAAAATTGGATATTCAGTTGAGCAGATTTCTAGCAGAGAGTTGAAGTCATGGTCCAGTTTCTCCTTGCTGTACGTAGTAAAATTTGAGAAGAGAGAGAGAGAAATTAAGGAAGAAATTATTACACAAAAGGACCGGAACTTGAAGATTTGGAAAGCTGTGGGCAGGTCTAGATTGTAAACAAATGAGAAGGACGCTCTGCAGAGAAAACTAAGCATGTGGCTCGACAACCATTTGCTGACGAGATTAGGTGTGTTACTCCAGAATCCAGTCAACCAGCTTAGCAAAAAGGCTGCCAGGGTTAGACTGAAGGGAGCAGAGAGCCATGAAGTGAAAAGAAGGACTTCTCCAGTCCTTCAGGCACAGGCAAGAAACAGGTTGATGGAGCTGTCCAGCTGCAGACGTGTTATCTTTCCAGAAAAGACCAGAACAATTTCGGAAGCAAAAGCACCCAGCCACAGAGGATTATTCTCAAACCGTAAAATCCGGTTTGCTCTAAATTTCAGACATGCCTGGGACCCATGTCTTGGATCTCTCTTTTCAAATGGTGAAGTCTGTCCTGTGTGTGTCCCCTCGTTGTATTTTGAAAACATAACTTGACTAGTTTCATAGGTTTACAGAACAAGTAGACTTTCACCCCAAGAAAGTCATACCCTGAGTCTCACCCAGAAGTGATTGGGAGAATTTACATGATGAGATTTAGGACTTAGTTGATGGTATTTAGAGAAGACGTTGGACTTAAGGTGGCTGCTGGGCTGATTAGAACTTTGGAGGAGGTCAAGGATGAGGAGAGTGCATTTTGCATGTGAAAGCACGTGAATTTTGGAGGACCATAGGGTGGACTCTTGAGTTGAACTGTGTCCCCGCAAAATGCACATATTGAAGTCCTGACCTCCATTACCTCAGACCTTATTTGGAAACAGGATTGTTGTAGATTTAATTAGTTAAAATCAAGAAGAGATCATATTGGAGTAGGTTGGGCCCCTGATACAGTATGTCCTTATAAAAAGGGGGAAATTTAGGTGCACACAAAGGGAGAACGTCATGTGAAGACCGGAATTATGCTGCCACGAGCTGGAGAGATGCCTTCAGAGGGAGCATGGCCTGTGGACCCCTCCATCTCAGGCTTCTGGCCTCCAGACCTGTGACACAATAAATTTCTGGTATTTAAACCACTCAGTTTGTGGCATTTTGTTTCAGGAGCCCTAGGACACAATGCAGTTAGTATTCGGTCTGACTCTAGGAGCTATGGCTTCTAGCCATTTTCTATCAGAGAGACTTCTCAAGACCCAGAAGAGAACCAAATGGGCAGCCTTTCAGAGATCCCTTTTATATCTGCCTTCTATGTAGAAGGTAGTGCTCTGCTACTAAAACTTGAAAACAATCTTAGATTGTTAAACTAGTCATCTTTTTAGAGTTCAGCATACATCAGGTATTATAATGCCCTTGAGTTTTCCAATAAAGCTTATATTTTTAATGAGAAAATTACCAATATGAAAACCAGTCTTGTGGACCAGAAATTGGTGTTGCAGTTCAGAAAATACACATTTTAAAACCATACTATAAGAAACTTATAGTTTCAAGGTTTATGAAAAATGTGGCTTGTTGTGAGGGAGAATCACCTTGATCTTCTCAGGGGAGAAGTTATTGTGTACATTGAGGTCATGTGTTGTTTTCTTGCGTAATTGCGATTATGATTTAGTTGTCAGGTCTGATTTTAATGATTTCTCATTAATTTCTTTCTCAATAATTCTCATTTCTCTTTATTGACGTTTTTTGAAATACATTTTCCTCTCTTGATGTTTTAATTTGCTTGCTTTTATTTAAGTAAAAAGAAATTAGAAGAAAGAAACGTTTTGAGAAGAGAGTGCACATGAGCAGGGGAGGGGTAGAGAGGGGGGGAAAAGAGGATCTGAAGTCAGTTCTGTGCTGACAGCAGAGACCCTGACGCGGGGCTCGAAGTCATGAACTGTGAGATCATGACCTGAGCTGAAGTTGGATGCTTGACTGACTAAGCCACCCAGGCACCCCAAAAAAACACTTTGAAGATGGATTCATATGAATATCTTTCATGCATGATGAAATGCCTTACACATGAACATATCTTAGAAGTGATGTGTGTGTGGATGTGATTTTTTGTTTAGATCCCATTTAGTAATCTTGACCTATATTTCTGGAATGATATTAAAAGTGCCTTTTAATCCTACCTCACCTTAGATTTGTGATAGAGCATTTTCAATGGTGTAAGGTAGACTGCAGCAATATTAATCTTTTAGCAATTTGCAGTACAAAACAGCATTAGCTCTTAGAAACTTTTAACTTTCTCAGAACAGTCTGGTTTTTCATGCCTTTAAGTTTCAAATTTTGACATCCATGATAATTAGTAGTTTCTGTTTTATCAGTTCCTGTTAATCATTAGGAATCCCTCTTTCTGGCTATCCTAATTATATCCATGGAGATGATGATCTTGAAGCCTACTTTAATACCTCCTTTTCATAATGTTTTGTTTGTGCCTTCAATTAGCATTTGCATTTTCTTATGAGAAAATCTAGTGTCTAGTCTAACAACGTTAGCCTTTAAGCTCAGAAACTATTTTTTATATTCTGACTCATAGCATTTAATTTGTTAAAATATCTGATAACTTTAAAAATCCTTATTAAAGTGGAATTAATTAGAGTGTCAGCACTCTGGTACTTATATTGTATTTCATTCTGTCTAGGACACTTTTTTTTTTTTTTTTTTTTTTTTACATTTTAACGTATCTGAAATTGGGATACATTTTAGAGTCAGTGGTGTTTTATAATCCCTTTTGTCTAGGTGGCAGTCATGGCCTAGATGTCATTGCCTGTTATTGTGAGAATTTTTTTTATTATACTTTTAAAGTTTTATTTATTTATCTTGAGAGAGAGAGAAAGAGAATGTCCGAAGCAGGCTCTGTGCAAACTCTGCGCTGTGAGTCCCTGACCTGAGCTAAAACCAAGAGTCGGTCGGGCTCAACCGACCGAGCCAACCAGCTCCCCCCTCCTGTGAGAATTTGTCCACATTTTTATCACTTAAATTGAGATACATTCATTGTTTGACAAAACCTTAGTCTTTAGAAGAGAAATCATGGGCATAGAAATACCTCTCAAAGAAACATGAAAGCACAGTTTCCCTCAGATCAGAAAGTGATGCTTAGGGCAGGAAAAAAAGGCAGAACAGACCAAGAGGGGTCAGAAGAAGATGCTGATTTGTCACTGGGGTCAAATCATGGTAGACTAACATAATTTGAAGATTAGCAAATGTTATTACAGGATCTTCCTAAATAGGTGTCAAGATTGCCTTAAAAGTCTTTGGTCTTTTTATAGTTCACTTTTTTTTAATTTTTTTATGTTTATTCATTTTTGAAAGACAGAGACAGAGCACAAGCAAGGGAGGGGCAGAGAGAGAAGGAGACACAGAATCTGAAGCGGGCTCCAGGCTCCGAGCTGTCAGCCCAGAGCCCGTTGCAGGGCTCGAACCCACGAGCTGTGCGATCATGACCTGAGCCGAAGTCGGACGCTCAACCGACTGAGCCACCCGGGCGCCCCTATATTTCACTTATTTTTATAACCTACCTAGAATGTGGATTTGGAGGTGTTGTCGAGGAAAAAAGAATACGGCAGAATATCATATTCCACTCACTGTCTCACATTATAAAACTTTGTTGATGTGTTACATTAATTTTCACATAATTATTACTATAGTTAATTCTGTTGTATAAATTTATTATAAATGCCAGATTTGATATTACTTAATAAATTTGATTTAGGTGACTTCATGTTGGGAGAAAGCAAAATGCTTCCCAGAGTGCAATTCTAAGTTTGGCTTCTTTGAATCTAAAAAAAAAAAAAACCAAACAAACAAATCAAGATGCAAGACTCGCCGAAATTCCATTCACCTTAATAATTAAACGTCGGTTTAATTATTAGTCTCTTACATGGTCGAAGGTGACCAGAAGGGGTAGACCTCCAGTTATAAAAAGATGTCCTGGGGAGGTACATCATGGTGACTGTAGTTGATAATACCGTATCCTACGTTTGAAGGTTGCTAAGGGAGTAGTTCTTAAAAGTTCTCATCGGAAGAGAAAAACAGTGTTCCTGTGTGGTGATGGTTGCTAACGAGACTCATGGTGGTGGTCATATCAGCGTGTGTACAGACAAAGCATTATCTTGTACACCTGAAACCATATGTGACGTGTCAATTATGTCTCAATTTTTTTAAAAAATTTTTCTTTAACATTATTTATTTTCAAGAGACAGTGAGAGAGCATGAGCAGGGGAGGGGCAGAGGGAGACACAGACTCCGAAGCAGGCTCCAGGCTCAGCTGTCAGCACGGAGCCCGACGCGGGACTCGAACTCACAGACCGCAAGATCATGACCTTAACGGACTGAGCCACCCAGGTGCTCATTTTTGACTTAGGATATTTTCAGCTTACAGTGGGATTTTTTGGGACCTCACTGCATCATAAGTGGAGGAAGATCTGTATTTGAGTAATGGATCTGCCTGTATGTAACCGATCTCCTGGAAGATAGGCCTTGGGCCTGCCACGCCTGCTCCCCTCACACCTGACCAAGGGGAAGGAGGAAGAGAGGGCCTGCAGCCAATTCTTGATTAACGGATCTAAAAGGAGAGGACTTGTAGCATAAGTAACACAAAACAACACCTTGCCTAGGATGCAGTAAGGGATAGTTTCTGAAATGTCAGAAGGAAAGAGGGAAGAGGATGCCTGGGAAAAAGCAACTTCCAGGAAGACAAAAGTGGGTGTCTTCCCCCACTGACTTTAATGCTGTCATTGTTGGTTTTTTGTTTTCAACTATATTTGTATGTTTATGCTGAGCTTGATACTGAAATAATTTTAAATGGCTTAGAAAAATGCTGTTGTGGGTAATAATTTTTAAATGGAGAGAAAAATAGTAGATACAAGATGAAACTCTAGAAAAGACTAAAGTAATGCTGTAAGATCTTGTGTTATACTTGTGGTTAATCACAAATTTGATTTTAAATTTAGCAACAAGCTCAAAGAGGGGAACAGGCCAGTTATATGCTTCATAGTAGTCAGTTGTTTAGAAACAACTAAATCTGGGAACAGGACAGTTATCTTCTCCTGTTTCACAAAGAGAACACTGTAGCCTCGTTATAGTAATAAGTATAGCAAGAAGTTTCATATGGCAGTTTTTTATAATTCAAAGAGGAATATTTGCATAGCCAGAAAATATTAGATGGGTTTACCTTTACAGTTTAGTCTTTTTTAATGTTTATTTATTTTTGAGAGAGTGCGAGCAGGGGAGGAGCAGAGAGGAGGAGACAGAATCCAAAGCAGGCCCACTTAAGTCTGCTGCTGCTGAGATGAGGAGAACACATAGTTGGGCTTTGGATGTGGCAGTTGGGAAGGTGTTGGTGACTTTGACAAGAGGAATTTCAGTGAAATACTGGGGGGAGAAATTTAATTGGAATGTATTAAGAAGAGATGGCTAAGGAAGGAAACAAAGGATATGAATAGAGATACTTCTTTCTAGAAGTGCTGCTCTAAAGGATATTCAAGAAGATACTCTGACAGGTGTGAGGTGGTACCTCATTGTGGTTTTGATTTGTGTTTTCCTGATGATGACTCATGTTGAGCATGTTTTCATGTGTCTGTTAGCCATTTGGATGTCTTCTTTGGAGAAGTGTATATTCATGTCTTCTGCCCATTTCTTAACTGGATTATTTATTTTTGGGATGTTGAATTTGATAAGTTCTTTAAAGATTTTGGATACTAGCCCTTTATCCAATACGTCATTTGCAGAGATCTTCTCCCATGATGTAGGCTGCCTTTTAGTTTTGTTGATTGTTTCCTTCACTGTTCAGAAGCTTTTTATCTTGAAGAAGTCCGCAATAGTTCGTTTTTGCTTTTGTTTTCCTTGCCTCTGGAGATGTGTCTGGTAAGAAGTTGCTACAGCCAAGGTCAAAGAGGTTACTGCCTGTGTTCTCTCCTCTAGGGTTTTGATGGTTTCTTGTCTCCCATTTAGGTCTTTCATCCATCTTGAATTTATTTTTGTGTATGATGCGAAGGGGCACAGGCACCCCAATGTTTATAGCAGCACTATTAACAACAGCCAAATCGTGGAAAGAGCCCAAATGTCCATCAACAGAAGAATGGGTAAAGAAGGTGTGGCATGTATATAAATGGAATATTAACCTTCACGAAGAACGAAATCTTGCCATTTGCATCAACTTGGTTGGAACTAGAGTGTATTATGCTAAGCAAAATAAGTCAGAGAAAGACAAATACCGTATGATTTCACTCACATGTGGAATTTAAGAAATAAGACAGATGAACATAGGAAAAGAGAAGGAAAAATAAAATAAAGGCAGAGGGAGTCAAACCATAAGAGACTCTTAACTTTGGAGAACAAACTGAAGGTTGCTGGAGGGGAGGGGAGTGGGGGGAAGGGCTAAACGGGTGACAGGCATTAAGGAGGGCACTCTTTGTGAGGAGCACTGGGTGTTACGCGGAATTGATGAATCACTGAATTCTCCTGAAACCAACACTACACTATATATTAACTAACTTGAATTTAAATAAAATCTTGGAAAGGAAAAAAAAAGACACAAGATATGAGACCAAGGTCAGGTTTTGTTTTTGTTTTCAGATGTGAGACAGTAGATGAGATTTGAATGCTGATAGGATGGCATAATAGGGAGGCAAAAACTGTTTACAGATCTGTAAGGGATAATTATAGGTTGAAGTCTTTTGAGAAGGCAAGTTGTGTGGAGTCAAGACCACAAGTAGAAAGGTTGGACTTTGACAGCAAAAAAGATTCTTCTGTTGTAACAGGAGTGAAAGCAAAGGGTTTGGTTAGACCTAGAAGCTGGCTATAGACCGAATTCCCACTTTCCTTCTATGAAAAAACAGACAGGCAAAAAGAGCCTGATTGTGAACGGCTCTGGAAAGATGGGCCATGTCAGAGGGATCTATACTAACTGCTACGGGAGAGAAAAACCCCTAGAGACAATGGGGAGGGCATAACCGAGTTCATGAAGAAGGAGAGCTTAGCAACCACAGTCATGGTGAATACAGGACTAATTTGCCACAAAATTCTAATGGCTTTCTCTTAGTGGGTTTTTCCAGTGTGGCTAAAAGGAATACCTGATAAGTTATTTTGAAGAAAACTCGGTATTATGATTTTAGTGTAAGTAGTATACTGCATCATGGCATTAAATTTTAAAATATTAAAGTCTAAAATAGTAAGAGAACACCAAAGATGTTTTGTTTTCCTTTGATAATATTTAAATTCACACTTGAACTCGTATTTTACATTTTGTGTGTACAACCCGACTAAAACAAATGGTCACAAATTTTAAATAAAAGCAAAGAACATAGATCATGTTTAAACAGCCAAAAATATATATTAATTGAGAAGTGAATTTGCAAGTTTCATTAAATGTAATGCATTTCTATCATATATCAGTGAATAATT
Source organism: Acinonyx jubatus (assembly GCF_027475565.1). Taxonomy (NCBI): domain Eukaryota; kingdom Metazoa; phylum Chordata; class Mammalia; order Carnivora; family Felidae; genus Acinonyx; species Acinonyx jubatus. The sequence goes on along the minus strand of NC_069380.1, from coordinate 2,391,868 downwards.
TACAAACCCCAATAATGTAATTAATACAGTGGAGCTGTTTTAACTTGCTGTGACAACCCTACTCAATTCATAAAAAAATTGGTGTTGCTTTCTTTTATTCTAGGTTGTCTGACTACATTTGTGGTGATTATTTTTGTGAAAAGAGAGTAAAAGACATTAATAATACCATTAGCAGTGGGTAAAACTTGAACTTACTGGGGTGTACTTGGATTGGAGTATATTTGTGTGCAGTGCCTTGGGTTTACTGATAGTACATTTAAAATTGGTATGCCAAGGGCAGTAAACTTTACAGCAACATACAGGAGTTTAATAACCGTGAAACGTTGAAAGCCCAATGAAAACTAAAGCTTTCTTTAGTCAACAGTAAAGCAAGAATGCAGACATTTTTATTCTTTATTGCCTCAGGTAAAAATGTCTCTAGAAACAGATAAGTGATGACAAAGCTTTGATGTTAATAAACCCAAATGGAAGTAAAAAATCAAAGTGTGTAAATAGCTAGATTATGAAAAGAAAGATGACAAAGTTATACCCTGCAATTAGATGTAATTTGTGCTTTTGGCATAGCTATTTGTCCTACATGAATGAGAGGTTGTCTTACTCTCCTTCCTTGAATAATGGGAGGACAGTACTTACATATCCTACTGTAAATCTTTTGTGGTACTTGTCTGGGGGGGGAGGGGGCAAGAAAGAAAGAAAAACAAATTGTATATCAAAGCAGAAGTGTATTTTAATCTTTCTTTTGCAGTTATGTTTAGCTGAACCCAAGTGAAAAATCCCTAATGCTCTTATTCAATCAAACATATGTTCTAGTAGATAATGTATACAAATTAATGTTCTTGTTATTGTGCCTTTGGAGTTTTATGAGTTACAGCAGTGCATAAACACCTCTCAAGCCACCAACAGTAGCAATATATGAATTAAAAGTTGAATAGGATTGAATGAGATAAGATGGTTAAATGTTTCAGACTATAAACAATTTCATTCTAGAAATAATACTTAACCACATATTTAAGTACAGCCTGGTCCATGTGGAAAATTTTTGTTGGCATGAAAAAATTTTTGTGGAAAATTTTTGTTGGTATGAAAGTTCCATGAATGTGTGATGTGTAGAATAAAAGTTGTGATTACTATTAAGAAATACAGCCTTGTAAAATCTTTTTTTTTTCTTTTTTTTAATATGAAATTTATTGTCAAATTGGTTTCCATACAACACCCAGTGCTCATCCCAGCAGGTGCCCTCCTCAATACCCATCACCCACCTCTCCTCCCTCCCACCCCCCCCATCAACCCTCAGTTCTCAGTTTTTAAGAGTCTCTTATGTTTTGGCTCCCTCCCTCTCTAACCTTTTTCTTTCCTTTCCCTCCCCCATGGTCTTGTTAAGTTTCTCAGGATCCACATAGGAGTGAAAACATACGGAATCTATGCTCTGTATGACTTATTTCACTTAGCATAACACTCTCCAGTTCCATCCACGTTGCTACAAAAGGCCATAATTTCATTCTTTCTCATGGCCAAGTAGTATTCCATTGTGTATATAAACCACAATTTCTTTATCCATTCATCAGTTGATGGCCATTTAGACAGCCTTGTAAAATCTTAAATTTATCCACATGTATATGGTATGATTTATGTATTCTGTACTAGAAACTTTATACCTGTGTTTCCTATTGGCACGTGAGTTCCAAGCATCTCCCTCTTCTGGTCCTCATGACTTGGCTGGTGTCTACCCTGGTAATGCAAACCGTTTTTTGAATTAGACATGATAGGGGCTCCCGGGTGGCTCAGTTGGCTAAGCATCCGACTTCGGCTCAGGTCATGATTTCGCGGTTTGTGAGTTTGAGCCCCATGTTGGGCTCTGTGCTGACAGCTTGGAGCCTGGAGCCTGCTTCGGTTTCTGTCTCCCTCTCTCTCTGCCCCTCCCCCCCCCTAAATAAACATTAGACATGATAAAAACCTAAAATAGGAAAGTACAATATTTTTTTCATAAATTGTTTTAGATATTTCAAAGCAAAATATGAGTGACTTTTAAATCTGTTTGGGAATATCCTGTCCTTTTTCTCATTTGCTAGTGTATTTAATTAGAAGATAATACATAAGAAATTATTAGTGGGTTGATTTCTATGTGTGCAGTGTAAATACCAAGAGATCAAATCACACTATTAACGATGTTTTAAAGACAAATTATTTTCCGGTTAATTTGGTCAGAGCCCTACTGTGGCTTCTTCCCCTGATCAGACCCACAGTCCTGGGGAGTTGTGGAATGCTTGGAATTACTCCGATGTTAAAGTCCGTGTTAGGAGACTGCTGTTGTGGTATAGTACTGCCTTTTTTTTTTTTTTTTTTTTTTTTTTTAATGTTTAGGTTTATTTATTTTTGAGAGGGCACAAGTGGGGGAGGGGCAGAGAGAAGGGACAGAGGATCTGAAGTGGCTCTGGGCTGACAGGCTGACAGCAGTGAGCCTGATGTGGGGCTCGAATTCAGGAACCACGAGACCGTGACCTGGGCCGAAGTCTGGACGCTCAACCAACTGGGCCACCCAGGTGCCCCTTAGTACTGCTTTGATGTGTTGCTTCAGTGTGTGTCCCGTGGCTGTGACTGCAGATACTGCAGAGGAAAAAGAGTGGACAGGTGAGCACCATCTGATCAGCAGTGCTACATCTCTCGAGGTGTAATAGGAAAGCCTGTTTCTTCCAGTAGACATGCCAAGTGTAAGATACTTTAATGGCAAGCCAGGAAAGTGATTATAAGCAGACATCGGGATTTAACCAGGAAACCACTGCAATAGAAAGTGGACAGTCAGTGGTATAATATGAGCCAAAGGCACACTTTTTTAAAAGCCTAATTATAAGTAAACGTGTTTTATTTGTAATTGATTTTACTTATTTATGCAATACTGCAACTGTTTTGTTTTTAAATTAGGACTTTGAGTTTCAAGAGTAGACTTGGCCACCGGGCAGTGATTAAATCCATCATAAACTACCATCATGAAAAGATTGCTTCTTGAAACACCGTCAAAATACTGTTTTATTGTGGTTACTGAAATTCCTTCAAATATATTAGGAAGGGAGTTGGAGCTGTTGGCTCTATCTTGATTCTTAAAGATTACTCATGTTGGGTGTTTTCTTGAAATATATGTATGTTACAGAAAATTGAGGAGAAAAGGCAAAAAGGAAAGTGTAAAAACTGTCTTCCCTTTACCATGACTTAAAAAAAACTTGCCATTATTAAAGTTCTGAGTTTTATATCTTGATTAGGAAGGTTTTTCTTAGAACTTTGCAAAACAATATTATTTGCAAAATATTTTTTCATATTATAGAAATAAAGTTAATGGCTCACTAGAGTAAAAGTGAGCTGTCCTTGACTTTTGGGGGACTGTCTCTTGCCCCTGTATCTTTGCTCTCCAATCTCTTCTTATCCATATTTCTATATAGTGGTTTCTCTGCTAAAAGCTGTTAAGTTTTTATTGTGCTAAGTGCCTAGATAGTGCCTTATTTAGAGTAGTGCCAGTTTGGGGAAAGCACCCTACAGTGGCTTTTGCACCGCATCGGTGAAAACGTACGATGATGTTATACAGCGAAGATGTCCTTTAGGACACTGCTTTGTCCTGGCCAGACAGCAGTTGTGTATTCTTTATTTAAATCTAGTTTAGCTGATGGGAAATGTAAGACATTTTTGAAGGACCTGGAATTAGAAAATAGGTTTCTCATTTTATATTTAGTCCTGTTTGGGAAGCTTTTTTTTTTTTCCTTTGAAATTTTAAGAGATCCCTACAGCCAAATGTTGAAAACAGATTGAGTCTGATATTCATCTCAGTTATTTAAAGTTAATTAATTGTATACACTATTCTAATATGGGCAGTACTCAAAATTGGAGCATTTTAAGATTTTATTAATCATTGTATTTTATCATATTATCACTTATATTTGCTGGTGCATCATTGTCACTTATTTCTTATCTTTGAATAGGTTGTGAATCCGTTTAAGAACGTGATGAAAGGTGTATACTTTCTTCCCCAAAGTGCATGTACACGTTTTCACGTATAATTTCAGGGAGTTACGGACACCAGGAAGTGTGACCATGTAGTGTGGGGACTTAGAGCCTGTGCCAGATCTAATGTGTTAGAATACATCCCTTGTCCCTTTCTTCATATTATGAAATGTTTGCAATGTTATATCTAAAATTATTTCTAGCTCACTGCTTTTATCATGTCTCAGTGCGTTACTTCTAGCTTTTCAGTGATGTTACCCTCAAGTCAGATAATTTATGGTATTACTCTTCCCCTTCACCAATTCTTTGCTTCTGTTTGACTCTCTGCATTCTCTTTTCCAGCCCAGTGTATGGTCCATTAGCCCTGTTACACTCGCTTACCCTGTGTATAGCTTTATAAAGAGAACACACAGCTTTGTCTTTCCCTCTCCTTTAAGTCTTAAAGGCCCATTGTCTGAGGGAGCGTCTTCAAGTTTCCTCTCTTCACCCTGTGGCCTTTCCAGGGTTATTCAAGTTCTCAGAGCTTAGGATTCTACTTACAAATTCACAGGAATGTTATTCATACTGGTAATCTGTAGTACATATATAAAGTTTTTAATTTTGTCAATTAAGTAAACAATAGCCATAAATATTGAGAAATTAATTTTATACTGAACAAAGTGACAAAATCCATCCAAGTATGTAAATATTAAGAGTTAGTTCCTCTTTGGGACTTCCCTGGCAATTCATGTTTGGAGATTTGGGTTGCCTGAATCATTTCAGCACTTCAGGCTCTGCTCTTCTTCTGTCCCCTACTCTTCCCAAGATTCAAGTAGAGTTATTCTCGTGGTTGTAAAAAACACGGGAGTAAATTATCTCCAGACACGTTTTAACAAGATTACCCCAGTGCTACTTCTGCCCATGCCTACCCTTAAAGTACATATGTAACAACTTACCATCAACCACAGGTTTTTACTGGTTTTGTTTCTCATATAAGATTCTAAAATTCTCAGGGACGTCTGGGTGACTCGGTCGGTTAAGCATCCAACTCTTGGTTTTGGCTCAGGTCATGATCTCACAGTTGGTGGGATCGAGCCCCATGTTGGGCTCTACACTGACAGCATGGAACCTGCTTGGGATTCTCCCTCTCCCTCTCAAAAATAAAAAACTCTAACTTAAAAAAAAGATTCTAAAATTCTCAGGGGTCAAGATAAAATTTTTCTTAACATGTACCCAGAGAACTTCATTTAGTACACACCTCACTGTTTCCTAGGCAAATGCTAACAGTTCTGCTAACTTCGTGTATGATTCACTGGCACGGTTTTATATGGCTTCTTTCCTGTATTTGCATGTTAAGTTATAGAAACTCATGATTCCTCATTTGACCCAAGTGTTGTAAATGACATAAAGCGTGGTAGAGAAGTTGAAGGAGAAAAGTGACTGAGTACTTAAAGTAATGGCATTTGAAATAGTAAAATGGGAAATTCTCTTCCATTTATTTATTTAGCAGTTGTCTACTTTACTTATGCTTAAAGCAAAACACAAACAGTCTGTTTGGTTTTCCAGTCAATATACAACAGATTCTATTATGGAATCGTTTTAAATCTTCACTGTTACAGTATCCTCAGAAATTACTATATAAAAGCATGGATATCTTCTCATGAAATTTGTCCAAAGAATAAAGTAAAAGCCGAAAGAGAGATTTTGGCAAATCTTTGCCAGGTCTTAAGTGATTTGCTTGAATAATAAATTAATTTGCCAAAATATATAGCCATATCTGTGTATGACTTGTTTTTCTGTATTGTGTATTTTTATTGTGTAATCTATGCATCACTTTTTTTAACTGGCGATTTAATTTGTAAGCATCAACAGAAATACAAGTGGCATGCGTCCCAGTACCTTTGCTCATAAACTCTACCTGCTTTGCCAATGCTTGGTAAAATGTCTGGCTCATCCCCCGCTCGTTTCCTACCAGTACATTCTGATAGCAAAATTTTATCATAAATACACTATAAAGTTATGTCAGTGATCTCCAAGCCAAAGCTGAAACAATCCATTAAAACCTAAACCAAACATGATGTAAGGCCTGAAATCCATTAGGTCATTCATTCAGATTTACAGGAGAGTGTGAGCAGCTGGTGTAATCCAGTCGAGAGCATTCTGTTTCTGAGATTCTGTGGTTTCTACAATCGGCAAAAAATAAGGCAATATTCTCTGGTACGGTTAACACTACCCCACCTGTCAATGGCTTTACCTCTTTCCTCTTCCCAAGAAGGCATTTTTTAAAACTGAAGAACTTAACAGGATACAGTAATTTGTGGTTATAATAACAGGAACCAAGGGGCCTTTATTTCCTTTTGTGTGAGAACTTCTTTAGTGCAGTTGCACATGACAAAGTGCACACCTACCTAAAGATATTTTAATAAGTTAATGGGGTTTTAAATGTGTAAACACACAAAACAAACTTTTGTGTATTCACACACCAAAATCTTTTTAAATTATTATTTTTTTACCGTCACACTCTGGGTTTGGAATTGGTTCCCATTCGTAAAGACCCATGCGTTCTGGCCCATCTTCTTTTTTTTAACCATTTAGCAATATTAACCATGTGGTAGGCACTGGTGATACAGAGGGGCAAAAATGCATTTTCCGTTCTTAAAGAATTCATTGTATTGGACAACGGACGATTCCAGCACAGAGCTTGATGAAAGTTTACTCTGGGTTCACTATGCTCCTACCTGAGAGGCTACCCAACCCAAAGTGGCTACTTGAGGAAGGATTCCTAGAGCAATAACCACCAGAAGTAATTCTTAACCAGTAAGTTAGCCAAATGAGAAAAGGGACCAGAAACAAGTAACTATGTTACCTGCTTAGCTTTGTGAAGTGTTTTGACTACAGTCAGAAGCAGAGTAAGTGGTTATTTAACCTGTCTTCTGGAAAGGTACGCAGTAAGGTTTATCGACGCTCATCACAGGTAGCCGGGTAAATGCGGAAGCTTAAGGACACAGGAGCAAACATCAGTTTCAGGAAAATCATATTAGCAGTGAACAAAACTAAGGTTGACATTTTATTTTTTTAAATAATTTTTTAAAGTTTATTTATTTATTATTGAAAGAGAGAGAGCACACAAGCTGGGGACAGGCAGAGAGAGAGAGAGAGACAGACAGACAGACAGAATCTGAAGCAGGCTCCAGGCTCTGAGCTGCCAGCACAGAGCCCAACACAGGGCTCGAACCTAAAGACCCATAGACCATGAGATCATGACCTGAGCCAAAGTCAGACACTTAACCGACTAAGCCACCCAGGCGCCCCGACATTTTAAATAGTACAATATTTATTTTACACAAAGACCTAGTTCATAATAATAATAATAGTACCAATGGAATATTTATTTATTTATTTTACCAATGGAAGTTTTAAATAGAAATATAGTTTTGTTTTTAATAAACTGCAAATCTGCCCCTTCTTTCAGGCTTTTGTTATCTTTCCATTTATTTGAAGGTTTTTTTAAAAATTTGTTTTTGTTTTGGATGCAATTTCTGTTTATATGCAAGCAACAAATTGCTGTTCTCAAAAAATAATTCCACTCTTTGACCAAATTTTGTGTAGGGTTAGGGTATGGGGCTAAAGGAACTTGGTGCCAGGCAAACTGCTGTCAGTATTCGGCCACAAGCTTTACGTGGCCATCCACACAGGGAGTGTTCTTTTAACTGAGGGGACAGACAGTCTTTTCCTGGGACTTGGGGATGGAAGTCTGAGTAGATCACAGAGAATGTGGCAGTCTGGGGAGAAAGCAGTGCAAAGTACTATAGGAATGAGTTACTTTCCTTCTACAGTCCCAAACTATAAAATACTTTACAGCTACAGACTGCAGCTGTTCCCCACAAAGGGGTGGGAGGGAGGAGAGAAGGGCCCATCCCTTCTTTACTCCAGACTGGGTCATTTATTGTAGGATACGGTGTCCTAAATGTTGTTACCTTTAGCAGCAGCCTCTGTTTGTGACTCAGCCCTCTGATAGCAGCACTTTCTCCGGGCTTACCTGAAATTCTCAGTTTTGAGAACTTTTTGCATGGATGAGTTCGTTGCAGAAATTAGACCACAGCTTCCACCACAAAAGGTTCTCTGTTACTGCTCTGCTGCCCAAAGGAGAGAGACCAGAATCCAAATAAATTTACTGATACCAGACCTGTTTCTAACTTCCTACTTAAACTTAATTGCATCATCTTGAAAAATACTAGTCTGATGCATGTCTCATTTTGAAAAGTAAGAAGTCACAATGTCATGGGTGATAAATAACAGGGGAAAAATAATGACCATAGTTTGAAATTGATCATCAGTGAGACATACACAGTTGCAAACCGCTAGGTGCTCCTTTCCTACTTCTGTCTAGCACTTCCCACCTTCCATTCCATTACGCCTCCCCCGCTAGAAAGTGAGCGCCTCTTTATTTTATCTCCATACAATGCCAGGTCAGAGGAGATGCCTGGTATTTGTTAAATAAGTTGGTGTTGAATAGTTTTAGCAAGAGTTCACAAAGTAGTTTACCTTCTCCTGTGGGAGCCGGGGGAAATAAACTGAAGTGACTCAATCATTCCCTTGGAAAATGTTACTTAGTTATGGTTGCAATGAGTGATATTGATGAAACTTGGGATTGTAGTTTTAAGTCGAGACTCTAGTCTTTTTTTTTTTTTTTTAATCATATGAAGCCTAATTTAAACTTTTTGTTAAGAGCATAAACAGAAGTTTATGTAGTTGTTATGTACTTCCTGCAAGGTAATTATGGAAGAAGAGAAAGTGAGTATTCTGTTCACTGATCTCATCAGGAGAGAGAAAGCAGTTACTCGAAGAGAAGGCGCTTATGTTTTTACTCATCAGCGTCCCCTGCCAGTGGCCACTCCTCTCTACACGGAACTCTACGCTTTTTTTTAAGTTAATATAAGCATATGCCATTTCATTACTGCACTTATCCAAGGAAAGTCACACTAGCGTTCTTCTAGTCTCTGGAAAGAAGTCTAGGCTAGGCCCTCACTAGACCAGACAACAATCAGAAGCCAGCCAGAGTCATTCCCGGCACTTCGGGGTCTTCTAAGAGTGACTTTTGTCTCCTTGGCTAATATTCTCTTATTTTGTAGAGTTTATTGTGAAGTATAGCTTATGCAGTTAATATTTCTAATTTAGTCTGGCAGGACTTTTTTTTCATATGCGATGAATTCTCCCCCAATTCAGAACAAAATCGGAAAGTTCTAATGACTGAAATTTTTCCACTTGTAAAAGTTTTCTTTAAGAAGAAAAGATAGTCTTTCAGATGGGCCACAGAAAGTTCAAAGATAGCAAAGCAATAATATGGTATCCAGATTGTTACAAATTCCAAAATAAAGGTCCCAAATGAATACGGTTTTACTACGTTTGGTCTAATGCATTGTGGGTATATTGGATATATTGAAAGCATTGTAAGGAAGGCTCTTTCTTTTCTCACTTTCTTCCTGGGAATGCAGAAAGCAAAGAATGTTCAACAAAGAACAGAGAGCTAACTTTTTCGAATTTGTCACTTCATGGATAAAAACTAGAGACAGAATGGTGAAGCACCTGTTGCTTTAAAGGCAATAAACTAGGGAAATGTTTTAACAGAAGTCATCAGCTTTCAAAGATCTCTTTTATCCACTTCACATCACTCATTGCTCTTAATTCCTTTGTCACATTTTTTCCTGCATTACAAGTAATCCTTGAAATCCATGGAGCATTTTATATATAACCAGAACCATGTGGATGGTTCTCACGTGTTCAGCATAGCCCCAAATCCCAGCATTTCTGCTGCCCCTCCTTCCCCACGTATTTAGCTTTAGATGCAGGTTTGAGAAGCAAATAGTTGTGGTGATGGGAATTCATCCCCACTGCCATCACTTTCCACCTACCACGACTCTAAATTCAGTCTCTGGTGGGTTTCGGATGACAAGAGAGCCACCAACAGGCCCCCGGCGTTTCTTTGATCTCCACCACTACATTCTATACTCTTCGTTCTGAGGGGCTAGTTTCTCCAGCAGCTGCTGCCCTCATGCCAGTCCGCTGGTTATTTATGTGTAACAGTATACGTTGGCCAACAGAGCAGATCTGTGGAAGTATCTTACGAAATCTCATTATTCAGATAAAAGTTACGATTAATACCGTTTAGTCCGTTCCTAGTAGAAAAGTTCTCTTGAACTGCGGTGAATGAGATGAGGACGGGCAAAAAAGCTCTCTCCAGCCCTCTGGGTCGAGTGGTTTGAATGTGCTCTCCCCTTTGGACTGCTTTCATTTCCCTACATAACATGTAAGACTGAGACGTGTCTTTTAAGAATAACCTTAGAATAGGGGCATCTGGGTGGCTTAGTTGGTTAAGCATCCGACTCTTGATCTCAGCTCAGGTCTTGATCTCAGGGTGGTGAATTCCAGCTCTGCATTGGGCTCCGCGCAGGGCGCGAAGCCTACTAAAAAAATAAAATAAATAAAAAATTAAAAACAAATCATCTTAGAAATAAATTATGACTTCTCCTTTACTGTGCCCTTTTTTGGGTATTAGCCCTTTAGAAAACAGCTTTTGAGATAACCAACAATAAAGGCGTCATGGTGTCAACCTTACTTCAATTTTCTAACATCTGCCTTACTTAGGTTTTCTGAAAGAGACTAAAACTGATCAGTTTCCTCTGAGGCCTTCCAGGATTATTCAAACCCGAAGTACGTACACATACATAAGACGGTGGCAGAGGAGCAAATTCAAAGCTTCATTTCAGTAAAGTTTGTTTTGTTTTGTTTTTTTGTTTTACACTATTATTTTGGAAATTGATGTCTGATTTTGCCCTTTCTCTTTCCGGAGCACGGCAGTTAATCAGATGTTGAGTTTTTGTGTCTGTCATGCATGTGGATGTTCTTTTCCCTGATTGCTTTTCTTCGTGCTTTTCTTCTGCCTTCTGTGTGATTTTCCCCCCTATCATGTAGTCCATATATTACTGCAAGGTTGATTCTAATCTTTTCTGTTTCTTAAAGTATTTTAAGTTTTATAATGGCATTTTCTCTTATTTAGTGAGACCAACTCCCTTCTCAAATGTTTCTGTTGTCTGTCTGGCATCTTATCTTGCTTTCTGATGTTGTAAGGTTGCCACTTTTGTTTCCTATGATTTTTTCTTATTTTCTTTCAGAACGGGATTTTCATTGTTCATTGTTTCTTGTTGTTCTTCATTTTTCCCCACAGAACTTGTATAGTCCCAACACTAGGTTTTAAACAGACTTTCCAGCCAAAACCGTGTGTGCCAAAAACCATGTGAATGTTTATCCTTGACTTCTTTCCATCTTGATCTAAGCACTCTTTATCTTTGCATTAGAATATTAGCTAAAGAGCAGGATGTTAACAGCAACGTCAACTGTTCCATCATTTAGCTGCCTGAGGGCTCCATGGTCATGAATAAGTATTTCCCTCTGCCCGACCAAGTCATAACTTCTGATATTGGCCCCCTTTGGTAGAACACAGGAGGGGGAGAAGGACAACTGTTGGGCCTGCAGTGAATGCAGAGAGTGACAGGAGCTTCCCGTGGGACGTCCTGTACTTTTCTCTGGCCTTCACAGCCCCTGCAAACCAGGAGATGTCAGTGACAGCAATGCACCTGTCCCGTATGATAACTTTGTACAGATTGGGAACACACACCCTTTCCTCAGTGCACTTTGCTCCCATTTGCCGGACGATTGCATGGTGATTCCAGCGAATGGTGCCCCATGGACTTGTGCAGTGCACACAGCTGTCCAGGGTGGCCCTCATCAGTGAGGGATTTCAGGATGTCACCCACTCACTCCCCCAAATGACACTCTCCTCCCTGGAAGAAGAAACTACTTTTCGGTCCTAGTGTTTTCTTACAGTTGGATCCAAATGATCAGAAGGTCCTTCTAGGACAAGTTTAAAGTAGGAGGTTAGGAGCTAGCCTCGGCATGGCTCTACTTACTGCTTTTTATTTTTTTGTCATGATGTGGGAGGGAGGTTTTAAGAACTTTCACATCGGTTTTTAGAATTTTGTTTTTGTTTTGTTTTTTAGTGACCCTTTGATTTTATTAAGAGTTAACTCAAGAAGGTACCTCATACCCTCTTTTTTTTTTTTTTTTTTTTTTTTTTGGAGGAACCTAGTAGAGTAGAAAGGACCTTTCCAGATTTTATTTTCAAGTGAATTATTATGTTGATTGAGATTAAAAACCAAAAATCCAAAGGAAAAAGAAAACTTGTTTATGCAGTAGATCCTTTAATACCTGGAGAGTCCAACTTCCTCTGGTGCTGATATTCTCTCCAGAGCCTTGGAACAGTCCTCTGTACTTAGAGATTTCAGACATGAACATCTACATTTATGCTGAAATGTATATCCTAAATAAATTGCTTGTAATTATGGCTTGCCTTATGCTACTTTTCGTCTTTGAAAGGAACTGATTTAGCCCCAGGAAAAAGCAGTCGCGTTTCTCTTCACATCCCGAAATCCCCCACACCTGTGTTTCAGCATACTGATACGTTTTTCGTAGATGCTTTTCCTGTAAGTGATACTGCGTTATGACTAGGAATACACTGGTGGTAAGTTCTTTTAAAGGTGTACGTTAACAGTTTTGGAAAGATGAAAAGATTCACATCCTGTGGTCTAATTTTATTTGACATATAATAGTATTTATGACAAGCCCAAACCACGTCTGCTTAGTTTTTCTCAAAGACATTCTATTTTCACTGAAGATTCTACTCATTTTCAGTTTATGTAAACATAGGCCTGGTATTTTTATCTAACACACATTCTACAAAGTACTTTGGATATATTGTAGATCAGACAGTAATGCTGAATTTATATAGCATCATCCGGGGTGTGCATGTGAGTGAATCTTCCAGATGACTAAAATTACCCTCGCAAGCAGTAAAACATCCTTTTTATGCAAGATGTGCGTTAACATTTAAACCGTGTTACATATTTTCATACACTTTTAACAGAATATTCCCTACATAAATTAGCAGTTTCTCAATGCCTGAAGATCATCCCCATAAATAGCCCCAGAGGCTACTGATTGGTTGTCGTAACGGTGATTGGTTCCGACTCAGGCAGCCAGGTCTGTTGCACATTTGTCTTCTTTCCTATCTCGCTGTCGGGCTATTTAGATCTCACTTCTGCCATCAGTGTATGTGCCTCTAGCATTTATAACTTAATGTTTTTAATGTGCTGGGATGCTGAAACTTAATAACCCAAGCTTATTAGATCTATTTGTAGGTTAAGAGTAAGTGTTGAATCGTGGTATGAGTTTCCTGTAGAATCGGCGAGGTAGGTTCCAGCGTCCCACATATATGGTGGCTGTTGTATAAATTAACAGAAGAAAATGTCAGTAGCCAAGATGACCTTTCCAGTGTAGTGTGTGTGCCATTCTCCTCTTCGGTCCATTTATGTTTTCATATACCCCAGCAACCCTCTGCACCATGGATGTGCCCCCCCGCCCAAGCTCAGAACTGACTTTAGTATAGTTTGCTGTACTGCAGCTCCTTGTACCCCCTCTTGTGTGATGTGGTTCAACCATCTTCTGCTCTGCGATGCCTTTCTGAAGTCTTCCAAGTAACAAGACAGTTCATTGGTCCTCTCTCTGCCTTCTCATAGAATTTTTTCTATAATTCTATTAGAGCATTTGTTAAAATTGTATCATAGTAGTAATAGCTAACCTTCTAGAGCACTTAGTGTGTGCCGGGCATTATGATAAGGGCTTTGTGTGTATTATTTCACTGAACACTCATTCTTTAAAAGAGCCTTTGAATGATACAGGGAGATGAAAAGATACAGCATAAGGAGTATAGTCAACAATTTTGTATGGTGACGGGTAGTGACTACATGTATTGTGCTGAGCATGGAGTAACCTATAGAACTGTTGAATCAAAGTGATGTAACGTTGCATGTTAATTACACTTAACTTTGTTCAATGACTAAAAAAATAAATAAAAGACCTTTTGAAGTAGTGACTTCTGTTTTGTCCGTTTTATGCGTAGGTTAAGTGAAGAAGGATAATACGACTTGACCAACTGATAGAGCTGGCATTTAAATCCAAGTAGTTTGATTCCAGTTTCCACATTTTTCATATGAATCAGATGAGGCACAGAGAGGTCACTGGTCCAGGTTTCACATGTCTGGTAAGGGACAGAACAGGAATTTGAATCCCAGGCAGTTTGGCCTGAGAGACAGTGCTCTTATTAATTATTTACTCGCTATGCAGCACTCCCCCCTGTAAACTCCTTGAAGGAAGACCTCATAGTACCCATCTATATATCTACAGAACAGTGACACATAACAGGTTCTTCAGCGTTTGAGAATGAATTAATGAGCTTTTCCTTGCCTGATATGCAAGAATACTAAGCTGCGATTTGCTCATATATTGTTACTCTCAGATATAACTTTAATATTTTGACCTTTATTGTTCCTTCTCACCCTTTCCATCTAAACTGATATTCTGATGACACAAAGTCTATAAGCCAATGTCTTTGCCTTAGTTCAGTTTACCAAGCCCAACCTACCATAGATAGGCCTCGTATATGCCAAAGTGAGAAAGAGACTAAAGGAAATGAATGGAGGTTAAGCAAATGAGTACCCAAAACAATATCAATAACAATAATAACAATAGTAATCGTTCAAGGAATATGAAAGCAGCAGCCAACAATTTTTACAAAGCCACCTGAAAACTCCTGTTTTGGGGATGCTTGGCTGCCTCAGTCAGTAGAGCATGAGACTCTTGATCTTGGGGTTGTAAGTTCAAGCCCCACACTGGGTGCAGACATTGCTTAAAAATAAAATCTTTAAGAGGCCCCTCGGTGGCTCAGTCAGTTAAGCATCTGACTTTTTGATTTTCAGCTCAGTCATGCATGATTTCAAGAGATCAAGCCCTGCCTCAGGCTCTGTGCTACCAGTGCAAAGCCTGCTTGGGATTCTCTCTCCCTCTCTCCCTGCCCCTGCCCTGCTCTCTCTCTCTCTCGTTCTCTCCCTCTCTCTCAAAATAAATAAATAAACATTTTTAAAAACCTTTAAAAATAAATAAATAAATCCACCTGAAACATGTAAGAGAAGGAAAGAAGGGAAGGTGGGAAAAGAGCATGCAAGCATGTGTGTAGGAAAAGAACGCAGATGAAAGAAAGAGTTGGGGAGGAAGGAAAAATTGTTCATTCTTGACAATTAAATCCATCCAGTAAGTCTGAAATATGATCAGAATTGGTTACACAGATGAAGTAAGGCAGGAATAAACCTGACAGGTAAATAAAAGATTAAAAATGGCAAATTAAATGTAACATTATGTGTCATATGTTTATACTTCAGTGATCTAGATTTGTCATCTAAATTCTGTGAAGTAAGCATATATATATATATATATATATATATGCACATCAATTATACTAGTGGTTTTTAAAATTCAATACTGGGTGCCTGGCTGGTTCAGTCAGAGGAGTGTGCAACTCTTGATCTTGGGGCCATGAGTTTGAGCCCCATGTTGGGTGTAGAGATTATTAACTAACTAACTAACTGAACTTAAAATTCAGCTACTGTATGGTAAAGGTGACCTAAATAAAACTAATTTGTTGGTTCATCAACCTGGAATTATAAAGGTTCTAGTGATTTTAAAACAGTACTTCCCCCCCCCCCCCCCCCCCAGGTAAAGTTCATTGTAGCAAAGAAACATTAGAAATCCTACACTGATTGAAGGAGAGAAGCCATGGTTAACATTTAGGAAATGGACAACAGTTAGCCCAGGCCTAAATATGGCTAATTCTTGTTGTAGTCATTTTTATTCTCTAGAGCCTAGCTTAAATCCCACTGTTTTCACGAGCTTCCTCAGCCATCGTCACCCACACTGCTTTCTCTGTTTTGCTAACTTCTGTAAGTCTTAGAGGAGCGAGCATAGGGTAGGGGTTGAGACTGGGGTTATTGTCACACTGCCTATGCTGTGGACTTACTTGCTGTGTTAATCTGAGCAAGCCGCTAACACTTGACAAGCCACGGTTTCTTCTTTTGTAAAATGAAGATGGTGAGGATGTCTGCTGTTGGGGCTGTCGCGAAGGTGGTAAAGACGTTAGCACGCTGCCCTGCGTATACTCCATACTAGCACAAGCTATTATTGTCAGGCTTCACTACTATCCTGTTGCCGCCTTGACTCATACGTGTCCTGTCTCTTCCTAGAGAGACCTCAAGTTAGTAGATGCTCCAGTAAGTTTTTACTTGAAGGGTGGATTAGGATGCGGGGAAGACTGATAGGAAGGGACTGACTTGGAGCTTCCGCTTTGTGTTCCGTAAGAGAAGTGGTAGGATTAGAATCGACGATGGTGGCGACCTCCCAGCGATAGCTTGTACTCAGTAAGCAGAGTGGGAGGGGTGGCAGAAAGGATGAGGGGAAAAAGAGACATCGTGCCACGGGAGTAATGCCATGGCAGTTGAAAGGTTTGTAGGTAGTTGAAAGAATAGGTTTGTTTATACCACGAAGTAGCAGGAATTAAAGGCCACAATACCAGAGTGAATTGTGAGGGTGTTAGTAGCGGTTGTCAGACGGTTGTATTTCACACCATCTGCTGATAAAGTCATGGTGGGAGGACAAATTTGGAGGTCATGTGCTTCTAAGTGACCTTCTAAATCCATGGCCTGTGACTCATATGACAACTTTAAGCTCAGAGATCCGCCCGTGAAAGGGAGTCTTAGTTTCACCTCCTCTGCTTTTTCTTGTTCACTGGAGAGGATATTTAGTCAAAACTGGAAGGGATGACAACCCAGTCGACCATTATTTAAAATGGCACTTCCCAGAATAATTGATTCTTCTCAAGACTCTTCGGAAATGTTATGCTTATGCAAGTTACAGACATACAGGCATATGGAAAATATGGAATGGTAACCATGAGATAGGGGATTTTTAGGGTCTAAATCTCCTAGAAGAAAAAAATGGGATTTCTTTGCAAGTAGTCTTCATGTCTTGCTGTAAAATAGTGGAAGGTTTGTTTTTACTTCTTGGTCATTTTTGACACAGCAGGAAAGAATAGGATCGCTACAAGGGGGAGGACATCATGAAAACCAAGAGACGCAGAGGTAACGGTCCATCCTGTTATGAAACCATTGGAGGAGGAGCATAAATGAGTAATTGACTCCTTTTAGTTGGTTGAAATGTAAGAGTTTGTTTACACAAAAAGGATTAAGTTGGGCAAAAAGCTCTTCTTTTCATTAGTCAGGAGCAATTTAGATATTAGGAAGCATTAAAAAAAGACGTTTGTTTAAGAATTTGGAAATATAGGGGCACCTGGGTGGCTCAGTCGGTTGAGCGTCCGACTTTGGCTGAGGTCATGATCTCGCGGTTCGTGAGTTCGAGCCCCGCGTCGGGCTCTGTGCTGACGGCTCAGAGCCTGGAGGCTGCTTCGGATTCTGTGTCCCCCTGTCTCTCTGCCCCACCCCTGCTTGTGCTCTGTCTCTGTCGTGTCTTTCAAAAATGAATAAACATAAAAATTTGAAAAAGAATTTGGAACTACACTATATTTTTGTATGGATCACTCACTTTTGTTAATTTCTTAATAAACTATACAATAATATTAGTATGGTAAATAGAACTATTCTCTAAACTAATAGTATATATGCCCTTAACTTCTTTCCATTCTTTTACTGTACTGTATTCTCTCTCATATCTAGGACTTTGGCAGTGCTGTGACATTTACTGAGAAGACCCTTACCCGCTCTCCCCTATCTCATTTGTATCCTTTTTTTCACTGCCAAAGCACTTAGTACATGCTGGTAGGAATTAACGTTTGTCTTGTTTACCACTGTTTTCCTACACATACTCGGTATCAGTTTCTTAAATAAAATAATAATGTTATCTGTTACTATATCTGCCTCATATATAAAATGTTTGGAGTGCTAATAAAATCCAGTTTCCTTCCTTTTTTCTTTTTAGAGAGAGACAGCATGAGTGGGGTAGGGGAGAGGCAGAGAGAGAGAGAGAGACAAAGAGAGAGAGAGAGAGAGAGAGAGAGAGAGAGAGAGAGGGAGAGAATCCTAAGCAGGCTCCATGCTCATCGTGGACCCCAATACGGGGCGCGATCCCATGACCTTGGGATCATGATCTGAACTGAATTCAGGAGTTGAATGCTTAACCAGCTGAGCCATCCAGATGCCCCAAAATTCACTTTTCTGATGATTAGGATAAGAGTATGGAGTAATATAATTAAAACATGACTCTTGGGTTATTTTTGTGGTAGTAATTTAAGGAGAAATAAAAGGAAAGACACAAATAGACAAGTTCTGGGGAAGATAGGGGTTCAGATCTTTGCAGTATTACTGAGTATGTATGTTTAGTATTCTGGAATGCACTACATAGACTACCACAGAGGTATGAAACTAGCTGGTCGAAGAAAGCAACAGTCAAACCGAGGAGAGAGCATTAATACTAGGCAAAGGACTGAGATCAGCCCAAAAGGAGCTGTTGACTTAGAATTTTGTTGGCTCTGAATTTGGAGAGGTTGAAGCAACTAGAATTCACATTTTTCCCCCCTTTCGATTCTAGGCAGTGAACATCACTGTGTGTCAGGGCAAATAATAGGTTCAGTGGTAGTAACTGTGAAAGGAAAGTGATGTGTCCGGGGAGGATGCTGTGGTTCAGATCAGAGCAGTGTTGTAAGGAAAACAATCCAAGGTGAGAGGATGCTTTCGGATTTCTGCATCTACTGCTATCTTGACATTGGTGTCTGCGTTAACCCCTGTGTTGTCTTCTTCCATATGTCTAGGATACGATGCCCGGCCTCGGATGGGAGGTGAGTATGGTAGGTAAGGGTCCAAACACTGCGAGTTGGACACTTCTGGTTTTTCATACTGGCTGTGCCATTGACTTTAGTCTCCATGCCTCCTGCAGTATCTGTTGTTCAGTTATGGTGAGGACTGAGTAATCGTGTGGAAGGCTTTATTAGTATAGTCCCTAGCACATGACAAGCACTCAACGAAGGGTTAGCAACAAAGATTTCGATATTGTCTCTATCCACGTTTGAGTCGAGATCTAGGTGCCGTTGCCTGAGATATACAGGCTCTTGTACTAATAGTATTTTACCAGTTCCCATTTCTTATCCTTTTAGCACTTTCCACCTGTGACGTAAGTAGATTTCTGAAAGCAGGGCTATTTATCAGACATGATATGTTTTACCTTCGTGAGAAAGCGCAACTGTACTTGAACTCTTGCCTACCCATCTCTCTGATTTTATTGACTGCCACACTGTTCCTTGAACAGTTTCTAGCTTACCTAGAAACACACACACACACACACACACACACACACACACACACACACACGGGAATCTCATGGGTTTGGATCTTACTCTACCCCCTGCTTAGAATTCTCTTCCTCCAGAGAGCCCCATGGCTCGATGACTGCACTCATTTAGTCTCTGTAAGTGTCAGCTCTTTAGAAAGGCCTCCCCTCACCGTCCTCTCTAAAATACTACCCCTTATGACTTTTATCCGGCTTTCTCTTGCTTCCTGGCGCTTCTCATTATCCTCCATGATTTTCTGTGTGTATTCATTAGTTGTCATCTTCTCACTCTGTCTTGTCATTCACCATTGTCTCCTCGAGCCTGAAAGAGGGGCAGGTAGACACTCAAGTAAATAGTTGTTAAACGAACGATGTGAACATTCGGAGATTGGTAGACCTAGACACTGAAACTACTCTTTCAAGATCGTGTTAAAAGAAGCTAAGTTGAGGACTCATCCTAAAAAAAGTCTTAAACTGCAATCTCTTTTTCTTTTAGAAAATGGCCGACTCTGGAGAGATGGGAGAAAAACCGTCCCTTCGTAAACAGCGCTTCATGCAGTTTTCTTCACTGGAACACGAGGGCGGATATTACATGACACCGCGAGACTTCCTCTTTTCAGTAATGTTTGAGCAAGTGGAACGTGAGTTGTTTTGTGGATTTTTTAAGTTTTAAAAAAAAAAATCAACCATTAAGGCTGAAAAAGTTCCATTTTTCAGAATTGGTAACAGCTTTTCTTCATTTTCTTAAAATTTTTTCTAATGTTTATGTATTTTTGAGAGAGAGAGAGAGACAGAGCACGAGCAGGGGAGGGGCAGAAAGAGAGGGAGACATAGAATCCGAAGCAGGCTCCAGGCTCCGAGCTGTCAGCACAGAGCCCGACGCGGGGCTCGAACCTACGAACTGTGAGACCATGACCTGAGCTGAAGTCGGAGGCTCAACCAACTGAGCCGCCCCAGCGCCCCTTCATTTTAATTACAATTCTTTGTGCCACGCATTTGCTTATTGTTCAGACTTTATCTTCTTTGTGACACAAATTTAGTTCAACTTTTTATGTATTTATCTAAGAAATAGTTGTTTTGTATATGGGTTTTTCTAAAGAGCCAGAGGAAAAATAGGTACGTTTTTAAATGTCACTAACTAGGTTCTTAATAGAATAAATTTATTCAGGATATTAGTTTTTGGTGCTATTGGTGTTTTAAATTGGGCAAAAAAAAGGAAACTAGATGAGAGCAATGGGGGGGAACCCACAAATACAATAAGAAGCAAAAATCCACTGTACTTTTCTGCCCTAAACCGTCAACTTTTAGTTACTCCAAATGATGTTAGAAATTCTTAGTTTTATTACCTAAACTAGTCCCTTTTACTTTGCAAAGAGTAAACTGGGGCCTGTCCTCTGTGCCCTCTATTATAGAGGTGTTCTCTGAAAACTGCTTGCCTCGCTGACCCCTGTCAGAGTGTGCTAGAAGTACTGTGCGGTAGGTAGCTGTGTGGGCGAGGCTGCAGGGAGCAGTAACAGAGTGCGGGTTGAGTTGAAAAGACCACGAAGACTTGGGAGAGCACTGTCGAGATTGAGACGTGACTTGACCAAAAACAAAATGACTCATCGGGGCATGCTGTAGACACTAAAACGGAAGAACTGGGTTCGGTGTAGTGACAGGTCAAACCGGAAAACAGCTAAGGGCCATATTGTACAGTAACCCTATGCAACCGTCAGAGACTCGTGTGTTTGGTAGAGTTGGGTGGACATCGTTTGTGACCAGTGAGGGACCAGTGAAGGTTTGTGAGCAGAAAAATAAATGTAGGTTATTGTGGTTACCTCTTCTTTGGAGGGGAGTTTGGCAGTATATATCAAAGCCCTTAAAACATGTACTCACTTTGTTGCAGTAAATTCCCGCTAGAAAACTAATTAGTCTAAGTAAATGACTGGAGAGATACAAAAGAATTTTTTTTTTTATGTAGTTTAGCCCCTCCCAACGTGTAGAGTTTGAACACGGTGATTCCTACCCTCACAGCAAGAAAAAAGCTGAAACATTAAAAATCAGCAACTCTTTTTAGATCCGTCAGAGAATTGAGACCACAGGGCGCAGGGACCTGAAAACTGGGAACAGGCAGATACAGAGAAGCAGAGCTTACCCAGGGCAGAAACTGCCCAGAAACCACCACTGCAGCCAGCATCTGGTAGGCATATTTAGAGAGTGGTTTGGCTAATTGCTAGAGTCTGAGCATGGGCTAGCTTGAGAGGGAAGAACTTGTGAAGACCCAGCCACGAGGGTCCCAGGTACTTTTGTGAGTTTTAGAGGAGCCCCACCATGTGTCACAGTGGAGATCTGAGGAAAATCTTCCCTCCTTCCCTCAAGGGGAAGGGAAAAGTAATCATCCAAAATACTCCCAGAGCATTCAATTCTCCTTAGCAAAGGCCTGCACAGACAGGACACTGTTTTACCAGATTCCGACCCACTGGTGTTTTACCACAGCCTAACCAACCTTGAGTAATGTAGTACCCACCTCTGGCCCCCTCTAGCCTTTCTGTCTCACTTAAGAAGGAAAACAAAAACCTGAAAGCACTTGTGAGGATCACAGCCCGGGGACACAGGCTCACTAGCCCACTGAGACCTAACCACAGGCTTTGGAAGAGCTTCTCCCCCCCACCTCCCCACACGTCAGCAGGGCTCCCGTCTGACAGAGGGTTCCGACTGACAGAACCGTGCCTCTCGGGCCATGTGTACGAAGGAGTCTCTAGGGAAATGGAAGCAGCAGAGGAGACAAAACAAGGACACCAGAGGAAATTGTAGCCTCTGACACGGGCAGCCAGAGCAGACAGTAAACCCATCCTGACGTCGTCCAGATAAACAGAACCTCACACTTAAGACCTATTTCCTTAAGTAACGTTCGCCTGCTAGATCATAGCTGGCTCTCAGAAAGGTCAGTTGGCATGCCAAAAGGCAAAAGGCAGTCTGAAGAGACCAAGCAAACACCAGAACCAAATCCAAAGATGGCAAAGGCTTGGAACTAGCAGACCAGAATGTAAAATAACCATGATTAATATAACTAAGGACTCCAGTAGAAAAAGTACCCAACATATAACAGAGAGGTAATGTAAGCAGAGATGGAGAAACTCTTAGAATCAAAAGGAAACGTAGAAGTCAAAAACGCTACGATAGAAATGAAGAGTGACCATTAAAATGGTCTCATAAGCATAGTGCCCTGAGCCGAGGAAATAATCAGTGAGCTTGAAGACATGTTAATTGAGACTTAAACTGAAAAAGAAGAAAGACTGGAAAAAACAGAGTGTCCAAAAAATGTGGGGCAATTCAAAAAAGTGTAACATGCACATAATGGCTATACCAGAAGAAGAAAGAAGAAATATTCGGAGTTATTAACAACTGATAAACTTCCAAAATTATTTGTAAACACCAAACCACAAATTCGAGAAGCTCACAGAATTCCCAGCAGGATAAATATTTTTAAAAACCCTATATCTAGGCATATCATTCACACTGCAGAAAATCTCAAAGAGAAAATTAAATCAAAGACTAAGAGAGACGAAAATCAAAGACAGAGAGGAAATAGAAGTCGGGGGGGGGGGGGGAAAAACCTTCACCTAAAGGGAAACAAGGATAAGAACTATATCATACTTCTCTTCAGAAGCTATACAAGCAGGAAGAGAATGAAGTAAAATACTGAAAATTTTGAAAGAAAAAGCCACCAACCTAGAATTCTGTATCCAATGAAATTATCCTTCAACAGTGAAGGAGAAGTAAAGAATTCCTCAAACAAAAACTGAGGGAATTTGTCATCAGTAGACAGATCTGCCCTAAAGAAATGTTAAGTTCTTCTGAAAGAAGGAAAAATGACAGAGGTCAAAAATTCAGGTCTACATGAAGAAAGTAACAGGGTTAGAAATGGAATAAATGAAGACACAAGAGAATCGTTTTTCTTAACGGATCTGACAGTTTTCTCGAAATAACAATAGCAGCAATGATGATAGCTTATGGAAGAGTGAAATGCAGGCCAGCAGCGTTCTGAGGAGTGGGGTTGAGGAACCGGGGATGCTCTGCTATAAGGCACCTGCACTACCCGTGAAGCAGTATGGTGTTACTTGAGGGTAGACTTAGATTAGTTATAACTGTATGTTGCACACCTTGGGGAAACCACTAAAATATATTTGAAGAAATATAATTGACATGCTATGAGAGGAGAGAATCCAATTATACAAAAAAGAAAAAAAAGGAAGCAAAAAACAATGATGAACAGAAAACACTTACAAATATCGTAGATAGTAATCCAACTATATCAATAATCACTTTAGCTATGAAAGGTCTAAAGACACCAATCAGAGACAGGTGTCTCA
Source organism: Acinonyx jubatus (assembly GCF_027475565.1). NCBI lineage: Eukaryota > Metazoa > Chordata > Mammalia > Carnivora > Felidae > Acinonyx > Acinonyx jubatus. Next base: position 2,368,271 of record NC_069380.1, on the reverse strand, counting down.
TTTATATGTGTTACGGAACAGCAACTCACTTTAAATATAAAGACATAGATGTAAAGTAAAGGGATGGAGAAAGATGTAGCACGTAAACCCTGCAAAAAAGAAAGCTAGAATAGCTATATTAATTACAAACAAACCATATTTCAGAGCAAGGGAAGTTTTCAGGAATAAAGAGGGGCATTATATCATGACAAAAGGGGGCAGTTCTTAAGGAACACACAACAATCCCGACTGTGTATGTGGCTACAGAGCGTCAAGATACATGAGGCAAAAACTGACAGAACGGCGAGGAGAGGTAGGTGAATCTACCCTTAGGCTGGAGACTTCAGCAGCCCCGTCGGTGACTGGCAGCAGCAGGCAGAAAACGAGCAAGGATGTAGCCACGCAGCCCAGCCAGCCAGCCGGATCTATCCGAGACTTACGGAATACTGTATCCAACGACAGAGGATTACGCTCTCACTCCAACCTGGAGCCTTCACCAAGACTGACCACATCTGCGGCCATCAAACACACCCAAACAAACTTAGAAAAATAAAAATCATATGAACATGCGCTCAGGCCACAATAGAATTAAACCAGAAACCGGTAACAAAGGTAACTGGAAGTTTTCACAATGGAAAGGATCAGCCATCTCTTTTTTTTTTTTTTAAGTTTGTTTATTAATTTTGAAAGAGTGCACAAGTGGGAGAGCGGCAAAGGGAGAGGGAGAGGGAATCCCAAGCAGGCTTCGCCCTGTCAGTGCAGAGCCCGACGCAGGGTTCGAACTCACAAACCGCGAGATCATGACCTGAGCCCAAATCAAGAGTCAGACACTTAACCAGCTGAGCCACCCAGGAGCCCCTAAAAAACACACTTCTAAATAAAACATGAGTCCAGAAAAAAAGTTTTAAACCGATGAAAATTTATGGGATACAGCAAAGGCCACGCCTAGGGGGAAATTGTTAGCACTGAATGCAGGTTAGAAAAGAAGAAACACCTAAAATCCAGAATCTAAGTTCCAATTTAGCAAATTCAAAAAAGAAGAGCAAGTTAAATCCAAAACAAGCAGAAGATAAAATATTGGAGCAGATACCATTGAAATTTGAAACAGGAAATGAATAGAGAAAATCAGTGAAACCAAAAGCTGGACTTTTGGAGAGGTCATAAAATTGATAAACCTCTAGCCAGGTTAACCAAGTGGGGCAAAGTAGTATCATATGATTCTCATTTTGTACAAAACCCATAAAAGAAAAGATTATTTTTAAAGTTGGCTATGTTCTGAGTAAGTAACATTAAGATTTCAGAATTCCTTTTAGGAAAAGTTGTTCTTTTATCTGGAAGAAATACCTTAAGGAATCTATCTAGTTATAAAAAGTAATATCCTTTGGGTATGGCCAACGTTGCAGAATTAGACAAAGATGGGCTAAGTATTTCTGCATAAGAAGGAAGTGGGAAATTTGGAGCCTTCAGCTGGTATCTTCAGAAGGAAGTTGGGACCCTCAAGAGAATCCTTGGAAGGAACGGTATGTAAGACTGAGTGGCAAATTCAGTAACATGTAGGACCAGGCAGAAAAGTATTATGTAGATTGAGTCAACGTCCAATATGATGGTGGTGGGGGAGAAGGGGTCAGCTGTAAGAAGCATTCAAATTTCAAAATTGTGTAGAACACCCTGCTATGCAGCTAAACATTTCTGCAAGCATAATTGGGTCCGTAGACCCCAGTTTGTAACCCGTAACCTATAGATTCGGTGTAATTCCAGTGATAATCCCAATGGCGTGGGACGCCTCAGTGGCTCAGTCTGTTAAATGTCTGACTTTGGCTCAGGCCATGATCTCACAGTTCGTGAGTTCGAGCCCCACATCGGCCTCACTGCTGACAGCGCGGAGCCTGCTGGGGATTCTCTTTCTCTCTCCCTGTCTCTCTCTGCCCCTCTCCTGCTCACACTCTCTCAAAAATAAATTACCATTAAAAAAAATTTTTTTTTAAGTCCCAGTAGGGTGTGTGTGTGTGTATGTATTATGACAGGCTGATTTGAAAATTTGAGTGGAAAAACAACAGGCCTGAACTATCTAAGACACTCCTACCAGCTTACGACTTATTATAAAGTTATAGTAATTAATATCAAGTGGCATTGGTACAGGAATAGACAGATTGGCCATTGGAGCAGGATAGAGCCCAGAAACACATGGGCATAAGCGGAGCTCATGTATGATAGAAGGGGCATTGTAAATCAGCGTGGAAAGGAGGACCTACTCAATAAATCTACTCTATATGGAAGGAGATAATTTTAAAATTGTTAAATTATAAAAATAATTTTAAAACTCTGTCTCCTTGGGCTAGAGAAACATTTCTTAAAACACAAAAAGGACTAACATAAGAGATTGACAAATTCAACTATATTAAAATTAGAACTTCTGTTTATCCAAAGTCACATTAGAAAAATTGAAGACAAGCCACCAACTGGCAACATTTATGTACAGCGCTGACAAAGAATATTTAAAATATGTACAAATCTACAAATCAATAAGAAAAAGACAACCTGATCAAAAAATGGGCAGAAGAAACAAGTAGCATTCACAGAAGAGGAAACATACAAGAACAATAAACTTAAACATATATTTACCTTTATTAGTGACTACAGGATACAAGTTTATACCTTTTAGATTTTCAGCAGTCAAGTCTCTTAATAACAAAGGCTATAGAGGATATAGATCAATAAGGCCTTACTTTTATATCCTATTGGTTATAAGCATCGACTGGAACAGGTGCTTTAGAAAACAATTTGGCATTGCCTTGTAAAGTTTGCATAACTTTTGATCTAAAAAGCCCCTTCCTCTGTGTATACCTACTGCACAACCAACAGGAACACTTGTCCATGTATAGAATATATGTATAAGAATACTCATAGCAGCAGTAGTAGCAAAAAAAGCTAGAAACAACCCAAATGTCCATCATTTAGAGAATGGATAAATACACTGTTCGTGTGTTTATACGATGGAATTTTACTTAGTAGTAAGTGAACAAACTGAAGGGATCAGCTCCCGTCGTGTCAGCCTGAGGAGCTCCATGGACCTGCTTCCCACTGAAACTGATTAAATATTTTAAAATATCATTTAAAGTCTCTAGAAATGTTCTTAAGGCCATACAACACATGGAGAAGCGTACGTTCAAAAAACCAGCTAAAATTGGATAAGAAATGAGGGTCTGCAGTGTTTGAACTAAGACTGATCCCTCCCTCCTTCCAGTTCATTGAGGCCGAAACTCCAGTCCAGACTGGTGCAGCCAAGAACACAGGGTTCCCTCTACCCGCAGCTCCTAGTCAGAAGACTCACTTCCCAGGGTTGAGCAGGACACGGCATTTCTCATCCTGCCTGGCCTCAGTTACTTGCCAAGGCTAAATTCTGTGCAAGTGCAGTTCAGAGGTCGAGCTCCCTTCTTGCCCCCCCAGACCTCACCTATAGAATTGAGAGTCTGCCTTAGGCTCTGTGCCACTGAGAATATTGAAACCCTGATTTCTCTTTTCCCAGCTCATAAGGCATTGCTTCCACACTGAGACTGGAGATTACTACCACCCACCTTTTGGAGTAGAGGTGTCAGAGCCCTACTCCCAGCTCTAGAGGCCTGGGTCAAAGATATTGCCTGGGGGAAGAAGCAGGTGGTAAAAAAAATGAAAATAGTTCCTAATCTCTTTGCAAAGAAACTGACTTTATTTTAAACAGCAGAGAGAAGCTTAAGCCTGAGGATGCTCTAAAAAAAAGCAGGTAGAAGAGTGCGGGGAAAGGTAATTGAGAGGATTTTGATAGGTTCCGTGAAGATAACAAGCTTAACTGTAGGCTGGCTAGTTTGCAGAGAAGAATGAGAGAAAGGCAGCTGGAAGGAGCCCTCCTGGGTTCATAACAAATATTAAATACTGACCATGGGAACCACGCCTTCACGGAGCCCAATTTTGATTGTACTATTGTCCAAAGCAATCTGTGTCCCAGGCATTCTCAGAAACAATAGTTAGCTGACAGTTAGTGGAGCTTAACACCGTGATACGGTCAGGGAAAGGGACCAGGAGAGCTGCCAAAAACTCTTGTCACCCCAGTGATGGTGGGCACACCCAAAGTCATGCCTCCCCGAGAAGCAACGTCCGAGGCTTAACACACATAGAAAACACAAAGTGGAATGGTAGATATAAATCAGCTATGCCAGTACTACCATCAGATGGGAATGGATCGAGCAATCCAATCAAAAGGCAGAATTCGTCAGACTAGATTTTTTTAATTCCAACTAACATACAGTGTTATATTCGTTTCAGGTGCACAGTATAGTGATTCGGCAATTCTGTACTCAGTACCAGTGCCCTCCTTAATCCCCATCACCTGTTTAACCCATCCCTCAACTCCTCTCCCCTTCGGTAACCGTCAGTTTATTCCATATAATTAAAAGCCTGTTTCTTGATTTGTCTCTTTTTTTCCCCCTTTGCTCATTCTGTTTCTTAAATTCCACATAGGAGTGAAATCATAGGATATTTGTCTTTCTCTAACTGACTTATTTCACTTAGCATGTATACTCTCTAGCTCCATCCGTATCAGTGCAAATGGCAAGATTTCATACTTACCATGGCCAAATAATAATCTAGTATGTATATATATAGGACACATCTTCTTTATCCATTTATCAGTCCATGGGCACTTAGGCTTCTTCATATCTTAGTTATTGTCAATAATGCTGCAGTAAACACAGGGTGCATATATCCCTTTGAATTAGTGTTTTTGTATTCTTTGGGTAAATACTCAATAGTGCAACTGCTGGGTCGTAAGATGGTTCTATTTTTAGCTTTTTGAGGAACCTCCATACTGTTTTCCGCAGCGGCCGCACCAGTTTGCATTCCCGTCAGCAGCGCAAGAGGGTTCCTTTTTCGCCACATCCTTGCCAACACCTGTTGTTTCTTGTGTTGCTGATTTTAGCCACCTCCGGCAGGTGGGAGGTGATAGCTCATCGTAGTTTTCATTTGCATTTCCCTGATGGTAAGTGATGATGAACATCTTTTCATGTGGTCAGACTAGGTTTAAAAACAACATCCAACTAACTGCTGTTAACGGCAGACGCAGTCTAGATGCAAAAAAGAAAAAGGAGTGAAAGTGAAAAGATGGGAAAAGATATACAAACGACCACCACAAGTATGCTGGAGTGGTTCTACTAGTATCAAATAAAATAGACTTTAAAAAATGTTACCAGAAATAAATAGGGACATTTTATAATGAGAAAAGGGCCATCCACCAGCAAGATATAACTGTGCATCTAGTAAGAAGAGCATATGAAGATACATGAAGGAAAAACTGTAGACATTAAGACAGAAATAAATAATTCAACAATAATAGAGGCTTCAGTATCCACTTTTTTTATTGAAAAAAAAAATTTTTTAACGTTTATTTATTTTTGAGAGAAAGAGAGCACGAGCAGCAGAGGGGCGGAGAGAGAGGGAGACGCAGAATGGGAAGCAGGCTCCAGGCTCCGAGCTGTGAGCACAGAACCCGACTCGGGGCTCGAACCCACAAACCATGAGATCATGACCTGAGCTGAAGTCGGACGCTTAACCGACAGAGCCACCCGGGTGCTCCCCAGTACCCACTTAAGTTTCTGTAGCAAAAGCAGCACCGTAGGCAGTGTTTTAATGTGTCCTATAAGTTTCAGTATGTGGTGATTTTCATTTCCATTCTTCTCAAGGTAGTTTCTAATTTCCCTTGTCATTGCTCCCTTGACCCGTTGGTTATTTGAATGGTGTGTTGCTTAATGTCCACAATATTTGAATTTTTTAGTTTTCCCTCTTCTACTCATTTCTGGTTTCATCATAAAGCATAAAATACAGCCTGCAAGGGTATCACCAGCTGCTAATAGTACACGCTGAGTTTCTGGCCCTGTCAGTTTTTTATATTTTCTTCTTGTTCTTACAATTTTCTAATTCGTCTGCAAAATATATTGTGGGTATAAAAGAGAAAAAGTTTAAAATGCTTCTTAAATCGACATTTAAAAGGTAAGTGAAACAAGAAGAGGCAATTACAGAGACTTTTAAAATACGACTATTAACCAGCAGTGAGAATGGAGTATCATAGAAGTCAGAAAATATTTGGTCAAGAGTGTGGGTGGATGTTCCAGAAAGGTCCAGTAGAATGATAACTGGAAAGAGGCTATTGCATTTGGTCACTAGCATGAGCCATTAGGACCTTTGGTAGATCAGTTTCAAGAGACTGGTGGGCAGGTGAACAGAATCAGAAGGAAGGGAAACAGCAGATATAGATTGCTTTCTCTGAAAATTTTGGTTCTAAAAGACACAAAACAGCGGGATGATAGACAGTATGGGAAAAAACAAAAGATAACGGAAGAATTTCCTAGAAATATTTTGTAGCCAGACAGCTCTTGGTTATCAGAAATGTCTATGCTGTCTCCTAGACTATAATTTTTGCTCATTTTTTCACATAAGTGTTCCAAGTAGAGTTTGTAAGGAACGGATCATCATCCTCAAAGTATTAATGTATCATATACTTGTAAATAATAGGCAGTAGTATTTGTTTTCTCTTCCCCTAACTCAATGGTTCACTCCTTTGATTTTCCTTAAACATTTGTATTTTATTCCTCATCAACTATCATTCTATGCTTAATGTTATCAAAGAATTTCTTCCCTTTTATCTTCTTTCAGTTGAATCCAGTTTTTGCTTTCACCTTATTTTAGCCACAGACCCATGCTATTCTTCTAATCAAGTTCAAAGTTTACATGGCTTTTTTCTTTGTTTCATTGTTTTTATGCAGTGCTTGATTTAACCAATTTAGGTTCTTAAGAGTGTTTGCACTTTTATTATTCATTGGAATGCAATTAAACTCATCAGAAGGCATTTAGCTAAATCAAGAATTCAGTAATTTGCAGGCTAAATAATACGTCCTTTATGCATATGATGTACTTCATCTTCATTTTTCATCATGGATAAGAAGATAATAATCTTGGTTGCATTCCTTCGGATCGTGGTGAACAGAAAAACAAGGAAAAGCAGAGCCAACCCAGTGACCCATGATCTTCATCGTATAAACAGAAAGAAACAAAACAATCTGAGATTTATTAGATCCGAAACTCACTTTTGCCCGGGACGCAGTTTTTGGGACTTCGTGCAAATAATACACTTTGCTGATAGTAATTGATGGGGCTTGTGTAAATCACCTCCCTGCTCTTCTTTCAAGGGGACGTTCGATGCTGCCTCTACATTCTTTGCTCGGTTTGGGGCAGGTCCGTGCCATCGTTGATTCCCCTTTGCAGACTCTAAATGCCATAAAAGCATGCTCCCTTGAGCACTAGTTTATGTGGTTGAAACACCATTTTCCCTTATTTAGGTTCCTTTACATTGAATTCCAGCTTGCTATTTTCTACTCAATTTCTTTAGCCTTACAACTGTAAGGTTCTCAGTTCCAGGGACCTGGCCTCTTTTCGCTCACATCCTATGCCCATTGCCTGGGATTGCTCCGGTTTAGAAATTTCAGATCAGAGTCCCAGTCTCTGGCGACCCTCCACCTGCCCCACTTTCTAATACCCAAAACACCTCAGCACTTGTGGATCTTCTTCCTTTTCTGTAGCTGCATGGTTTGTCATCTTGTCACTCACTAATACTTGCTTTCAAACATCTTTCTCCTTTGTCTTTCTTGTTAAACCTAAGACCTCTTGGGAGAAAAGTCACATGACTGTGCGGATTGGCGCCTCTAAATTTACGTTCTTCGGCTTCACCTGGACCCTCTAAGGCATTTACACACCCTCAGGCTGGTGTGCTCCTCACGCTGCTGAGACTAATTCCCCCAACATCTCCTAGTTTTGTCATTCTTTGAATCTCTACTGCCTCCTCTGAAATTTACAAGTCATCCTGTGTGTTTACTCTCGGAAAAATCCCCAACGTGAACGTGATCTCCGCTTCTCTTTGGCTCTTGTCTTCGCAGCCAGATTTCAGCCATCCATACTCCTTGCTTTACAGCTCACGTACACTTCGGTGCCCCGCAGCCTGGCTTCCTCTCTAACCTCTCCACTGAATGTTATCTTTTAAACATTACCACCGACCTCCAGATTGCCAAGACCAAAGGCTCCCTCCTCGAAACTTTGTTCTCCCGGTAACACATATTTCCTGTTTGTTTTTTTCTAACAGATGTATTCGTTACCTCTCAGCTGGTTTTGTGGCTACTCTTCTACCTATCGATTCTTAAATGCCCATATGCTCCCTTAGCTCTAGTCACTCTATGCATAATCCCTGAATGATTTTATTGTCACTCATGACTTCAGCTGTTTAAGTGGCTGTTCCTTTAGGTATTTTTCGCTTTAGCCTCAAACTCTGGTGGCCACCAGAAGCACATATCTTGGCTGTCCGTTAGACACTTGGGTGTTATCCCCACAGGCATTAGGAACTCAGCACGTCTGGGGCACCTGGGTGGCTCATCCAACTCTTGACTTCGGCTCAGGTCATGATCTCGTGGCTCGTGAGATCGAGCCCCACGTTGGGCCCTGCACTGAGTGCGGAGCTTGCTCAGGATTCTCTCTCTCTCTCTGGCTGTCCTCTCTCCCTCCTCTCTCTCCTCTCTCTCCCCCCACCCCCTGCCTCCCCACTCCCTCTGCCCCGCCCCCGCAGATTGCGTGTGCAGGCACATGTCCTCTCTCTCTCTCTCTCACAAATAAAAATAATTTTTTAAAAAAGAAAATCAACGTGTCTGAGCCTGAATTCCCATCAAATCTTTTCTTTCCCCGTATCTTCTTTGTGATGGCACAACCCTCATCACCTCCCTGAGCCACTCAGTCTTTTGGGAGTTTTCACAGACATCTGTATCTCTCTCAGTTTTATATACAGCCCATCACCAAGACCTGCTCATTCTGCCTCCTTAATTTCTTTTGTGTCTGTCCTTTTCTTATTTCCTTTCCTTCAGTTTAGGCTTCTTTTTTCCCCGTAATAACAACCCATCCTTTTACACTCCCACTTAAAATTATTTAGCATTTCCCACAACTTTTAGCTTAACACTCAGAGCCCTTGTTGCTCTGGCTGGTGCCTATGTCTCTCCTCTGTGTTGTGCTCTTTGCTTAGTCATGCAAAGCAACTTAACAACCAACTGTTTCATAATAAAGCTGTGTTTGTAACAAAGCAACAATACTGCCATGAGAAATTCACTTAAGCTTTATTTGGAGAAAACAGCCAAATTTCATATGACTTTTTCTCATGGTAGTTTGATCAGGCTGCTTGTTTTAGTAGAATATGATACTTGGTGTATTCCTCATACATTATAATTTTAGTGAATTAATTTTGGCATCTTCATAATTAAAAACGTTGCTGAAAATGTGTTTATGATTACCATAATATGTCTTTATACTGTTAGAACGTTGTGTTATGTTAGAAAATGAAAATTTTGTGGTCAAGCGTACTTTTCTTTTTGCCTTAATGGCCAGCATGCTTAATCGAATGTATTGTTCTGTTATCATATAATGTATATCTTATACCTATTATATGATTCTTTTTTTAATGTTTATTTTTGAGAGAGAGAGAGAGAGAGAGAGAGACTGACTGACTGTGAGTGGGGGAGGGGCAGAGAGCAGAGGAGACACAAAGCAGGCTCCAGGCTCTGAGCTGTCAGCACAGAGCACAACACAGGGTTCGAACTCGGGTGCCGTGAGATCATGACCTGAGCTGAAGTCGGACGCTTAACCAACTGAGCCATCCAGGCACCCCTACATATTATATGATTCTTTAACATATTTATATAATGCCTTAGAACAAATGCTGTTATAATAGCACATATGGAATGTTGCACAGTATCTGTCTACCTTATAAATTTTGTTTAGGACACTTTATTTCAATTCATTTAGTCAGACAGAGCTGCATTTTTATTTAGCTGACCGAACTAAGGCAGGAGGCACAGAAGTGGATGAAGGATGTGCTAAGATTGGCAATTTCTTTTTTAACCTCATTTGCAGGCTTTGCAATGGAAATACAGGAAAGTTTGCTAAAAAGCCAGCCCAGACAGCAGTGAAGGAGGGGGCTGTCCAAATCCTCAAGACCTACAACATAAATTTTTAGCCCTTTCTCCAAAGACTAGACATAAGCATGCTATCTACTGCCCTTCTGTTTCTCATAAATCCAAGTTAGACAGATACACAGAGCTGAACTAAAGATGACATTAAAGTATTTTATAAAGTTATCTGCCCACCACCATCACCTCTCTGACCTTAAACTCCTGTTATTCTCTTCTTAGCTCTCCTTTCCAGCCACACGGCCACCTTGCTTCCCATCAGACACAACAAACCTGTCCCATCTAGGGCCTTTACACTGGATGTTCCCTTTGCCTGCAACACATCGTCCAGATATCTCTTCCCTCTTTGCTAAAATTACCTTCTCAATGAAGAACTGTAGTCTCACACACACGCGCGCACACACACACGCACACACCCATTCATTTTGCTGCACTTTTAATCCCTCTTACCTTGTTCAGGTTTTTCTCATAACACTTATCATGGTCTAATGTATACTATATCTAATTTACTTATTTTCTGGGTTTACTGTCTGTCTTCCACCCCTAGAATGCCTGTTCCCTGTGAGCAGGGATTTTTGTCTCTTGTGCTCAGTGACACAGACCAAATGCCCAGAAAAGTACTTGACATATAGCAGGTGTTCATTAACAAGAGAAGGGATTAGGTAAGCAGTTAGATACACAAGAAAGAGAATTGAACCAACAGTGTAAATTTAAGACTTTTCAGTAAACGAGTGTTACTTGAAGCTAAGAGATTAACTAACATGGATTAAAGACCTAAATGTGAGACCCGAAGCCATAAAACTCCTAAAAGAAAACGTAGGTGATAAGCTTTTGGACATCGGTCTTAACAATATTGTTTTGGATCTGTCTCCTCAGGCAAAGACAACAAAAATAATAATGAACAGTTGGAACCACAGCAAACTAAAAAGCTTTTGCATGGCAGGGAAACTATCAACAAAATGAAAAGACAACCTACTGAATGGGGAAGATATTTGCAAATGATGTATCTGATAACAGGTTAATATCCAATATATATAAATATCTCATACAACTCAACACCAAAAAGCCCAATCTGATTTAAAAATGGGTCGAGGGTCAGAATAGACATTTAAAAAAAAGAAAACCGTATGGCCAACAGACACATGTGATGCTCAACATCACTAATCACCAGAGAAATGCAAATCAAAACCACAGTGACATAGCACGTTACACCTGTCAGAATGGTTAGTGTCAAAAAGGTAAGAAATGTAAGTGTTCACGGAAGGATGTGGAGAAGAGGGATCCCTTGTGCACTATTGGTAGGAATGCAAATTGGTACAGCCACTATGGAAAGCAGTATGGTGTTACTCAAAACATTAAAAGTAGAAATACCATATGATCCAGTAATTTCGCTTCTGGATATTTACCTGAAGAAAATGAAAACACCAATTTGAAAAAGTATATGCACCCCTGTGTTCGTAGCGGCATCATTTACAACTGCCAGGATACGGAAGCAACCCACATGTCCATCAGTGGATGAGTGGATAGTGATGCAGTGTATCTTGGGAACGTAGCATAATGTGTAAACCTGTCAAATCGCTATGTGGTACACTTGAAACTAATGTAACATTGTGTATCAACTATACTCAAATAAAAAAGGCGGGGGGGGGGGGGGGAGCCTATGATGTATCTTATACCGCAGTGGAATATTACTTAGCCATAAAAAATGAAATCTTGCAATTTGCAATCTTACAACATTGATGGACCTAGAAGGTGTTAGGCTAAGTGACATAAGCCAGAGAAAGACAAGTACTGAATGATTTCACTTATATGTGGAATCTAAAAACCAAAACAAGTGAGGGGCGCCTGGGTGGCTCAGTCAGTTTAGCATCTGACTTTGGCTCAGGTCATGATCTCGCAGTTCATGAATTCAAGCCCCGCGTCGGGCTCTGTGCCGACAGCTCAGAGCCTGGAGCCTGCTTCGGATTCTGTGTCTCCCTCTCTCTCTGCTCCTCGCCCACTCATGCTCTGTCTCTCTCTCAAAAATAAATAAACATTGAAAAAATTATAAAAATAAAATATTGTAATAACTTTGTATGGTGAAGGATGGTTGTAGCTACCTTTGTGGTCAGAATTTCGTCATGTGTTAAATGTGGAGTCACTATGTTGTACATGTGACACTAATATAGTATTGATTGCCAGCTATACTTCAGTTAAAAAACAAGTAAATGAATGGATTGAACATTGGATTTGGCAACATGAGGGTTTATTGGTGGCTTTTCATAGGTGCAGTTTTGTGCAGTGGTGTGAAAAAAAGCCTAGCTAGAGTTGCTTTTAATGGGAATGGGAAAAGAGAAAGTGGAAAAAAACGAAAATAGAAGGTGAGGGGTTTGGCATAAAAGGAAAGAGAAGTTTGAGGCAGTAGATGGCAGTGGAAGTGAGATCAAGAGAGGATTTTTTTAAGACAGGAAAAACAAAAGTTTATACGTTGACAGATGAGAGAGGGAAACTTGACAGTGCAGCAAAGAGAGAGTTTCCAGGACAAAGTCTTTGAGAAAGTAGGAGGGGAAAGAGACGAATAACACCGCGGAAGCTTGGCCTTGGAAAAGGCACACTGCATGGTGGGAGCTCGTGCAAGTTCTGTTTCTCTTTCTCGGTGAATCAAGAATCCAGGTCATCGGCTGAGAGTGAAGAAGGGGGTGGGGTGTTGGAGATTTGCCAGAGTTGTCTTCTAAAACAGTCAGGTTTGATCGTAAGGATTGAGAAATGTAACATGATCGCCAATAGCCTTATTGTAATCCCAGTGGAGGTCACTACTTACGAATTTTAAGTGAGTCTAATCATCGTGATTGTAGTTACTTTTCTCCATGTTCACTGGACAAGTGTTGGGACGGAAAAGGCAGGGAGTTGGCTCTGACCAGGGTTGGGGTCGGCCAAGAGCATGTGACAACGTGAAATAGAAGCGAGGAAATGATTGCACTGGTTGGACGTGGAAACTGAGCCAGGTGGGAAATTACAACACCAGCAGGCAAAAGGAACAATGCAACGGTGGCGGCATCAAACAGATCGTAGGGCCCAGGGGCTCCAGGCATGGATGGAGTCGGCATACAGAGATGGAAAGGGAGCAGCACACTTGAGAGCATGCGTGCTGAGTTGGGACGCTGCCCCTGCCCCCTGGACGTAGTGGGTCTCCCAGCCTCCATTGCCTCGTCACTGAAACGGGAATGCCAGCAGCACCTCCCTTCATGGGTGAAGATTCGGTAATGTGATACAAGTAGAGCACTGAGTTCTGGCACGTGGGGGGCTCTGAAATTTTAGCCACTTCCTGTAATTGTTACTCTTATTAGGGAAGATGCAAAGCATCGGGGCAGTTGTTGCGTCTGCGTTCTCGGAGTGTGAAGGATTTTAATTCTTTCATTCTTTTCCACATCTTTTAAAGATTTTACAACAAGCATTATTCCCAAAATTGGGGCGGGGGGGGGGGGCACAATAAGTATTTTTAGTTGTAACTGTGCGTAAGTTTAAGTGGTTAAAAACTGAAAACCAAACATTAATGAATTTATGTAGCTTTGGAAAACCAAAAGTGTCTGGGCTGAGGTAATAGAGTGAGAACTCTTTCCCAAGAGAAGGCAGGTATTTGTATCTCTTATTTATGCAGCTACAGTTTATAATAATTATTGGTAATAATATTGGAGGGAAATCAGTGCTGCCGCTACGCCATAAAAAATATCTGTTCCACCACTTGTTGGACTGATTTTAGCTTAATTCTTAAAAAAGTTTTTTCCCACAACCAGAAGCCTTTTTATAATATAAATCCCCTTACGAATAAAGTCACAGCTTAATCCTCTATTACTAAAAGCCAAGTGTAAACAAAAAGGAGTCACAGAAGAGATGTCAGGGAGTGTCTGGGAAGAGAGGAGTAAGGCCAGTAGTAGAAAGATACTACAGGAAGCTTGCCCCATACTGGTCCTGACTGTTCCTACCTCCATATATTGAGGGCCTTTGTATATACTTACAACATAGACTATTTGCAAATAAATAAATAAACCAAATTCAGCTTAACCTGTTGGCAGTTTATTGTGGTGCATGTGCCAGGGTTGCTTGTGTGAGCCCATGTCTTTGTGTATTTATCTTGGACTTTTGAAATTCCACAAATGGATCTTAAATTTTAAAATGGCTATAGTTAAAATATATAGTTCTTGGGGCACCTGGATGGCTCAGTCGGTTGAGCGTCTGACTTCGGCTCAGGTCATGATCTCACAGTCTGTGAGCTCGAGCCCCGCCTTAGGGCTCTGTGCTGACAGCTCAGAGCCTGGAGCCTGCTTCGGATCCTGGGTCTCCCTCTCTCTCTGCCCTTTCCCCACTCATGCTCTGTCAAAGAGATCTCTCTCTCTCTCTCTCTTTCTCTCTAAGATAAATAAACATTAAAAAAAATTAAAAAAAAAACCATATATATATATATATATATATATAGTTTTTATTTTTGCCACTATCATAGGTATTAATTTGGGGCTAGTCTCTGAGATCGTTTTCAACTCTATCAAATTAGGTATAATTTCATTCTTTCTAATCAAATGCGATAACAGGATTTTCCAAACTTGCTTCATAATACATTCACTTGGAGCACTTGTTAAAAATCTCAAGCTCTTTCCGGCCTCCCCTGATGATGTTGATTCTGAAGGTCTGGGATAGGGCTGTGGGATCAATCAGTAATACTTTCTCCCTCTCTCTACTTACCTTTGTTATATTCCTGATCTACTTCCTGTCTCTATGAATTTGCCTATTCTGGATACCTCTTATGAGTGGAATCATACGGTATTTGTCCTTTTGTGTCTGACTTCTTTCAGTTAGCATAATGTTCTCAAGACTCATTATGTTATAGCATGTATTACTTCGTTTCTTAAACGGCTGAACATATTCTAGTTTATGGACATACTGTTCCTGTTTTGTCATCTGTCACTTGGTGGTGGTTTCAACTTTTTGGTTACCGCAGATAAGCAAACACTTCCCTGACATTCACGTGCAGGATTTTGTACGAACGTGTTCCCACTTCTCTTGGGTGTACACTTAGGAGCGGAATGCTGGGTCGTGTGGTGATTCTGTCGAGCTTTTTGAGGAACGGCCAAACTCTTCCCCCGAGTCCGCACTGTTTCTACATTCCCGCTAGCAGCGTGTGAGGGTTCCATCTCTCTATACCCTCCCCCAAACTTGTTATTTTCCAATGTTTGTTTTTTTATGATCGCCATCCTAGTGCGCGTGAAGTGTTACATTGTGGTACCAATTTGCATTTTCCTGATGAACGGTCATATCGAGCATCTATTTGTGTACGTGTTGGCCACTGGAACATCTTCTTTGGAAAAATATCTTCATATTTTTTACCCATTTTTACCGGGTTTATTTAGGTTTTTATTATGGAGTTGTAAGAGTTCTTTATATATTCTGAATATTAGACCGTTACCAGATAAATTATTTCCAGTAATGTTCTCCCGTTCTGGATGCTGTCTTTTCCCTTTTTTGATAGTCTCCTTTGACACACAAGGTCTTAATCTTGATGAAGTCCAGTTGATCCATTTTCTTTCCTTTAGTTGCTTGTTTGTTTGGTTTTTTAAATTATTTTTAAATATTTATTTTTGAGAGAGAGGGAGAGAGAGAGCGCGCATGAGCAGGGGAAGGACAGAGAGAAAGGGAGACACAGAATGGGAAGCAGGCTCCAGGCTCCGAGCTGTCAGCACAGAGTCCGACGCAGGGCTCGAACCCACGAACCGCGAGATCATGACCTGAACCGAAGTCGACACAACCGCCTGAGCCACCCAGGCTCCCCTTGGTTGCTTGTGCTGTAGGTGTCCGTTAAAGAATCTGTGAGCTAATCTGGGTTCATGAAGAATTTCACCTCTTATAAAAGTTCGTATAGTTTTAGTTCTTCTGTTTAGATCTATGATCCATTGAGTTAACTTTTGTATATGGTAAGAGGTAGGGGCCATATGCGTCCTTTTGCATTTGAGTATCCATCCAGTTGTCCCAGCACCATTTGTTGAAAAGGTCGTTTCCCTAAAGAAGTCTTTGCACCAGCTTCTTTCATTTTCAGTGAAAAAAGTAGGGATGTTCTTCCGGAAATGTTTCATCATTGCTTTTTGAAATGCTCTTGGGTGACTAAAAAGAATTCTATACAGTTGTTTCTACAGGTTTTCTTAAGAGACAATAAGGTTTAGGCTCAGTCACATCTCCCCACTAATAGAACCTACATTTTATTTTCTGAAGTATTTTTTAACATACTTATTCGTTTTTAAGTAATCTCTACACCCAGCATGGGGCTCGAACTCATGACCCCAAGACCAAGAATCACTTGCTCTTCTCACTGAGCCAGCTAGTTTAGAAAACAAAACTTCTTAGTCTATCTTATGCTTTTCAAATTGACTACAGCTTACCCTTAGTTTCAGTTTATTAGTTGTACTTGAAGTAGGTCTTCACTAGTACAATTGATCCTTAAACAATATAGGGATTGGGGTGCGTACCCCCATGCAGTCAGAAATCCACATAGAGCTTGCGACTCCCCGGTAACTCAACTACTAATAGCCTTACTGATAATATAAACAGTTTAATAACATATATTTTGTATGTTACACATAGTATACACTGTATTCTTGTAATAAAGTAAGGTAGAGAAAAGAAAATGTTAAGAAGATCATAAGGAAGAGAACGTACATTCACAGTTCAAACCCATGTACATTCATTGTTGACATAGTCCATTATGATTTCGAGATATTCCAAATTTCCCTTAGTTTCAAGTTTATGCTTCAAATTTCTTGTGTTTAAATACCAGTCTTTGACAGACAATAAAAAGCGTTGACGAGGATGTGGTGAAATGAGAACCCTAACATACTGCTTATGGGAATGTGAACCGGTAGAACTTTGGGAAACAATTCAGCAGTTCCTCAAAATGTTAAACATGGAGTTACTATGTGACCCAGCAGTTCCACTGCTAGGTGTACCATCCAAGAAGTGAAAATGTGCCTCTACACAAAAGCTTGTCCAACCAAACTTTGTCTGGTTTAGCCAAAAACCAGAAACAAACTAAATGCCTACCAACAGATGAACGGATCCGCAAAATATAGCATATTCATACAGTGGAGTATTATCCAGCTCTTTGAAAAAAGTGAAGTACTGATGCAAGCTGCTACAACATGCATGAACTTAGGGAGCGTCATGCTAAATTGAAGAAGACAGCCACAAAAGGCCACGTTTCATACGATCCATTCTTATGAGATGTCCAGAATAGGCAGATCTGTAGGGACAGAAAGTAGATTGGTGGTTGCCTAGGAATGGGGGCGGAGCAGTGACTACCAGTGGTTTTACATTGTTTTCGGGTGATGTCACGTTCTGAAATTAGATTGTGGTGATTGATGACTATACAACTCTGTGCGTACACAAAACTATCGAACTGTGCAGCCTAAATGGATGGATTTTGTGGTATATGAAATATATCATAATCAAGGTTTACAAAATACATGTATAAAATGCAATCCTTGTACCCAATTGAAAGTATTAATATTGGGGCACCTGGGTGGTTCAGTCGGTGAAGCGTCCGACTTCAGCTCAGGTCATGATCTCATGGTTCGTGGGTTTGAGCCCCGCGTAGGGTTCTGTGCTGACAGCTCAGAGCCTGTAGTGTGCTCTGGATTCTGTGTCTCCCCCTCTCTCTGCCCCTCCCATCTCATGCTCTGTCTCTCTTTCTCTCTCTCTCTCAATGATAAATAATGTTGAAAAAAAATTTTTTTTAAGTATTAATATTAAAATTATTAAAGTTTAGAAAACGTAAATGGAGGGGCACTTGGGTGGCTCATTTGGTTAAACCAGCTCTTGCTTTCAGCTCAAGTCATGATCTTCATGGGATCAAGACCCACGTCAGGCTCTGTGCTGACAGCACGCACCCTGCTTGGCATTCTCTCTCTCTGCCCCTCCCCTGAGCGTGTGCACACACATGCTGTCTCTCAAATAAATATTTTTTAAAATAAAACATAAATAGAGACACTAAAATAATAAAAACAAGACCCTAAGTGCTTTTTTAATACCAGAGAACTCCTTGTGGGTCTAACAGATATGTAAATCAAAACATCCATCTAGTGCAATTCTAGTAGAAAAGTGAATTGATTCATAGGAAGTAGCTTGGTTTTTATATGATCAAACGTTTTAAAAGCACAGATTGATGATAAATTCATTTTCCAAAAAATAACTGCTGTGTTAGGCTTCTAAGACTCACTAAGAAAAGAAGTCTTATTCTCATTCTTCCAGTTAAACATGAGGTCAGTACCTGTGTAGACCAGGGCTCTAAGTGTAATCTACTCTAACAGCATTTGAACACTATACAAAAGTATCAAATTTTTTCCAATTGGTTGCTCTACACACATAAACATTTCTACCCTGCGCTTTCTTACAAACACATGCACGCCTAAAATGGAGCCCAATAAGGATTCCCTTAGTTGTCAGACTGCATGATGGCAAGTAACTTGAGACCTCCATGCCCCCTGGCTCATCACCAACTCACCCCCAACCGGTGAGTATGCATTTTCCCGTGTGAGAAGAACAGGTTTAAAGCCCACAAGCACTGTGTTGGATGTTGGGATATAGTGGTGAATAAAACAGATAGTGTTATTGTGTTCGTGGAATTTACAGCCTAAGAGTCTGGGTAATAGACTGTCTTCAGTGTTAAAGTTTCAGTGGAGAGGTCAGTGGGGCTAAGAGTGCTCAGGACTTACCAGAGGGTATGAGAAGACTGGATAGAATTTCCTTTACTGAAGAACACAGCTCAGATTGCACATAGGTGATAAATTGGTCAAGATGCTGTGGCAGATTGTGTTTCCAAAAATGGCTGCAACAGTATTTCTGTTCCCATATGGTCTTCCACAGCTTTGCCATCAAGAGGTGGAGCCTGTGTCCCCTCCCCTTGCCTCAATTCACAGAACATGTGTGGAAGTGACAGTATGGCACTTTTGAGGCTAGATCCCAAAATGCCATATGGACATGAAGCCAGTTGCTACGATCACTTTTAGTGGTGAAGGGTTGACCGCTTTGCCCCAAAGGTCAAGAACAAGGCAAGGCTGTCCACTCCGCCACTCGTATTCAACACTGTACCGGAAGTCCTAGCCGGTGCCAAAAGGCCAGAAAAAGAAAGGAGACCTACAGGTTTAAAAGGAAGAGCTAACGCTGTCTTTGTTCAGAGACATGATTATCTATGTAGACAATTACAAAAGCATTTACAAATAAAACTACTAAAATAAGTGACTTATCAGGGTCCCAGGATATAGCCTCCCTGTACAAAAGTCTGTTGCTTTTCTTTCTTCTAGCAATCTCTGATGCACACATGCTGTTTCTTACACTTTTTCCTACGTGTTCTAGCAAACTACCTGGTCACTTACTAAAAGAGAAGATCAAAGTCTTTAGATAGCAGTTGCCGAGGCTTCCTGCCACCAAAACTACTTGCATGACACTGCCCCTCTCCTCCCTCCTCATCACAATAGAAGTGACTGGCAGGCTCTCCTCCCTGTTCCTAGAGCCCCCAACTCTCCGGGCCTCAGTACTGAGCTGATTCATGCTAATCCTTCCGATGTTAATGTCAGCATTTCTTATTTGGAGAAGCTTTCCATATCTTCCCCTCTCCCCTTTAGTTTCTTAGCTGCTGTATTTCCCCCTTTACATCAGCTTTTTTTTTAAGTTTTTTTTTTATGTTTATTTATTTTTGAGAGGAAGAGAGACAGAGCACAAGAGGGGGAGGGACAGAGAAAGAGGGAGACACAGAATCTGAAGCAGGCTCCAGGCTCTGAGCTGTCAGCACAGAGCCCGAAGCGGGGCTCGAACCCACGAACGGTGAGATCATGACCTGAGCCGAAGTTGGCCGCTCAACCGACTGAGCCACCCAGGTGCCCCTACATCAGCTTTTAAACTGGAATTAAATAATTTGCTGTTTATAATGTAGTTCTTATTATTTCACACTACTTGAGGTTGCAAAAAAAGAGTCACCTTTTTTTCCCTTCAAAACCAATTTAAATGTATTTGAAGAGCAGTTTGGCAAAGTTGACAAGTAGGCCAGTTTTAGACCTCTCAGATCACCATTTGTCTCCCTCTAGAAGAAATACCAACCAGAGGGTATCTATTCCTGTATTTATTCCAGCAGAAGTAAGCAAATCACGTGCTCTGTTCAAGGAAAATGACGCCATTTAATTGGCCCTCCTTTTTTTCCTCCAGTTTTCACTTTTATTACTGATATTAGGAAGTTTAATTGTTTTGCTAATGTGTCATTTTCTGCCTCGGTTTCCATATTAGCCGTGACTGGATTCAAGCAAGTATTGGAGTAACTAGTCCTGCCGTGTACTAATTCTAACATCGATGCCAAGGTGTTCCATATATTCATGCAAAAGATACGATGGCAGTGTCTCTGTTGTCTAATTTCTATGTGTCGAAAGCCCACTTACTTCCAGCAAAATGAAATGGAATTAGATACCACGAATAACGTTTTTACAGTTACAGGCATCAAATAACGCTGTTTTGGCTAGCGTTTGGCCGGTAACGGTACTTAGTGTGTATGAATGCAGTTTTACTTATTTTAAGTATTAAAATGGCTGTTTGCCTGTAACAAGATGTGCTTGTTCCCTATTTTTACTTCAGAAATCCTCTGTAAACGGTGAAAGCCACATGGTGGAATCTCTAGAAGTGGAGACCCTTAAAAACATTCTACTTCCTGAGCCAGAATTCCATCGCGGTGCTTCATAGATCTTCAAGATCTGTGCTTTCCCCTGCCAAGAAAGCCACAATGTATTTTCCATTCTTCGTGCTCATATAGTAAAACATTACAGTCTCAACTCTAGACCTACCTTTGTTGCTGCTTTCCCCCATTCTGTTATTTCCACATATGACTACATGAGGGTACATGGAATAGCGATGATATAGTAAGACTGGGTTTTTTATGTGTGTGAAGGTAGAAATAATTAAAGAAAAGCAGGAATTTTCCCCTCCCTCCAAAAAACAGATCCAAAAAAAAAAAAAAAAAAAAATCAGAAAAACCTGAAGGAAAATTAGATTATTTACAGATGGATTTTATTCCTTATTCTTAAATAGGAAAATGTGTCCAAATATATTTGGGTTTATTTAATAAATATGTCCTGACGTTATAATTGCTGTCAGAAGAATAAAGGTCATGGCTCATCATACTACAGACCATGGACCTCTTACTTTGATCTCTGGTCTCCTCGTTGGTACAGCATATGAACAGGTGATATGCAAGGGGGCGTACCTGGGCGAGACATCCCCCTGCTGGAGAGACCTGCCAGAGCGTGCTGGGTTTGAAGGACCACAACCCCTTCTCTTACTCAAGGAAAAGTTTATTAAGTTGGAGAAAGAGGAAACAAAAGAGATTAGGCATTCACCCCCGGTAGCTCTCGCTTTTTTTTTTTTTTTTAATCTAAAAATGAGTTTGATGTAAGAGAGTGATCCCTTTTTGGCAGCTAACATGTCATTTTCTAATTATTGATTCCATTAAAAAATGTTTTTTTACAAGAGATGTTCATTAGGTACATGGTTTCTCCATTTTGTGTAATCAAATGCCTATTCAAATACCAAGCAGAACTTGTAATCCACACGAAATAGCCAGTGTTGCTCCTCTAGCCACCTCATGCTCAATCATTCAGTTCTGTGAAATTTCCTGACATGTTGAGAGTGGTCCACAGGTTCCCAATTACTACTTTAATAGCGCTCGAGGCATCTAACACCAGTTTTTGAAAATCCTGGGTGAGAAACCCTTCATTGCCCATATTGTGACCTAATTCCTTTTGCACATCAGTAGGCCTTATTTGTCTTATTTGTAAAATGAGGATTATAGTTTATTAACCACTGCAAGGCAAGGATCTGAATAAGAAGACATTCTGGAATCTTTTCTAATTCTTATTCAGTTATTCATTCAATAAATATTTAAATGCTAATCACTGGGCTACATTAAGGAAAGGACAGAGATGGAATCTGCCTTGATAGGGTTGTAGAATTTAGTTCTTACCTGTGATTCTGGTGTTATATTACCAGTATATTATCAATTGGTTCATGACTTTATTGTTGTATTTTTCCATCTAGTACTGAATTTTACTGACTTAGCTGTTGACATCAAGACTTCTAGATGCAGGGAAGCAAGTGCTACCTTCTTTCCTCACTAGGTTTCAAGTAGAGCATTTTTTTAACAACAAAGATTTTAAAAGACCAAAAAAAGAAAAAAAATCTAGCTATGAAGCAAATATAAGACCCTTTAGACATAGTCTTATTACTTAGAAACCATCCATATTGTCACCTTCAAGATGTCGTTTATTACTTCCTAGAATACATTTTCAGTTGGGTACAAGGATTAGTCTTTTTGGGGACTAACCTTAATTGTCTAAAAATAAAACTGCCTATAGTAATGAATAAATGTGAATATGACTTTAAAAACAATATAAGGTAAGTGAATCATGATCAATTTCTTTTTTAAATAGAATATAGCAGAGGCAGATAAAATACACGTATTACATAGTTTTCTGGGGTTTGTTATCGGCATTGTATTACCACACATTCACACAAACCCTTAGGTTTGTAATTAAATGATAAGTTTTGTCTATTTGATACTCTAATGGTATATTAGCACCTAATATTAGAATCTAGGGTTCTTTGTCATTGGGTAACACATAATAGTTTAAAATTATCCCAGAGTAGTAACATCTACATTTATAAACATGGTCATAGATGTTTCTAAAAATGAGACCGTCATATTCACAGCTACTGTCTTTATTAATAGTGCAAAGCTAAAATCTTGATGGTTTATTAATGCCAAATGATAGAATTCATCCCCAGTAGATTTATAGTCCAAATTAAGCATCCCACGCTACAGAAAAGGCACGTGTAAAAATATTTATTTTTTTAACCCGTCACCTAAACTCTCATAGACCGTTTCATTGTACTGAGGGAACCTCATAGATTAAGATAATCTTGAGAGCAGAAGGGGGAGTTTGGGATGCACATGGCTTATGCAGGAAACAAAGTACTGGAGAACATTTTTCAGTATTCCAGATGTATAAATGACTTGAGGCTGTCATCAGAGAAAGTCTCAACAAAAGAAGCAACTGATTGCTTTAGAATTATAGTGGGTCAGAGGAAAAAGCTGTGAGCAGTAAAAAAGATGGCTAACCACCTGAAAGAATTTTTGGGTTGTTTTTTTGTTTGTTTAATTTTAGAGAGAGAGAGCAGAGGAGAGGGGCAGAAGAAGAGAGGGAAAGAGAGAGAATCTTAAGCAGGCTCCACGCTTGGAGCACAGAGCCCCCAACTCGGAGCTCAGTCCCACGTCCCTGGGATTACGACTTGAGCTGAAATCAAGAGCCAGATGCTCAATCAACTGAGCCACATAGGGGCCCCAAGAATTTTAATTCTCTGTGATCCAATTGGAAACTGTTAAAAATAACATTACTTTAGAATGGATAGTCATGTTGGCTAGACTTTTAAATTGACTGAAGAGCTGTAAACTTTAGAGAACTTTTCAGGGTTCAAAAGGTAGCTTTCTAAAACATAAATGCATATGTTTTTAATCAGTGAAAGCAAAAAGAATTTTTAAATCATCTTTGGCAAGAATTTACTTATGATACAGACAACTAAGAGAAGTAAAAAAATGGTGATAAGATTTTACGTGTCTGAAGTAGGGTGAGTGAAATTGAAAACTAGGTCTTACAAGAACCCACGTATCTTTGTGTTTAGACTCGGAATTCCTCGGCTCACAACTTTGATATAAGGATATTAGCAAAATTGACAAGTTTTTTTTTTTTAACAAATATTTAGTTGTTTATTTTGTCTTTTAAATGATTTTCTTTGTTAGTGGAAGTTGAGTTTTACCAAGTAATATGGATACTAAATAATGTTTCTTTTTTGCTATAGGTAAAACTTCAGTGAAGAAGCTGACCAAAAAGGTAAGTAGTATGTGTGGGAGAAAGTTCTTTCTTTATTTCTTTTCATTTGTTTTTTGGTGACATAGAAAATGTACTTTTATAAGTTAAACTTAAAGATTTTAATGTGTATTCAAAGGATATCGAGGATATACTGGCAGGAACCCAACCAGCTTGTCGTGGATCAACCTTTTTTAGAGACCTTGGCGATAAAGGTAATTTTGATTTGTTGTTAAATTTCTGTTTATGTGTTTGGGGTGCCTGGGTGGCTCAGTTGATTGAGTGCCTGACTTTGGCTCAAGTCATGATCTCACGGTTCATGAGTTCAAGCCCCACGTCAGGCTCTGTGGTGACAGCTCGGAGCCTGGAGCCTGCTTCAGATTCTGTGTCTTCCTCTCTCTCTCTGCCCCTTCCCTACTCATGCTCGCTCTCTCTCTCTCTCTCTCTCAAAAACAAATAAACATTAAAAAAGAAAAAGAATTATTAAAAAAATTTTCTATTTATGTGTTTTATTTAACTGGGGTATTATTAAGGAATTAAGTTGTGAGGTCTGCATACAGTAGAGAATCTACATAGAAAATGTTTTAATACCATGTTCTTTAATAGATGTTTTTAAATAATAAAATACTCATCAAGTAAGAAATAATTTTCTCAAACTCTCTGAGCGATTACAATTTTAATTAAAGTCTGGGGAGGGGGAACGGGACCAGGTATCTAAAATGAGAAGAGAAGGCCTCAGAGAGATCCAGAGGAATACCAACATTTAAGGCAGAGGAGAGGAAGCAGTGACCAAGGAAGAGACTAGGGCAGAGTGATCAAAGACGCGAAAGAGAATCGAGCTAATATTAACACAGAAGCCAAGAGAGAAAGTGTTAGGGAAAGAGAAAATTAAGTTCAGACCACTTGAGAGACCTAGGTGTGAACAAAAGGAATTAGAGGGCAGTAGCTGGGGACGGAGACAGACCCAGGGAATGTTGGTTCATGTTAGACCAAGAGACTTGAGCACGTTTCCTGTTGATGAGAGGGAGAGATAGGAAATGAGAGAAAGGAAGTATGAGTGGGACAGACTCCTGGAAAATGGGAGAGAAGGGATTGTCTTCAGAGCACCAATGGGAGGATCAGCATTCCACAGGGTGCACAGCTTTTCCATTGCACCAGTAAGAAAGGATGTATACAGGTGGGTGTTTCATGCAGATTTTGCAAATTCGGTGGCAAGAACCTGAAGCAGGTTGTTTTGGATAGCTTTGATTGTTTTTATAAAGTAGGACGTGTGGAGAAAGAAGGTTCAAGGTAGCTTCTGTGATTAGGAAAGAGACCCAACCAGAGAGTCCTAGGAAACCTCAAGGGATCGAAGAAGGGACCTCAAGGGACCGACGGAAGATAGCGTCGGTCATGAAAGAATAGTCACCAGTCAGTGCAGTGATGGGACGATTCTCCTGCCGGCTACGGGTGGGAGTCGAAATGTTGGACAGCTTTAGTAGAGTGAGGATTTTGCTGAGCGAATGGGTAGAAGGGTCACAGGCTAGGGAATTCAGGCTGTTGAGGGGAAAGAGGTTTTAAGCAAGGAGCCATGCAATCTGAGCAAGATAATAGAGAAGAAAGTCGGATTGCAAAAGAAAGGAAAGGGGAGATGAAAAGAAGAAAGTGGAACAGGGAAGTGAGATCTGCCAGTGAGGTTGAGAGCCAGCTCTAGTAGGACTCCCGGAGCAGAACAGAGCTGGCAGTCAACGAGTGAAGTGCTGAGGTTTACGATTTCAGAGGTGAAACGGTTCTGGGTGATTTCGGGGTTCTAGGTATAGTCCTGGAATTCGAATCTCAAGAATTAGTTCCCAAGGATGTGAGAGAGTGTGATCAGAGAGATGGACCATGAACCAGCTACTGAAGCCTTGGGTGACTGAGAGATGGGGAGAGGGCACTTTGGTAGATGACCGCTAAAGGAAGAACAGACAGTGGCCTAGCCGATGACATTTGCCTCAAAGGAACAGAAATTTTTGTTAAGAGGTTAGAAGAAAAAAGGTCTGGAATTAGCAGCGAGGCGGGAAAAAATGAGTAACCTCCCTTTCAGAAGTCCTTAGCGGAGATCCAGGTTTCAGATAAGGCAAGACCACGCGTACAGTGAATGAATAGGTGAAGGATGTTTACCGTGGAGAGAATTTCAGGGCGCAGTAAGAAAATTTGGGTAGGAGTAGAGGAGTGGGAGACTGGTTGAGTCAGGAGAGATGAAGCATAGACCAGCATGCAGATGTGTAAACACAGAGGACAGGCGCCATTTCGGAGGGGTGTGAAGCTGCCGAGGGCAGTTGGAGGTCAGCCGAGAGGTAGGCGGAACCTTAATCTTAGGTACCTGTAGAGGGTGTGTTAAAGAGTTTAGACCTTATCCTAAGAACCGTGGGCTGCTCTTGAGTTTAAAGTAAGCAAGTGACAGATGAGAGCAATCACTCTGGCAGCTGGCTAGCGAATGGAGTGAGGAGGTTTTGCAATAAGGGTAAGAGGTTGTATGCTGGAGAGGAGGTGATGGAAATGGAGAGAAGAGTGTAGATTTGATAGATATTTTGGTGATATTTGGTGATAGAGCGATGGGCCTTAATGACTGACTGGATATGAGAGGGAGGAAGAAAGAGGAAACATGTCCGATGCCCAGATTTCTGGTTTAGGCGAATGATTGCGCCATTCACCAGGATACGTGGATCGTAGGGGAAAGAGCGAAGGGGGGGGGGGGGGGGCAGAGAATGAGTCCAGTTTAGGACATAAGGCGTTCAGATTTTCTTATCATCATCGAAAATGGCACTGGAAGCCACGGTGGCAGATGTGACCACGTAGGAAGCACTGAGGGCAGAAGAGGCCCCCAGATAGATCAGGTCAGTTTAATGAACGGGCAGAAGAGGAGGAGCCCTTTAAGCGGCCTGAGAAGGGGTGGTTGGTCGGGGGCTCACCCAGGGGAGCGGCCTCGCGGTGCGGTGCCAGAAGTGCTTCCAAACAAACGCACATGCTCAGTAACAACATGAATGCCGGAAATACATACTGAAGGCTTCCTACGTATCACATCGTATGCGTAGCCCTCTACACGTATTACCGTGTTCAGTCCTCAACGTTCCTTTGAGGAAGGTACCTTCGTTTCATACTCCCGTGTTCTAGATGAGCTAATTGAGGCGCAAAGAGGTTACGTAACCTGCCCCAAGTCCTAGACGGGGAGTAAAAGCACTTCCTAAATGGCGTTTAGCTTTACTCTCCTATGTATTCAAGTCGAATTTCACTTCAGTGAGTGTCGGTGGAATATATTTAAATACACCCGTACAAGTAGGCAGAGGACCTGCGTGGTCCTTTTCACGTAAGGACCAGTCTGTGACAGGTAGAAAAAGGGTCCACCTGAAGGTGGCGGTGAATGAATAACCGATAACGTTCTGTCCTGTTATCTGAGGAAGGAGCTGGAGAATTAAGCTGCGCGTGTAATTTCCAAGTCAGTCGTTCATGACCCTTTTATTGAGTGCAGGAGACTTGTGACCATTTAGCTCGAGAGATTTACGACATTCCCAAATCAACATTTGTTTTCACTTTGTTTTTGTATGTCAGCGTTGGTTTTAAAGTAAGTGTAGAATAAGCGTATCACGTAACGCTCCATAAGAAGGAAAACAAAATGTGACAAAGAGGGGGGCACATTGGCACCCTGACTGCAAGAAGGCAGCAGCATTCAAACTGCTGATTATTAGCGAGTATCGATCCTGCTCGCACGTCAGTGGGTCGGCATCTGGTGAACCGCATAGACTTTACGTACATTTGACGAGTGCTCCTCCTACGAAACGTGACACCACCCCACCCCAGCCCTCACCTGATTCCTTCCAGCCAGCACCACAACATCCCTATGTACTTCTGTCAAGTGGGAATTTCCTGGGAGGTAGCCTCTGGGTAGTGAATAAGGGTGTATTCTGGACTTGCAGGCTTATATTCAAATTTTTCCTGGTTTTAGGACCTCGGGTAGTTACTTAATCTCTTTCATTCTCATTTTCATCACCTTTAAAACAAGATAGTCATGCCCGCCTTCATGGGTTTGTTGAAAGGGTGTAATTAAGATGTTTGTAACATTTATAGTATCTGCTACATGGCCGTAAAAACTGACGAAGATCATAGGCTGTGTTTATAACTGATAATACTGGCAGTGTTGTGATTGCTGTATGTTTTCATAAGATTTTAATGTTAACCAGACCTTGGCCTCTTATTAGTGAATTTATAAATTAAAATAAGTAAAACCTTTAAAGTCATAGTTAATAAAGATTTTAGGAAATTGTCGTTAATCTGGCACTTTAGAGTGGTTTTAGGTATAATATTTAAACCCCAAATACTGATATTTAGATCAAAGCTACGGCTTTGAGGTATCCTTTCATGACAGATACTTTCTGAATGCATTGTGAGACTTGAAGAAAAATATCATATTTACCAGTTGTGAAAACTTGAGTGATGTCTATAGAACGTTTATTTATTTTTGAGAGACAGAGACAGAGCATGAGCGGGGGAAGGACAGACAGGGAGAGGGAGACACAGAATCTGAAACGGGCTCCACGCTCTGAGCTGTCGGCACAGAGCCCGACACGGGGCTCGAACCCACAAACTGTGAGATCATGACCTGAGCTGAAGTCGGACGCTCAACCGACTGAGCCACCCAGGTGCCCCCAAACTAGTTATTTTTATATCTGGTTGTATTTTTCCCCTGAAGAAAGGAAGCCAGGGCAGGGGGAAGGCAAATTCCAGAAAAATTCTGACCTTGTGGCAGAATATTAGTCTAAGTAGGAGGTTAATTCAGCATTCGTATAAAGCATTAATACAAATATGTAATTTTAGGAGTTAAAAGTTATTCTTAAGGCGAATTCATAAAATAAAAACCGAAGACAGAAAATTTAAGTTATTTTAAGAGAGGGGTGCCTGCGTGGCTCACTCGGTTAAGTGTCCAGTTCTTGATTTCGTCTCAGGTCATTATCTCAGGGTTTGTGAGTTCGATCCCAGCGTTGGGATTCTCTCTCTCTCCCTGTTTCTCTGCCCTGTGCACATGCACGCTCTCTCTCCTCTCTCTCTCAGAATAAATAAATACACTTTAAAAAATTTATCTTAAGAGAGAAGTATCTGAGAGAGAAAAGATTAATCTGTAGTACTCACACGAGAGACTCATTTTCAAGGGCCTCAGAAGCACACTTCACTCCTGCAGAGAAGTAACCTCCACAGGACTCATTCCCTGCCATTAACCTGCCCCACTTTGGGGAGTGCCTTAAATGCCACCTGCGGTTCTGGCCAGACTTCCCTCGCCCGTCGGCTTCCTGCCCATTGGCCATCCTCCTCTGTTAAAGTCATCTCTGGAACCACCGGAGGTCTTGTTCTTTCTCATGTTTTCATTTTGTTACACTGTGCCGTCTCTCATATCTGTAATTAAACCACAACTTCTCTAAGAGGAAGACTCCGTGTGGTCGTTGGCCTAGCATGTTGCCTAAATGTTCTCTGGCACGTAACAGATACTCCTCTAAGATTGCATTCCAGGGGCGCCTGGGTGGCTCAGTCGGTGAAGCATCTGACTTCGGCTCAGGTCACGATCTCTCGGTTTGTGGGTTCGAGCCCCGCGTCGGGCTCGGATTCTGTGTCTCCTTCCTCTCTGCCCCTCCCCCACTCACAGTGTATGTCTCTTTCCTTCAAAACTAAATAAACATTAAAAGAAATCAAAATTGCATTCCATGCTAATTATATTTCATGCTAATTAATGTTAACATTGACATTGCTGATGACAGATTATTCTGACCTATTTGAGTGAGTCTCCGGAATATTTTTGTTACAAATCTGAGTTAGCCTTTCTGTGAATTGAAAGTGTGAAGACTACATGTTTTTAAAACTATTTTCCAGTTAAAACTGTTTGGCACTTTATATGGATCTTTTTCCCAGTTATAATTGGTATCACTTATCAGCAAAATTAAATCCATTTAGCAGTAACACTGTCATAAATTTTAGAAAGAATACATTGACTTTATCAACACCCGAATAAAAGCATGAAATTATCACCAAGTAATTTTATTTTCTTTTTCATTTAGACACTTTTTTGATGTAAAATATTTCTAAAATATCCTAGGTGAAATGTTTGCCCCCTGGTAACCAACATTTTATCGGTTTAATGACTCAACAGCTATTTTATAGAATGTTTTTCCTTTTCCTGACCTAGATCTTCTCTAAATTGAAGTTATTTACTGTATTACCGTATTTTATGTGGTCTATAGTCATTTCAGAGTTCCTTACCTATAAAATGAAGTCGCTTAAAGTAAAGAAGCCTGATCTTGGCAGCCTTGTGCACAAAACAGGTTTTTTAAGTTGCACTACCTGACTGTAGATTATAAGAACATATGCCTAATACCATTTTCCGTGTCCACAATCATGAAGGTAATTATTAAAACCAGTAGAATTCACAATGAAGTATATCCCGTCCTGTGCCCGGAAGAATTCTGTGAATTTTCAACCTTTTGTTCCTTTACATAAAGTAAAGGGGCCGTGCCTCCAAAGCTACCGCCTCTGTCTCCGGCAGCCGACAGGACAGCCGCGTCCTCTCCCCGTCCCCGTCCCCGTCACCGTCACCGTGTGACAGGAGCACCGTTCCCTGTGACGGGAAGGGCCGCCTGCCTCCCGCATTGGTGCCAGGCCTCTTCTGTTGCCTTCCCGAGACTTCTCACCCTGCTGTTACTCCCTCCCCTGCCCCATTCTCTGTCCCGCACTCTGTCGTGCTTTCTTACATAGCGACTTCCGGACATCTCCCATCTTTGAGCAAAAGCCTCCCTCCGGTGACCCTACATCTGCCTCCTGCTCTCTCCATACTTCTCGGCCCTTTTCGTAGCCAAGCCCTTTGGGCTGCGTTGTGCTCACTTCCTCACGTGCCAGGCCAGGCATCCTCCTGCCCACTTGGGCCAGCACCCACCCTCCGGCGACACCACTTTTGTCGGGACCATCAGTGACCTCCCTGTTACCAGACCCGGGGAAGATATTCTGCATTCCCGACGCCCAGGACCCCGGCAGTACTGATGCTGTTACCTACTCTCACCCCAGGGCTTCTAGGACCCCGTATTTTGTCGTGTTGTTTTCTTACCATCCTAGGGGTTCCCTCCTAGGAAACCTTCCGTGAAATTCGGCCGTGAGCCACCTAAACTGGGGAAATCAAACAGGCCCTTCTGATGGGGGGAGTCTGAACGAAGGGGCTGACCTCTCAGTCCTGAGCAAGCAGTGAGAAAGCCCATCTCACAGGAGGGGATGGAGTTTGAAGGCGAAATGTAAGGATCTCGGAAGGAAGTAGGAGGCTGTTGGGCAGATGAAGGGCAATGTCTTTGAGACCTGAAGTGTGACGCAGGGGTCGAGACTTCAAAGAGCAGTAGGCAGACACCCCTTTTCTTGGTAGAGAGAAGGTCGCGAGTGGTGGCAGTGCTTCCGTAACACGGATTATGATGCAGGCCTGGAAGCAGCGGTGAGGTTTGAAGGGAAGGTAGTTATTACGGTTTCCAAAACTGTGTTTACTTACGGTCTTAGTTCTTCAGGCAGGGAAAAAAAATCTGTAGGTTTTCTTTATTCTCTTCTTCTTTTGGGGGGAGGGTTTTTTTTTTTTTTAAGTTTTATTCTCTTCTTGAAATTGAGAGCACCGTTCTCCTCATTCAGCCTCTGCTCACAGCATAAGATGCATGAAGCATTTTCGCATATTGGCAGATGAGGAATTGGAAAAGCATCGTCATGAGAAGTATTCTGTCAGGATTCTCTTAGAGTGTGGCCATTTCCAGAAACCGTGGTTCTGGTCTCCAGGAGAAGGACTGTGAATCTGTGTATCTTTACAGATATATAGAGGACACTGAGGGAGGTGATCGGGAACTTCTTTATTTTCTTTACTTTCAGGCACCTATATGTCTGTATGTCTCTCTCTCTTGTGTGTGTGTGTGTGTGTGTAAAACTGTCAAGGGAGATAAATTCATCAGCCTACTCACACATTTTCCTGTTGGGTAGTTCTCCCTGTTCCTTACACAGCTGGAGAACTATTTATATTCCCAGAGAGAATAGGGGCATCGTACATTTCCAAGCTTTCTAAAAGCATTACAAGCCAGTATTTCTAGATGGCTGGGGAGAAGGCCCTTCGTGATGGACTGTCAGAAAAGCAAAACGGAAGTCCGTAGCAGAAAGGTTGATATTATTCCTTTAGGTAAAGTGCACGAGGATAATAGTGTGAGAAATAGGGGAAAGGAGACAGACAGAGAGAAAGAGAGAGAGAGCTTAGGAGGAACCAGAGGCATAAGTGACTGCAAGGGTAGACAATATCGATGGCATTCATTTCAAAGTCAGCAAGAAGGAATAAATAATCTGCACTGGGCAGCCGCAGGAGGGGAATGAAACCTAACTTCCTGCCATTGACCCCGGAGCGTATGAAAGCACAGCCTTCGTTAATGAAGGGCCGGTAGGGAGATCGGGACTCAGAGTATGACTGAATGATGGCAAGAAGGTGTAAGCAGCCGACAGGGAGATGCGCGGCAGCGTTGCGTGCGAAAGGGCAGAGTGAGAGCCGTGAGCTCCCCGTTCCTCCAAATGCTGGCCTCCCTTAGCGTGGGCTTTCCTGTGCCGGCCCGCGTTCCACTCTGACCGCGAGGTCAGGCCCGACCCTTCGCGTTCTCCGTCCCTCCAGCAGCACGTCTGCTGCACGACTCTGGAGCTGGCAAGAGGGCGCCCAGCCCTGGGGACGGAAGGGGTCCGGAGCGTCACCACTCCTGTGTGCCCTTGGAGCTCGTACGTTTCTTTAGTGTCTACTGCATCTGTAAGATGAAGGCAACGGTCTCTGCTTCCACAGTTACGGTGGGAATAACGTCCGTACGGCTTCTCCACCGTGCCTTGAGGTCAAGGCCGGAAAGATCTCTTTTTTATTAGGCAAATCCAAGTGCCACGAGTTCTCTTGGATTCTTTGAAACCCCATGATCCCAGTTCTCTTGGGACCTCTCTTTCTGTCGTCGGTTTCTCCGCCTCCTCCTGGCCACGCAGCACCGGTGCTCCCTACGATCTGCCCGCTCATGTTTCTCCTGCTCCCCGTGGTCTGGCATCCCTGTGTGCCGCTGGGACTCTCAGATCCCGGATCCCCGGCCGTGTCCCTGTCTCCGGCCCAGGCCGCTCTCCTGAGCGCCAGACTTCGGTATCTCAGCCTGCTGCCCGATGCCTGCTCGCGCGTCTCTCAGTTCCCTGGAGCTTCCCGTACTCCAGACCCAACTCATCATCTTCCCCTAAACCCGCACCTTTATTTCTAGTGTCGTTTGGTAGGACTGCTTTTCACCCACCCCGTCGAAACCCAGCAAATCTCTTGGAACCCTTTCTCTCGTTGCCGCTCCCACCCTGCAGATGGAGTCAAACACAGCCTTCCTGATGTCGCCTGCTGGGTATTTATCTACTTCCTCCTCCCTTCTGCGGCTAGAGAAGAAGTTACAGGAAACAGACCAAGAAAAAAATCTTGGAGAGGGTCTTAACAGTTTTTTGTTTTTCTCTGAAATACACGAATTGAAATGTGCGTTTTCAACTTAAAGAAAAAACACTGATACGGGGCGCCTGGGTGGCTCTGTCGGTTGAGCATCTGACTTCGGCTCAGGCCACAATCTCACGGTTAGCGGGTTCAAGCCCCGCGTCCGGCTCTGTGCCGACAGCTCAGAGCCTGGAGCCTCCCTTGGATTCTGTGTCTCCCTCTCTCTCTCTGCCCCTCCCCCGCTCACGCTTTGTCTCACTGTTTCTCAAAAATAAATAAATGTAAAAAAAATTAAAAAAAACACTAATATGAATATTATAATAGAGGAGAGATTCAACAGGTACACTTTTTTCACATATGCTTTGTTAATTTTTTTATTTCTTTATTGATATTAATGAAGTCACTTGAAAAGAATGTAAAATTTAGCTACACTGAGAACAATTTTAAATATTCCATTTTACCACATAAAATACATATCAAAAATTACACCATATGATAACTAGCAAAAAATAGTATACCTTTGAAATAAGAAAATAACTTATCCACCATTCATTACTATAAAGAAAAGTACGAGTTATCGTGCTTTTTTTTGCAAGTTCCAGAAAGGTTTTATTACCTCCAGAGAGGAGAGGTTCAGTCCTTGGCTGCCGCTTCCCTCATGTCTTCCTCTCGGCACAGACGTGTGTCCCCACCCTGTTCTTGGTGAACTTGAGGACGCACTTGTCCTTGGAGACCTGGAGCAGCCCCATGGCACACGCTCGATGAACAAAGCTGCACACCTCTCACATCACGTCCTGCGCGAGCCTGGTGTGCTTGCTGAGGCGCCCGTGGCCGCGGCTGTGCCTCAACTTGCTCCCGTCCTTAGTCACCTTGTGGCCCTCGTTGAGGCCCAAGGCCAAAGGGCAGTGCACAGCCACGGCTGCTACTCCTCAGGGACTCCCGCAGCGTGCAGCTCGTATGCGTTCTTGTAAACTGAGCAGAATTCTGGGGGTGCCTGGGTGGCTCATTCGGTAAGCATCCGACTTCAGCTCGGGTCATGATCTCGCAGCTTGTGGGTTCAAGCCCCGTGTCGGGCTCTGTGCTGACATCTCGGAGCCTGGAGCCTGGTTTGGATTCTGACTCCCTCTCTCTGCGCCTCCCCCGCTCGCACTTTGTCTCTCTCTCTCTCTCTCTCTCTCTCTCTCTCTCTCTCTCCTTCAAAAATAAATATAGGGGAGCCTGGGTGGCTCAGTTGGATAAGCGTCCGACTTCAGCTCGGGTCATGATCTCGCAGCTTGTGGGTTCGAGCCCCTCGTCGGGCTCTGTGCTGACAGCTCGGAGCCTGGAGCCTGCTTCGGATTCTGGGTCTCCCTCTGTCTCTCTCTCTCAAGGGTAAATAAACATTTAAATAAATAAGTAAATATTAATTTTTTTTTATTTTAAACTGAGCAGAATTCTCAATATAATACAGTCCTTAAAGATGTACTGAATATAAATTAAATACATTGTAAGGTATATAAACATGTTCTTATGATAGATGTATTAATCTCGCTTTGGGAAACAGAGTTCTCAAAATTGCATTCAGTAGCAAGTCATTTTTTAGAATGGTTCCAAATTTAAAATATTTTTAGAGAAGCATAGTCATTAACAGAATTTAATCCCCTCTTCTTGTGGCCCTTCCTTAAGGATTCATTAACAAATTTTTAAATATAGTTATTTAAAATACTTTCCTGTTTGGCATGTACTTTTAAAACATTGCCATTTACTTAACAATTAAATGTAAGAGATATGTATTGTTTTTCCTGTATTCCAAAGTGTCAGTTTCCTTTAAAAGCGTTTTCAGAGGGCAGATATTGAGAATGCTATTGTAGAATTATATTTTTTTTAATTTTAATTGTAGAACTATATTGTTTATGATGCACTTGAGAGTGTAGGTGCTGTTTTACACTGTCTCAACTCTGTTTATTCAAGCTTTTTATTCAAGTCAGCATGTCAAAGAAAGACACTGGAATTTTCTTTCTCACAAAGTCCCCATTTAGAGGACGTGTACCTGTGTGGAAAGAAGAGAAGAGTGAGGCCTCCTCTTGGCACTAAGCCCACGTCAGTCTAGCATTTTGGCCATTTTTTCACATTACCATAGTCCTTTGAAAATTGGAGGGGAAAAAAAGCCACTCTCCACTTTACTGAGGCTGCCAAGGGATGAAATACTTTGATCCTTCAACTGACACCAGAGCACTTCTCTCGGGTACAAGATATGACAAAACACATTTCTTTCTCTCTCCATATAAACACTGAACGTTTTTAAGGAAAAATACCTGAAAACTCACTGTGGGCTTTTTTATTAAAAAGAAGGACACTGGCTCCAAAATAAAAACAACCAAAAAGTTGGTAATGCACAAAAATATGTCATTAAAAATATTATTTTCATATTGTCATTTAAATTTAAAATATATGCCTGAAGTTACTTGTAGCTAAACCATTGAATTACCTGGATAGAAAGTCCTTACCTGCCTTGCTCTGAACTTGGGCCCCAAGTCTGTGCGCCATCTGATTGGGAGCCGTTAGGATCACTGCCATCACCCTCTGCGGGAGTTCATTCCTGTGTCTAGGCTACCATAGGCCTTAGTTCCCATTGCTTCTTCCACATGGATGTTATTTCGGACCATCACTGACTTTTTAATTTTCATATTTAGTTTTCATATTCAGCCTTATCTGTCATCCCACCCCACTTAATTAAATTTTCATCCATCCTTTGAAGACCATTTTTAGAATTACTTCCTCTGTGACATCTCTGATCACCTCTGACATCTCTGCAAATGATTTCACATACTTCCAAAGTCGGTAACTTTTACTATCACGGTCTCTTAGTAGTATATAGCATTTTTATAAACATTTTTATTCCGGCCTCCTTGATGGAAGTATACAGTACCATCTATTACGAATTCTTGCCAAAAATCCAACTTGAATCTCAGCACACTTCTGGATCCAAGGACTAGTGTGTAGAAAATATAGAAGTTAGAGGAACATTTGAAATGACACCAAGAAGATGCAGTCAGCAAAATTCTAGACGATAAGAAACTTTACAGGACTGACGACCAGGCATCTTTAACAACTAAGTTGAAAGAGAGGGGGTAAAGACACGGGAGAATCTATAGATTTTTTTTAAAGAGATTTATAGCACAGGGAACAAAAGAAAAATGTTAAACTTTTGTGAATCAAAGTACACAGAAAAGAGAGTGAAAAGACAACCCACAGAATGGGAGAAAATATTTGCAAATCATATATAGGGGTTAAAATCCAGTATATATAAAGAACTCCTGTAACTCAACGACAACAAAAAAAACCAAAGAACCCAATTGAAAGGGAAAGACTGGAATAGACATTTCTTTGAAGAAGATACATGATTGACTAATTCCCACATGAAAAGATGCTCCACATCACCAACCATTAGGGAAATGCACATCAAAACCATAATGAGACAGCACATCATAAATACCATTATTATCAAGAAAAAAATTAACAAGTGTTGGCAAGGATGTGGAGAAATGATAACCTCTCTGCACTGTTGGTGGGAATGGAAAATGGTGCCACCACTTTTGAAAAAAGCATGGGTGTTCCTCAAATTAAACATAGAGAATGACCATATGATCCAACAATTCCCCTCTGGGTACGTACCCAAAAGAATTAAAAGCAGAGATTCAAACAGATATTTGTACACCAATGTTTGTAGCAGCATTAATCACAATAGCCAAAGAGTGGAAACAACCCAGATGTCCATCAACGGATGGATAAACAAAATGTGGCCTATGCATATAGTGGAGTATTATTCAACCTTAAACAGGAATGGAATTCTGACACGTGCTACCATGTGGATGAACCTTGAAGACATGATGCTAAGTGAGCCAGGCACAAAAGGACAAATATTGTATGATTCCATCTATATGAGGTCCCTAGAGTAGGCGAATTCATAGAGACAGCAAATAGGGTAGAGATTATAGGGGCTGGAGGCAGAATGAATGGAGTTAGTGTTTCATGGGTATGTGGTTTCAGTTTGTGGTGATAAAAAAAGTTTTGATAATCATTGCAAAACAGTGTGAATTTACTTAATGCCACTACCCTGTACATTTAAAAATGGCTAAAATGGCAAATTCTGTTATGGGTATTTTGCCACAATAAAAAAAAAAAAAAAAAGTGACCTGAGTCCTGTTGACCAAGTACAATGCAAGGACCTTCCTTGAATACTGATTTGAGAACACTTGAAGAATTATTTTCCTGATACAGGGACGTTTGTAAAAGTGGTATGAATCTGATGATATTGAGGGATTATTGGTAATTATTTGGAGGGAGGGAGCCGTGCTTCTAGAGATACAGCTTGGATTTTCTACTATGAAATAATATATGAGATTTGTTTCAAAATAATCCAGTGGGAAGTGGGAGAAAGGAATGGAAAGAGGTATAGATAAACCAAGATCTGTCATGAGTTGATAATTACTGAAGCTGATATATGTGTAATACAGTTATTCATTATATTCTCTCTACTTTTGTGTGTGATTGAAGTTTTCCATGATAAAGTTTTTTTTAAGTGTGTATTTCGCTATTGGATCAAATTTATGATCCGGAAGGAAAATTTTTTTGGCTTATCAGGAGGCCATGATTTACAAGATACATCTTCTGTATCTATTGCTATTCTTTTCATTGCAGGCACATAAAACCAGACACTATCTATTTGAGCGAGAAAGGACAGACGTGGAGCTAGTGGCCAGACACAGAGCTAGCTTCAAGTTCAACTTAATCCAGGGCTCAGACATCACCAGCATCCATCTTGCATACCTGCCAGTTAGGGTTGGCTGCATTCTCAGGCCCTAAACACTGGCTGTCTGGAGTTCCAGGCCCTCTTTCCACTGCCTCACATTCCTAAGTGAAACATTCTCGCATCATCAAAGCCCAGGAGGGCTGGCGGAGGGGAAAAAATGAAGTGAAGGATTCAGCATTCTCATCAGAAATGCCACTCGGAGTGACCCAGCCTAGGTCAAGGCCCATCGCGAGTCCCTGCAGCCAGACATGTGCAGCCTGCTCCTTAGCTTGGCTCAGCTTCTTGCCCATCTCTGCGCCGATTCTGTGAGAGGACAGTGATTGGCTGAGCCAGTCAGCATCCACCTTGAGGGGTGAGAATGGGTAGTCCTACGCCTGGCCTGCATGTTGAGAATGGAGAAGGAACGGTTTCCCGAAGGAAGATCAAGTTACTGCTGCAAAGATTTAATTTTCTTATTTTAAATAATATAGTTTGGCCTTTGGTATATCAAGATCTCCATTACTCTCCTGAATTTTCAAATTTGCTTCACTTGAGATATTGTGAATGGTGAAATTTGAGTGCGAATCGCATAAAGTGCCATGGAAATCAAACCTGTAGTGGATGCCTATTATTTGCTAGCCAACATCCATCCCTCCTTTTACTGGTAATCGTAACCTGATGAAAAAACACAGTATCTTTTTTTAAGTATTAGTACTGCACTTAACTCTCTATTGTAGATGTTTTCCACTGTGTCAAAGAGAGGTAAATTAAAGTAAAAATGTGTGTGTTTTTAATTCAGTGAGGTTTCCATATAGTACCTATATGTGATTACTTCTAAACATCTCCTGATGTTTTTATTTTCTCTCTTTCAGGACTGATATCATATACCGAGTATCTTTTCTTGCTTACCATCCTCACTAGTAAGTATCCCGCAGTTTGTCTCTGTGATCATGTGGAATTCTCTGTTCTTGCCAAACAGTGTTTTGGAAGTTTGGCATTTATGTCTTTTTTCATTGCTATCTTAGTTTCTGTGTCAACAAAATGATACTGTTGGATTAGATTATCCCTTCTACCTCCCTTGTACTATGGCTCCCCATAACTTTGTCTCCTTAAAAGACTTGTTGAACAGAAGAATGAGACTTAACCTTCGCATATTTAAAACCCCTCATTAGATACTCTTCAAACTTCCTGACCAGTACTCTTCAGACTGGTCATGAAAATCGAGGAATGAGTGAGAAACTTTCAGAACTTGGAGCAGAGTAAGGAGACATAACAACTAAATGCAACATGATTTCTTTCAATTTTTTTTTAAATGTTCATTTATTTTTGAGAGAGAGAGAGAGAACAGGGGAGGAGCAGAGAGAGAGAGAGGAAGAAACAAAATCTGAAGCAGGCTCCAAGCTCCTAGCTGTCAGCACAGAGCTGGACTCATGAGCTCAAACTCAGGAGCCGTGAGATCATGACCTGAGCCGAAGTCAGACACTTAACCAACTGAGCCACCCAAGTGCCCCCAACGTGACTTCTTGTATATGATCCTAAAATAGAAAAATAGCATTGATGGAAAAACATGAAATCCAAATAAAGTCTGTAGTTCAGTTGAAAATACTACTACCAGTGTTAATTTCTTAGTTTTGACAACGATACTGTGGTTATATAAGATGTTAAAAATAGAGGAAGCTGGGTGAAGAGTATGAGAACTCACTATGCTATCTTTACAACATTTCTTAGGGCTAAAATTATTTAAAAATAAAGTTTGGTTTTTTTCCTATTTATTTATTTTTGAGAGAGAGAGAGAGAGAGAGCAAGCAGGGGAGGGGCAGAGAGAGAGGCAGACACAGAATCCGAAGCCAGTTCCAGGCCCTGAGCTGTCAGCACAGAGCCCGACGGGGGGCTCGAACCCACCAACAGTGAGATCATCACTTGAGCTGAAGTCAGAGACCTAGCCAGCTGAGCCACCCAGGCGCCCCTCGAAATAAAAAGCTTTTTAAAAACCCTACTCTGAGAGGAGCGACAGTTGGTTAAGCGTCTGAGTCTTGATATTGGCCCCAGTCGAGGTCTGGCAGTCATGAGATCGAGCCTCGTGTCGGGCTCCACACGGAACATGGAACCTGCTTGGGATTCTTTCTGTCACTCTGTCTCTGCCCCTCCCCTGCTCACTCGCTCTCGCCCTCTCGCTCTCAAAATAAATAAATAAATCTAAAAAACAAAAACCCTACTCCGAGGAAAGGAAATCGAGAGTAATAATCTGTACGAAAATAGCCGAGCTATCATGAGAATAGAGGAAACCCCTGGTAGGGTTAAAGAAATAAATTAAGTTCTCAAATGGATTTTGCCTTGAGAAGCAGAGCATTTAGCAGCAGAACAACACGTCTTCGGAAATAGATCAGCCTCTGAAAATTGTTATAAGAAGAGGTCGTTTTTTCTCTGTTGAGGCACTTGCATAATAATTTCTGGAAGCTTTTTTTTTTTTCAAATTCGAAGACCTAGGGATCAGCAAATATAATTTGCATTTCACCAACATTTAAGTAACTGTTCCCTTTTCACTTAATTACAGAACCCCATACTGGGTTTCATGTTGCTTTTAAAATGCTGGATGCAGATGGTAATGAGATGGTTGAGAAAAAGGAATTTTTTAAGGTAAGTAGATGCTACTTATTTTTGGCTTATCATAAAACACTTGGGTGTTTGTGTGATTTTACATTTCCATAAAAATAGAAATTATATCCACTGCTTACATATGAAATGTCAAGAAATCATTTGTACATTTGGAAGTGTAAAATTTTCTGTAGTGCAGCCTTGAGGGAAACTGTTGAGCAACAGAGTATAAGATGCCTGTGGGAGAAATGGACTTAAGCATCTACGTTTTGTAGGGTTTTGTTTTATGATAATGATAACGCTAATATATATAATGTATATAACGATAATAGAAATAATAGAAAAATGAAAAAGCTACAATAGGTATAAATGGGTGCAGGTTTTCCAGGAATTTGCTAAGGCTAATATTTGAAAGGCTGGAAATATGTTTAGGTGAAAATATGTTTCCAAGACAACTCTAGGACATGTGACCAGTAAATTTTACTTCATTCCAAGAATGTTGATGGCAGTATTAAAAAAAACCTCACTGTGCATAAACTGTTGAGTATGTGACAGAGTTAAATGTTGTTATTTTTTTAAACTGTTTTAACATTTATTTATTATTGAGAGAAGGAGAGAGAGCATGAACATGGGAGGGGCAGAGAGAGGGGGAGACACAGAGTCAGAAGCAGGCTCCAGGCTCTGAGCTGTCAGCACGGAGCCCGACACGGGCCTCAAACCCACGAACCGTGAGATCGTGACCTGAGCCGAAGTCGGAAGCTTTACCTACTGAGCCACCCAGGGGCCCCGAGTTAAATGTTTTTTATCTATTAGAGTGTTTTGTGGAGAAAAAAAACACAACATAGTAAATAGATAACACAGTGCTTTGTACATACTGACTTCTTTGAACTATGATTGGTAATGCATACATACATAAATGACTATGGCTTTTTTTTTAAAAAAGCCTTTAAGACCTGAAGCAAATGGACTCTTTTACATGTAGGAATGTAAAAGAAACACACATTTTGGAAAACGAAATTGGCAGTTTCTTAACTCTACTTGGCAATTCTACTCCCATGTATTTAGTCAAAGGAAGAAAACATGTTCACCCAGAGACCTGTGTATGAATGTTCGTAACAGCTTTATTCATAATAGCCCCAAACTGGAAACAGAACCTAAGTGTTCGTCAAGTGACTAGATAAACAAATTGTATTCATACAGTAAAATACTACTCAGCGATATAAAGGAAAAGTTACTGATAAACACAACAACATGGATGAATCAAGGTGCAACAGACAGTACACAGAGCGGGTGATTCCTCGGATACGAAACTCTAGAAAAGGAGCGTATCTACACGAACAGAAAGCGGATCACTGGCAGCCTGGGCCTGAGAGGGAGTGAGGAGTTGACTGCAGTTTCCATGAGGGAGCCTCCTGAAGTGCTAGAAATATTTCAGATCTTGGGGAGGATGGTAGTGACATGGGCATGTAAATGTGTCAAAACCCATCGAACTGTATGTGTTTTATTATCATACAAACTATACGTCAGTAACCCCTTTGACAAGGTTCCATACCACAGGCTTTGCAAATTTAATTACTAAGATATTTGGTTCTCTGTATAAGAAACTGTCTCAAAGACTAGAAGCGAAGAACATAGCAAAAGTTCTAATCAGAGAATAAACATAAAACAGAAAATAGGCTCGTAAGTATTTAACATATGTGGAAATCCGGAAGAGGATATAAAGAGTGCATGAATGTTAGCATACGGGGGAGACTAAGGTCAGCGACATGAACATCTGTGTGAGTAAACAGGTGAAATTCTCAGTGTTGGAAAGTGTAGCACAACCCATCTTACCCAGTGTGGCCGCCATCGGTAATTGTTCCACTGCCTTAAAAAGTCTGTCCGAGTGGGGAATCATTTTGAAAGATAAAGATACTTACGTAACAGACTTTTTAATTAACTTAAGTAAATACACATCCTTTTTTTTTTTTTTTTAACATTTTTCTTTATTTCTTTTTGTATCCATTTCGGAACCAAGGCCTTTTCTTTAGAGTGGAGCCACTGGTTGGATTCTTGCTACACAGTCTCATCATTTATCACCTGCAGTTTCCACTTTGTTTTCTTTAAAGGGCAGAAAAAATGTGAAGACAGGTATGAAGCACTCAATGTAGAATCCTTCAAGATTTGGTGATTTTCCCCACTCTTTACAGACATACCCTAGCTAATCAGAAGCAACTTTTTTTTAGTAGTGTCCCTTTAAAGCACAGCTCTGAAGTATTCCTCTCACTTTTTTATTGCAGCAACTCTTTTCAGACTCCTTTTTCATTGATACAGCATTTGCATTATTGCAAGTGACTTCACGCACACCCCTTTGTGCATGTAGTCAAGGCCCAAGAACTCAATGAAACAAGCTAGCCACCAGGACAGGAATCAATGCAGGCTGTCCCCTCGCGGCTTCCTTGACATGGCGTTTTCTGAGGGGCCTGGCAGCTCCCGGTGACAGTGGCCCACTCATTTCAGGGTGTTGCCAAACATAAGACACTAAATGTTACGCTTTTATATTTGGAGTTTATATCGCTTTCAAAAACAAAAAGAAAACTCACATAAACTGTCTTCTGTGCTTGGCGCATCCATTTCAGGCTCTTCTGGTTTCTTTCACCAAATTCAGTTGTCTTTGAACCTACATTCTCACCTCAGGCAGAAAAAGGAGAACCAATGTCCTAGTGTCCCCAAGTAGTTAACTTCTACCTTCAGCTTCCTGGTGTTTCCAGAAAACCACATTACTTCACAGAAGTATTGAGTTAAATAATTACAGTAACAAGTGCAATGAGCGTAATTGGTTTGGAAACACACAAAAATTAGAGCAGATACTGAGCTCAACTGCTGAGAGCAGGAATATGCAAGCAAGCTTGAGACTGGCCAGGAGCTCGCTGGGAATATCTATCCCGGAGTTCTGCAGGGGCAGTAGGGAGCCTTGATTAATCTGCATTGGTTAAGTTTTTGGTTTTTTGTTTGTTTGGTTGGTTGGTTGGTTGGGGTTTTTTTGCTACATTTTATTTGAGGAAACAACCCAGTATACAACTATAGGAATTAAATTCTGGAATATCTAGAAAGGAATGGACTCAGCATAACTACCCTCAATACCCCCAATATTTCAGACCAGTATGTTGGTATATAGTTCTTGAAGGTGTGCTAAAACACACAGAAAATACACCCTCACACTAGAACAGATACCTTTGGATTGTTGTGTGGTTAGGTGTACTTTACAAAACACACAGAAAAGTTTCAAAACAGGAACAACTGAAATAATGGGAGGTAAGAGGCTGCTTTATGAGGACCTATCTTAAAAGTAGGTGTGTGTCATGGAAAGACGAAATGTATGATCTTCTATGTAGAATCCAACAAAAAATCAGACTCCTAGAAAGAGATCAGATTTGTGGTTACCAGAGGCGAGGCTGGGAATTGAAGGAAGGTGGTCAAAAGGTACAAACTTGGAGCTAGAAGATGAGTCAGTGCTGGGGGTGTAACGTGCATCATGACAGCCATAGGGTTTACATAGGAAAGTGGTTAAGAGAGTGAATCCTCGGAGCTACCATAACAAGGAGAAAAGATTTTTTTTTGTTGCCTTTTTTTTTTTTTTGCATGTGTATGAGATGATGGATGTTAACTTACTGCAGTAATCATTTCAGAACTTCTCTAAGTCAAATCATTGTACACAGGGAGGTATGTCGATTATATCTCAGTACAACTGGAAAAAGATAAGACTCCTGGAGGTCTCTTTCTCTCTCTGCCCCTCCCCTGCTTGTGCTCTGTCTCTCTCTCTCTCTCTCAAAAATAAATAATAAAAAAAACTTTTTTTAATTAAAAAAGGCATCGCTAGTTTCCTATCACTGGTGTCAGTGAGATCTTTATGTCAGTTCTAGTCATCTAGTTTTTCTTCCAATCTCCAGTGTACCGGGAAGACAGGCAACAAAGCTTGTTAAA
The DNA here is from genome assembly GCF_027475565.1 of Acinonyx jubatus. Lineage (NCBI taxonomy): Eukaryota > Metazoa > Chordata > Mammalia > Carnivora > Felidae > Acinonyx > Acinonyx jubatus. Next base: position 2,323,529 of record NC_069380.1, on the reverse strand, counting down.
ATTAGGTATAAAATACAGACTCTATTACTTGCACTCTCCAGTAAAGTAGCCCGTAGCCATATGTAGCTTTTGGGCCCTTGAAATTTGGCTTGTGGCCAAAAAAAACTTAAGTTTGTACATTTTAATTAATGTAAAATCTAAATTTAAAACCTGATATTCCCTTTAGGTATTCAGAAATTTTTACATGTGTTTGAAGCTACCTGGGTATAGGGAGCCCCTTTTAAATTGTAAATCTTATGAAATCTGAACGCAGATCAAGTATTTCCAATGAAATGTAAATCTGAATTGATTGTTCTGTAAATGTAAAATCCACAGTGGATTTTGAAGAAAAGAGAAAGGAACGTAAAACATCTGAATTTTTATATTAAATACATGATGAAGTGTGATGGGATATTAATTCATTTTCATGTGTCTTTTTTTGTTGTTTTTATTTTTTTGAATGTGGCTACTCAAAAATTTTAAATTACTTATGTAACTCCTTTATATTTCGATTGGACAGCACTGCTTTCGAATATACAAGACTATAAATTCTGAGAAAGTTTCGTACATATTTTATCATATGCCCTTAAAACAATTGTTTCAAATGCTGAAAAAGATTTTTCTTACGTGTGGGTTTGCATCTTACATAAGAAAGCTAGAGGATTCCAGAGGATTGAAGTTGCCTAAGTATACTTCCAGATAAGTGAAGTTTCACTTACTGTTCAGAAAAACAGGTAGTAATCTTCCAGAATTCAACTTCTTAAACTGGCAGAAGTTAAAAGTAACAGAAAGTTATGGAGAAAACTATACTATGTAACTGCTTAAAGAATATTGGGAATGTTTCACATATTCAAAACATGTGGTTTGAAAAAGATAGAAATTGTGTCATTCTAACATCATTGTAAGCAAGTGTTAGCAAATTTGCTTGTTACCCACAAATCAGTCTGGATAAAGTTTATCATTATAGAGCAACTGGATTATGAAGGCAGCATGGAATTCTACAGAGAAGTTGAGGGTAGTTTAAATGGACAAAATGGGGGGAAAATAAATAAAATAAAATAAAATAAAATAAAATAAAATAAAATAAAATAAAATAAGAAAATAAAATAAATAAAATAAAATATAAAATATGGATTTCTAGGTATCATGGCTCCTACTCAGGACCTCAGATGAAAAATTACTCACAAAGCAAGCAGGAAAGGAAATACTAGATAGTCATCATAAATTTATCTTTAAATTCAATTTCATTCAGCATAGGCAAACAGAAATAACCATATTGCTCTATTTAGCACCAACAGTCATTAAATGACCGTCATTACCGGTCCCTCGGGGAAAGAAACTTTATAAAATACAGACCGCTGTAAAAGCATTGTTGCTGTCCCTGTGTGGCCGACATGTGAAGAGACACCTCGGAGGCGGAGTCCCCAACGTGAACTGCACTTCACCACCGGGAGCAACCAGTGGACGGCTGTCAGAGACAATTGTGCTTCAGTTCTCAAGAATTATCTCGGTCCACAGTGTGAAAGCTGAACTAGAAGGGAAGAGACTGGAGATAGGTGGCTTGTTGCACTGTTACAGTAGTCCAGTCTACAGCTGCGAATCAAAGTGGGAAATACGGTCAAGACGTGCTGTGGAATAGGCTCTGAGGAACCCGGTTTCCAGCTGGATTGAAGAGGCGAGGGGAGAGGAGACATGAGTGGTCGCTCCTTTTTCCAGCCAGCCCAGCTAGGAATTATGGTAGCACTAACTGATCTAAGAGGACAGAAGACTAGCTCTTACTGAGGATTGGTTATGTTCAACATACATGTTGCATGGTTGCGTCTTTGCAGCAACCTGCAAGGTAAGGAGTAGTATCCCCATTTTAAATATAAAATCGATATACAGTCAATATAGCAGCCATGATTTGACTCCAAGTCAGTCCATCCAGTTCTACAGCCCTGCTCTTTCCTTAATGTTAGCCGGCCTCATTTGAAGGAGAATGCAGAGGAGGACTGGGTTGAAAAAGATCTTAACTCTGAGCTTGGAAATGTTGACCTTTATAAACTATTGGGACATCTCTGTAGAGATAGATATGAGTAGCAACCAACTGTCTGGAGATAATAAGGTAGCCGGGATTAGGAAGCATCCTGATACAGGTGATAATTAAGTCATGAGAGTATGTGACCTAAAGGGGAGAATGTAGAGTGAAGAAGGATAAGATCAGAGTTTTGGAAAACAGTTGCATTTAAGAGGTTAAGCTGAAACTGAGAAACCAAGAATGAAATTGAGAAGGAGCAGAGTACAAGAGAAGTAAGAAAAAGCCCAGAAAGTGCAGGATAATGGAATCCAGGGAAGAAACGAGCAACAATGAAGTAATGTTTAACATCAAACTTTTTAAAAGTGGTCAAGTTGGATAGCGACAGAGTAGAGGACTCCCTAAATTTTGTAGGTCTTTGGGAGCCACTACAGAAGCAGTTTGAAAATAGTGGTAGGGACCAATGCCATAGAGCAAAAGACTAACGAGGAGTGGATAGGAAATGCAAAATCGATTGGAGGAGTTAGGATGTAAGAGTAGTAGGGGGACCCTGGGCTTCCTTCAAACACCGCTAAATCAACATCAAGTCATTTTGAGCACTAGGAAATCAGTGTGAGAATTAAGAGAACAATCTGCATAATTTGAGGGAGAGAACCTGGCAGGCTTATTTTAACAAAGAAATCAAAGCACACCTAGTTAAAAGTCCAAACACTGCCCACTGCAAGCAAGGAGGAGCTCTGCAGAGGACTGACCTTGGGGAAGGAGCAGCCAAATCACAGTAGCAAAGTGTAGACCACATACACCATGAATACTTTCTGAAGCACCAGGCCCTGGACAGTGTATGACCCCTTCTTAAGATAGCAAGACTCTCAGGAGCAGGAAGCATAACAAGCTTTCGTAACACACAAAGACAGAAACCTAGAGAAAATGACAAGGTGGAGGAACCCCCCACCCCACAGAGAAAGATCAAGAAGAAACCACAGCCAGGGATTTGCTCAAAACAGATATAAGCAATACATCTGAACAAGAATTCAGAACAATAGGCTTGAAAAAAGCCTAGAAGACACCAGAGAAAGCCTTGCTGCAGAGATAAAAGACCTAAAAACTAGTCAGGCCAAAATAAAAAATGCTATAACTGAGTTGCAAAACCAACAGGATGGAATCACAATGAAGGTGCAAGAAGCAAAGGAACAACTGGGTGACATAGAAGATAAAAGTATGGAAAATAATGAAGCTGAAAAGAAGAGGGGAAGAAAAGTATTAGATCATGAATATATACCTAGGGAACTCAGCAGTTCCACGAAGTGCAATAATATTCACACCTTAGCAGTCCCAGAAGAAGAGCAGGGAGAAAGGGGGAGAGGGTTTATTTGCACAAATTACAACTGAGAACTTCCCTAGTCTGGGGAAGGAAGAGGCATTCAAATCCAAGAGGCACAGAGAACTCCCCTGAAAATCAACAAAACAGGTCAATACCAAGACCTATCATAGTGAAATTTGCAAAATACAAAGATAGAGAAAAGCACAAAGATCCTTAATCTACAAGGGTAGACACATTAGGTTTAGCAGACACATAGAAACGTGGCAGGCCAGAAGGGGGTGGAATGATATATACAGCGTGCTACAGGGAAAAATATGCAGCCAAGAATACTGAATCTAACAAGGCTGTCATTCAGGATAGAAGGAGAGGTTAAGAGTTTCCAGGATAAACAAAAACTAAAAGAGTTTGTGAACACTAAACCAGCTCTATAAGAATTATCAAAGGGGACCCTTTGAGCAGGAAAGAGAGACCAAAAGCAACCAAGACCAGAAAGGAACAGAGATGATCTACAGGAACACAACTTTACGGGTAATACAATGGCACTAACTTGATATCTATCAGTAATTACTCTGAATATAAATTGACTAAATACTCCAATCAAAAGACGTAGGGTATCGGAATGGATTTAAGAAACAAGACCCATCAATATGCTGCTTACAATAGATCCATTTTAGACCCAAAGACAGCTTCAGATTGAAAGTGAGGGGATGGAGAACCATTTTTCATGCTAATAGGCATCAAAAGAAAGCTGGAGTAGCCATACTTCTATCAGACAAACTAGATTTTAAACCAAAGACTGTAATAAGAGATGAAGAAGGGCATTGTATCCTAATAAAGAGATCTACTCAACAGGAATATCTAACAGTTGTAAATATGTATGCCCCAAACTTGGAAGCAGCCAAATATATGAATCAATTAATAACAAACTTAAGCTCACTGATAATCATAGAGTAATAGTAGGGGACTTACAACACCCCACTTATAGCAATGGACAGATCATCTAAGCAGATCATCAAGGAAACAATGGCTTTGAACGACACACTGGACCAGATGGACTTAACAGATACTTTCAGAGCATTTTGTCCTAAAGCAGCAGAATACATATTCTTTTCAACTGCACATGGAACATTCTCCAGACTAGATCACATACTGGGTCACGAATCAGGCCTTAACCAATACAGAAAGATAGAGATCATACCGTGCATATTTTCAGACCACAATGCTATGGAACTTGAAGTCAGCCACAAGAAGAAATTTGGAAAGACCACAAATACTTGGAGGTTAGAGAACATCCTACAAAAGAATGAATAGGTTAACCAGGAAATTAAAGAAGAAATAAAAAATACATGGAAGCAAATGAAAATGAAAACACAACATTCCAAAATCTTTGGGATGCAGCAACGACAGTCATAAGAGGGAAGTATGTAGGCCATAGCTCAAGACGCAGGAAAAGTCTCTAACTCACAACCTAACGTTCCATCTAAAGGAGCTGGAAAAAGAACACCAAATAAGCCTAAAACCAGCAGAATAGTAAAGATTAGAGCTAAAATAAATGGTGAGCAATTCTATGCCAACAAATTGGGCAATCTGGAAGAAATGGATACATTCCTAGAAACATAAACTACCAAAACTGAAACAAGAAGAAATAGAAAATTTGAACAGACTCATCATGGCCAGCAAAGAAATTGAACCAATAATCAAAAATCTCCCAACAAACAAGAGTCCAGTGCTGGATTGCTTCCCAGAGGAATTCTACCAAATATTTAAAGAAGAAATCCTACCTATACTTCTGAAACTGTTCCAAAAAATAGAAAAGGAAGGAAAACTTCCAAACTCATTCTGCCAGGCCAGTATTACCTTAATTCCAAAACCAGACCAAGACCCCACTAAAAAGAAAGACTACAGACCAATATCCCTGATGAACATGGATGCACAACTCTTCAACAATATACTAGAAAATCAAATCCAACAGTATATTAAAAGAATAATTCACCACAATCAAGTGGGATTTACTTTTGGGGTGCAGGGCTGGGGGTTCAAGATCTGCAAATCAATCGACGTGATATGCCATATTAATAAAAGAAAGGATAAGAACCGTGTGATGTTTTCAATGGACACAGAAAAAACATTTGACAAAATACAGCATCTTTTCTTGATAAAAACCCTCAAGGAAGCAGGGATAGAAGGAAAATACCTCAACATCATAAAGGCCATATATGAAAGGCCCACAGCTAATATCATCCTCAATGGGGAAAAACTAAGAGCTTTCCCCCTGAGATCAGGAACATGACAGGGATGTCCACTCTCCCCACTGTTATTCAACATTGTATTGGAAGTCTTAGCCTCAGCAGTCAGACCACACAAAGGAATAAAAAGCATCCAAATCAGCAAGGAAGAAGTCAAACTTTCAGGCTTTGCAGATGGCATGATACTTTATGTGGAAAACCCAAAATATTCCACCAAAGAAATTGCTAGAACTGATACCTGAATTCAGCAAAGTCACAGGATGCAAAATGAACGTACAGAAACCTGTGGCATTTCAATACACCAATAATGAAGCAACAGAAAGAGAAATCAAGGAATCAATCCCATTTACAGTTGCACCAAAAACCATTAAGATACCTAGGAATAAACCTAACCAAAGAGGTGAAAGGTCTGTACCCTGAAAACCGTAAAACACCGATGAAAGAAATTGAAGAAGACACAAACAAGTGGAAAAGCATCCCATGCTCATGGATCAGAAGAAAAAATGTTAAACTGTCTATACTACCCAAGGCAATCTACACATTTAGTGCAATCCCTATCAAAATAACACAGCATTTTTCACAGAACTAGAACAAACAGTTATGAAATTTGTGTGGAACTAGAAAAAACCCCGAATAGCCAAAGTAATGTTGAAAAAGAAAAGAAAAGCAGGAGGCATCAAAATTCCAGACCTCAAGCTGTATTATAAAGCTGTAATCGTCAAGACAGTATGGTACTTGCACAAAAACAGACAGAGATCAGTGGAACAGGATAAAAAACCCAGAAGTGGACCCACAACTGTATGCAATTAATCTTTGACAAAGAAGGAAAGAATATCCAATGCAAAAAAGACAGTTTCCAACGAATAGTGTGGGGAAAACTGAACAGCGACATGCAGAAGGAACCTGGACCACTTTCTTACACCATACACAAAAATAAACTCAAAATGGATGAAAGACCTAAATGCGAGACAGGAAACCATCAAAATCCTAGAGGAGAACACAGGCAGCAACCTCTTTACCTCAGCTGTAGCAACTTCTTACTAAACATGTTGCTGGAAGCAAGGGAAACAAAAGCAAAAATGAACTGTTAGGACTTCTTCAAGATAAAAAGCTTCTGCACAGTGAAGGAAACAGTCAACAAAGCAAAGGCAACCTGTGTCATGGGAGAAGATGTTTGCAAATGACATACCAGATAAAGGGCTAGTATCCACAGTCTGTAAAGAACTTACCAAACTCAACACCCAAAAAATAAATAATCCAGCTAAGAAGGAAATAGGCAGAAGACATGAATAGACATTTCTCCAAAGGAGACGCACAAATGGCTAGAAGACACATGAAAAAATGCTCCACATCACTCATCATCAGGAAAATACAAATCAGAACCACAATGAGATACCACCTCACACCTGTCAAAATGGCTAAAATGAACAACTCAGGAAACCACAAATGTTGGTGAGGATGCAGAGAAAGGGGAACCTTCTTCCACCATTGGTGAGAGTGCAAACTGGTACAGCCACTCTGGAAAACAGTATGGAAATTCCTCAAAAGTTAAAAATAACTACCCTACAACACAGCAGTTGCACTACAATACAGGAATTGTATTTACACAAAGTATACAATAATACTGATTCAAAGGGGCAAATGTACCCTATTGTTTATAGCAGCACTATCAACAATAGCCAAATTATGGAAACAGCCTGTGTCCATCAACTGATGAATGGAAAAAGAAAACTTGATGTGCATGTGTATATATGTATATGTGTGTATACATGTGAGTAATGTATGTATACACACATATACATACATGCACATACATCAGAATATTACTCAGCCATCAAAAAGAATGAAATGTTGCCATTTGCAATGACGTTGATGGAGCTAGAGTGTATTATACGCTAAGCTAAATAAGTCAGTCAGAGAAACACAAATACCATATGATTTCAGCCATATGTGGAATTTAAGAAACTAAACAGATGAATATAGGGGAAGGAAGGAAAAATAAATAAGATAAAAACAGAGAGGTAGGCAAGCTGTAAGAGACTCTTAAATAGAGAACGGAGGGTTGCTGGAGGAGAGGTAGGTGGGGGGATGGGCATTAAGGAGGGTACTGGTTAGGATGAGCACTGGGTGTTATATGGACGTGGTGAATCACTAAATTCTACTCCTGCGGCCAATACTACATTATATGTTAACCAACTTGAATTTAAATAAAATCTGGGAAAAAATAATGACTTGTTGAATAAAGATATAGCCACAAAAAAATAAAATAAAATAAACGCTTTATCACTCTTCCTGTCACTAGAATAAATATACAGCCCAGTTTGTTCAAATGTAGACAGTCCAGTGGTTACTTGTACTAACTGCAATTATTTGTAGTGCCCTCCTTCACTCTTACAAGTACCTGGTTTAAATAATAAATTACACGGTTAATATTCAAAAAAAAAAAAAGGAAATACAAAATCGATGTCTGTAGATAAAAATTATTCTTCTGAGATGCTTGGCATTTAAAGAAGGAAATTAATCTGATACTAGTTTAAGGTAGGAAACCTATCTGTCTGCACAAGTGACACCTGAAATAGTGTCATACAGGGTACCATTACGCTCCGCCTACCTCAGTCTACCTCAGGTACAAGAAGAGGACATATTTAAGATTATTACTCAGGTAGAGCCTAATAGTTATGAAAAGGCTGTTCTATATGAAGGTAAAATTCCGTGATATTAATTAAACTGTCAGCACGTTCACAAACCATAAATCCCTCAGACGTGGATGAACTTTCTGCTTTTATCTTGGGCAGTGGCAAAGCATGGGGAGCCAGACCTCAGAGGTACTGCCTCCACCATCGTACATCCCTAGATTTGTGATGTCGGAACTAATTTTACACAGTGGGCACAATAGAGCCTCTGGTAATATCACTGTCATACTTACAAAGACCAAAGTTCTGATTCATTACAGTAATGTTTGATGAAACCCAAGTCTGAATGACAAAGCCTGCAGATAAAGAAGACACTGAACATGAAACTGAAAAAAGACAATAGAAGGCACGTTGGTTTTTTCCTTTGTCGTCTTCAGGTCTCTTCTCACAGTGAAACATAGTTTTCCTACTCCAAGAGACTAGGCAAGTCTCTTTTACTGCATATACAGCCTTCACTGCTAAGATTGTTGAGCATACCTACTCCAAAATTTTGGGGGGCACCTGGGTGGCTCAGTCTGTTAAGCATCCAACTCTTGATTTCGGCTCCGGTCATGATCTCTCAGTTCGTGAGTCGAGCCCTGCATCGGGCTCCGTGCTGACGGTACAGAGCCTGCTCGGGATTCTCTCGTGAGCTCTCCCTCCACCGCTCCCCGACTTGTGCACACTCATTCTCTCTCTCTCTCTCTCAAAGTAAATAAACATTTAAAAAATAATAAAATTGGGATGCCTGGGTGACTCAGTTAAGCGTCCAACTTCGGCTCACATCATGATCTCATGGTTCATGGGTTCAAGCCCCGCGTTGGGCTCGGTGCTGACAGCTCAGAGCCTAGAGTCTGCTTCAGATTCTGTGTCCTCCTCTCTCTCTCTCTCTGCCCCTTCCCGGCTCTCTCTCAAAACTAAACATTAAAAAAATTTTTTTAAATAAGAAAAGTTTTTGGATACTTTTTCTTAACATAATTTAACATGCTGAATTTATGCAACACTTCCTAATACTACAATTTTTGCCTTAAATATTTGGAAAATTCTTAGATGATCAACTTATGAATTAAGAAAAGAGCATGTTACAATATGTCACTGATTTTTTTTAAGTGTAAGGTTATAAAGGTCAAACTTCTAAGCCTATACAAGGTTCTTTATGCTTATCATAGAAATAAAGCAGTAAACTTGATAACTCATGGAGCATAATATAGTCATTTAAAATAACTGCATAAAGGAGCACCTGGCTCAGTTGGTTGAGCATCTGACTTCAGCTCAGGTCATGACGTTGTACTTTGTGAGTTCAAGCCCCACATTGGGCTCTGTGCTGACAGCTCAAGCCTGGAGCCTGCTTCGGATTCTGTGTCTCCCTTTCCCTCTGCCCCTCCTCTGCTCACACTCTGTCTTTCTCTCTCTCTCTCAAAAATAAATAAACATTTCAGGGTGCCTTGGTGGCTTAGTAGGTTAAGCCTCAGACTTTTGCTCAGGTCATCACCTCGCAGTTCATGGGTTTGAGCCCTGCATTGGGCTCTGTGCTGACAGCTCGGAGCTTGAAGCCTGCTTTGGATTCTGTGTCTCCTCCTCTGTCTGACCCTCCCCTGCTCATGCTCTATCTCTCTGTCTCTCAAAAATAAACATTACAAAAAAATTTTTTTTGATACATAAATTAAATACCTGCATAAAGAAAATTGGGGGTATAGGAAAACCCAAACTTACTTCCTCCCGTGGACACCCCAAGTCTGTGGCTGCATATGGATCACTTCCCTCTGAAAAAGACCTGAAACGAGTTGAACAGCTTCCCCACACTGAAAGATAACAAGGCCACATGAAAACGGATAGGAGAGGAGGAGTGTGTCCCTGAGGGGGTTCGAGCCCCACATCAGGCACCCCAACGCTTGGAAGCTACACTGAAGAGGTGAGCTCCCAAAACATTGAAAACCAAGGGGACTTGCATTCAAGAGATCCACAGGGCTGTAGAAAACTGAGACTCTACTCTTAAAGAACTCGTGCACAGACTCACTCACCCCAGGATTCAGCACAAAAGCAGTAGGTTGCAAAGTGCTGAGGCCATCGATGGAGGAAACTCACTGGCCGGTCTTCAAAGCACCTGCTGGAGGAGCAGATGTAGGTGGAGGGGCTCACAAGCACGAGACTTCTGTCTCATTTTAACTCGCTTCTGCTGTTTGCCCCACTCGTGCACTCTCCCGTGGCCCAGCCCTTCTAAACGTGGCAGTGGGCTTGTCCTGTTATGCCAAATTGACAGGTGCGTGCGGTCCACATAAGGGATGCCCCTTAAATGCCTGGCTCTGGTGGCCACAGAGGATTGAATTTTGGGGGCCCACATGACTAAAACAATTGAAGAGACAGTTCTTGACAGGCCACCACTCCCAGGGCACTGTGCAAACAGCTGACTGAAACACATCCCCTGTCTTCCTGTGACCACTCCATCAAGATGAGATACAGCTGTTTTGCCTCATACGTAGAAACAAATACAGAGTCAAACAAAATGGGGAAAAAACAAAAACAGAGGAGTGTGTTCCAGATAAAAGAACAAGATAACTCCAGAAGAACACCTTAACAAAATGGAGATAGGTAATTTACCTGATAAAATGTTCTAAGTAATGGTCATAAATATGCTTGCCTATCTTGTGAGAAGAATGGATGAGTGCAGAGTGAACTTCAACAAAGAGACAGAGATACAAGAAAGTACCAGACAGAAGTCACAGAGCTAAAGAACACAATAACTGAACTGAAAAACACCCTCACGGGACTCAAAGCAGACAAGATGAAGAAAGGATAGGTGACCTAGAAGACAGGACAGTGGAACTCACCCACACAAAGCAACAAAAAGGAAAAAATAAAATAAAACAATGTTAAAAAGGGAAAATAGTTTAAGGGACCTATAGGACAACAAGCAGAAAAACATTCACATTTAGGAGTCCCCAAAACAAGAGGGAAAGGGATGTAAAATTTTATTTGAAAAAATGACTGAAAACTTCCCTAACCTGGGGGAGGAAACAAACTTCCAGTTCCGGGAAGCGCAGAGAATTCCGAATGAGATGAACCCAGTGGGATCCATAAGACCGATTATCTCTGAAATGTCAAAATTTGAAGATACAGGGAGACTCTTAAACGCAGCAGGAGAAAAACAACTTGTATGTACAAGGGAGACTCCACGGGACTGTCTTAAACAAAGTTTAAGCAGAAACTTTGCAGGCCAGAAGGGACTGGCATGATATTCAAAGTGCTGAAAGCAACAAACTTTAACCAAGCATACTTTCCTCAGCAAGGTTATCATTCAGAATTGAAGGAGAGATAAAGAAGTGTTCAAACACTAAAGGAACTCGCCACCGTGAACTGGCCTTATAAGGAATTTTAAGGGACTTCCTCAATCTGAAAAGAAGGGGAGCTAATTGGTAACAAGGAAACATCTCAAGAGAAAAATCTCAATAGTCAATGCAACTGTCGTGGAAAAATCACAAATCTGGCATGAAGCTTAAAAGAAAAAAGTTAAAATAACTATAACTACAACAATTAGTTAATGGGTATACAAAATAAAAACATGTTTAATGTGACATCCAAAACCTAAACTGTGCAGGGGGAGGGGAGTAAAAATGTAGGTTTTTAGAGTGCAGTGTTGGTATCAATGTAAAATAGACTGATACATATATGTTTTACACACACACACACACACACAGACACATATATATATACATACATACACACATGCATACAGGCCGATACATGTAAGCTTCCTGGTGACCACAAAGCAAAAATCATAGTAGATACACAAAAGACAATGAGAATGGAATCTAAACACTAAAAGATGGCATGTAACCATGAGGAAGAGAGAGAAGAAGGAAGAAACAAAGAACTACAAAACAACCAGAAAACAATCAACAAAATGACAGTAATAAATACCTATCTATAATTACTTTAAATGCAAAGGGCCTAAATTATTAAGAAAAGATACAGAGTGCCTGAATGGATTTAAAAAAAAAGAGAGAGAGAGACCCATCTATATATCGCCTACAAGAGACACATTTCCAATCTAAGACACACAGACTAAAAAGTGAAGAGACAGAAAAAGATAGTTCATGCAAATGGAAACCAGAAGAAAGATAATAAGTAGCTTTACTTACATCAGACAAAATAGACTTTAAAAGAAACTTTAACCAAAGACAAAGATGGGCATTACATAATGATAAAGTATTCAATCCAGCAAGAAGATAGAACATTTGTGCACTGAACATAGGAGCAACTAAATATATGAATATAAATCTATAAAGCAATATTAACAGACATGAAGGGAGGAATCAACAGCAATACAATCATAGTAGAGGACTTTAATACCCCCTTTACATCAGTGGAAAGCCCATCCAAAGTCATTAAGTAAACATCAGCCTTAAACAACACATTAGACCAGATGGACTTGATATACACAGATATTCCATCCAATAGCAGCAGAATACACGTTCTTCTTAAGTGCATATGGAATATTCTCCAGGATCGGTCACAAAATGAGTCTCAAATTTAAGAACATTGAAATCATATCAGGCACTTTTCAGGCCACTCTGATATGAAACAAGAAATCAGTCACAAAAACAAAACTAGAAAAATCACAGATGTTTGGAAATTGAACAGTGTGCTACTGAACAACCAATGGGTCAATGAAGAAATTAAAGGAAAAATAAAAAATACCTTGAGACAAATGAAAATGAAAATACAAACAAAGCAAAATCTAACTTTATGGTAATACGGGCCTGTCTTAAGAAAAAATCTTAATCTAACTTTACACCTAAAGGATCTAGAAAAAGAGGAACAAAGGAAGCCCAAAATTAGTAGAAGGAAGAAGGAGGAAAATAATTAAGAATCAGAGAAGAAATAAATGAAATGAAGACTAGAAAGACAATAGACGAAATCAATCAAACTAAGAGTTGGTTCTTTAAAGAGAACTACATGGGGTGCCCGGGTGGCTCAGTCGTTTAAGCGTCCCAGCTTCAGCAAGGTCATGATCTCGCAGTTCGTGCGTTTGAGCCCTACATCGGGCTCTCTGCTGTCAGCGCAGAGCCTGGAGCCTGCTTCGGAATCTGTGTCTCCCTCTTTCTCTGCCCCTTCCCCACTCTTGCTTTGTCTCTTCCTCTCTCAAAAATAAATAAACACTAAAAAAAATTGTAATAAAAATAAAGAGAACTAAAAAATTGACAAACCTTTGGATAGCCTCATCCAGAAAGAAGTGCTCAAATAAGTAAAATCAGAAGTGAAAGAAGGGAGGTTACATCTGATAACCACAGAAATAGAAGGAATCGTAAGAGACATCTATGAAGAATTATGCTCCCAGCAGACTGAACAACTAGAAGAAATGGATAAATTCCTAGAAACATACAATCATCTAAGTGTGAGTTGTGAAGAAATAGAAAATCTGAATTAAACTGATTACCAGAACAGAGACTGAATCAGTAATCAGAAACTTTTCAACAAACAAAAGTTCAGGACCAGATGGCTTTACTGGTGAATTCTCCCAAACATTCAAAGAACATTTAATACTTGTACTTCTGAAATTCTTCTTTTAAGAAATTGAAGAGGAGAATGCTTCCAAACTCATTTTACAAGACGACCAACATTATCCTGGCACTAAAACCAAACAAGGATATGGGGCGTCTGGGTGGCTTAGTCGGTTGAGCGTCCGACTTCGGCTCAGGTCATGATCCCGCAGTCTGTGGGTTCGAGCCCCGTGTCGGGCTCTGGGCTGACAGCTCAGAGCCTGGAGCCTGCTTCGGAATCTACGTCTCCCTCTCTCTCTGCCCCTCCCCTGCTCATGCTCTATCTCTCTCTCTCTCTCTGTCTCAAAAATAAACATGAAAAAAAAATTTTTTAAACCAAATAAGGACACCACAAAGAAAGGAAGGAGAAAAGGAAACACAGAAGGGAGGGAAGGTAAGAGGAAAGAAAAAGAGAAGAGAAAAGGATAGAAAAGAAAAGAAATGAAAAGAAAAGGAGAAAATCATAGGCCAATATCCTCGATGAACATAGATGCAAAAATCCTCAACAAAATACTATCAAACTGAGTCCAGTAATACATTAAAAAATATCATAATCATGTTCAAGTGAGATGGACTTCAGGGGTGCAAGGATGTTTCAGCATCTGCAAACCAATTTACATGGTACACCACATCAACAAAATGAAGGATAAAAATCATGGAATCCTCTCAACAGATACAGAAAAAGCATTTGACAAAATTCAACATCGACTTAGGATAAAAAGTCTCTACAAAGTGGGTATAGAGGGAACCTACCTCAACATAATAAGGCCAGATATTACAAACCCACAGCCAACATCATGCTTAATGGTAAGAAGCTGAAAGCCTCTCCTCTAAGATCAGGAATAAAACAAGGGTGCCCACGCTCACTACTTTTATTCAGCATAGTATTGGAAGTCCCAGCTGGAGCCATCACTGCCGCTGTACGTGGACAGCACTATTTTATGTATAGAAAAATACTAAAGACTTTGTTGGTCAGAAACAAATTCAGTAAGGGTGAGGATAGAAAATCAGCGTGCAGGAACCTGTTGATGTTTTTGTACACTAACAATGAACTCTCAGAAAAATTAGGAAAAAGTTCCATTTAAAACTGTATGAAAAAGAATAAAATACCTGGTAATAAATTTAACCAAGGAGGTGAAAGACCTGTAATCTGAAAACCACAATACATTAGTGAAAGAAATCAAAGAAGACAAATAAATGGAAAGATATTCCATGCTCATGAATTGGAAGAATTAATATTGCTAAAATGTCCCTATTACCCAAAGCAGTCTATAAATTGAATGCAATCCCTACCAAAATTCCAGTGACATTTTTCATAAAAACAGAACAGTCCTAAAATTTATTTGGAACCACAGAAGATTTCTAATAGCCAAAGCAACCTTGCATAAGAAAATCAAAGCTGGAATTATCATGCTGCCTGATTTCAAACCATTGCAAATCTACACTACAATATTGGCATAAAAGCAGATGCATAGATCAGTGAGACAGAAGAAAGAGCCCAGGTATAAAGCCATGCATATATGGTCAGTTAAATCATGACAAAGGAGTCAAGAATATATAATCAGGAAAAGACACTCTCTTCAGTAAATGGTACTGGGAAAACCGGACAGCTACATGCAAAAGAATGAAACTAACTATACCATTGTCTTCCACCATACACAAAATTGACTCAAAATGCATTAAAGATTTGAATATAAGACCAGAAAGTATAAAACTTCTAGAAGAAAACATAGGCATTTAGCTCCTTGACATTGCTCTTAGCAAAAAAAAAAAAAAAAAAAAAAAAAAAAAAAAAAATATATATATATATATATATATATATATATATATAATACTGCAAAGGGAATGGCAACAAGGTATAAATAAACAAATGAACTACATCAAACTAAAAGGCTTCTTGCACAACACAGGAAACCATCAACACAACAAAAAGGCAGTCTGTTGACTCGGAGAAAATATTTGCAAATCATATTCTGGTAAGAGGTTAATATCCAAAACGTGTAAAGAACTCGTTCGGTTCAACACACACACAAAAGCAAAAGCAAACAATCTGTTTTAGAAAATGAGCGGAGAATCTGAATAAGCATTTTTCCAAATAAGACATGCAGATGGCCCACAGACACATGATAAGATGCTCAACATCACTAGTTATCAGGGAAGCACAAATCAAAACCACAAGGAGATACCACCTCACACCTGTCAGGATGGCTGTCGTCAGAAAGGCAAGTGGAAGTGCTGGCAAGGATACAGAGAAAGGGAACACTTGTGCGTCGTCGGTGCAGATGCAAGTCGGTGCAGCCGCTGAGGAAAACAGTATGGAAGATTCTCCAAAAACCGAAATCAGAACTATTCTATGATTCGGCAGTTCTACTTGTAGGTATTTACCCCAAGAAAATGAAAACACTAGTTCAGACATCTGTTTGTCTCAGCGTTGTTCACTATAGTCAAGCTATGGAAACAACCAGCATGTTCATCAGTGGATGAATGGCTGAAGAAGTACTACGTGTGTGTAATGCAGTATTACCCAGCCGTGAAAAAGAAGGCCGTCTTGCCTTTTGTGCCAACATGGATGGACCTTCAGGATATGTTCATGCTTCGCAAACTAAGAGAAAAACAAACACCACATGGTTTTACTTATACGTGGAATCTAGAAAACAAAACAAATGAACAAACAAAACAAGACTCCTAGACAGAGAGAACAGATTGGTGGTTGCCAGAGGAGAGTGGTTGGAGAGGTGAGTGAAACGGGAGAAGGGGATCAAGACGTACAAATTTTCAGTCATAAAATAAGTAAGTCATGGGGATATGGTATACAGCATTGTGGCTGTAGTCAGTAACATTGTATTGCATATTATGTAACTCTGTATGATAACGGAGGAAAACAAGATTTATCGTGGTGATCATTTCACAGAGTATACAAATATCAGGTCATTATGTTGTGTACCTGAAACTAATGAGTGCTATGTCAGTTATACCTCACTTTATTTTTTTCCCATCGTAAGTGCACTCCTTGATCCCCATCACCCATTTCACCCATCCTCCCATCCACCCCTCTCTGGTAACCATCAGTTTGTTCTTTATAGTTAAGAGACTGTTTCTTGGTTTGTCTCTCTCCTTTGTTTTTTTTTTCTTTGTTCATTTGTTTTGCTTCTTAAATTCCGCATATGAATAAGATCATAATTATACCTCAATTTAAAAAATTACAGCATAGAGTAAAAGGACATTTACACTAATTATTTGAATAATTATTTCATTTCCATGGTCATTCTATTAGGAAGCTTCAGCATGTAACATTTTATATTTGAAATTTTATTCAACAAACCTGACAGTTCTCAGATCAGAACATATTTAAAGGGTATGGGATATTTGTTTTGTTTTATAAATTATCTGAATGTTTCTCCAGTAAATTTTACTTATTGCTGTTCCTACCATAAGTTCTAATGCATAATGAGAGTAAGTGATGAAAATTACTTTAATCCCCAAAACATAGACGTAACAAAGCAATATGGACAGCAAATACAAAAATAACAGGAAATATGTTAATATAAAGCCTCTTAAAAATGTCCTAAAACGTGCATTTCCTCCATTTGTTCCTTTTGGGTTCTGTAGTGTATTCACATTTCATTAATATCCAGACCTAGAAACTGTGAAGTTAGTGCTTAATTCTCTATCCCAAAAACAAGTAAAATGCAACTCTCTGAATAAGCTGTTTCTGTCAGATAATAATAAACAATACCAGCAATGATCAAAGCTGGCGGTAGATAATCCACTTAATCTTTACCTTGATAGATAGCACATCTGCTTATTTGGGCCAAGTGCCAGGGCTTTAGAGCAATTTCTTTAAACAATAGCCTAATGACAAGTCTGTTTACTAGTGTGAATTTCTCCGTAGGTGGTCCTTTCATTTCACATCGATTCCATACTGGCAAGAAGGCTTTTGCTCTTCATATAGTAGTGTTATAACTTTATCACGCTAAATATACCTGCTAGAGTTACTAGTAAGTACATGTAAAAGCCTTCACTAGAATTTATTCTTCTTGATTTTCAGGTCATGTTCTTGTTTCAGAATTTAAACTCTCATGATTGTGAAAGCAAAAATAAGTTAAATAACCCTATATACATTTCTTCATTTTCGGCCTGTAATTGAGAATCCGGATCAATATAAATTTAAATAGCTTGCAGTACTGTAGTAATCCTAGAATTTGTATTTGGTGAATGTGCTTGTGTATTCTGACCACTTTACTTTCTGTTTCTCTCAAAGCACCCTGATTTCTGCCACCAACTGTCGTTTTCCGTCTGCCTAGAACGTCCTATCCCCATTCCTTTGGTAGCTTTTAGCAGGCAGATCTCAGCCCAAATGTCAGGTGCTCACAACCACCCACCCAGAATCAACCTAGCAGTGACCCAGCAGTCTCAGAGTCCTGTTACCCCACTTTTGTTTTATCTCACTCTAGTCCTACACTTGACATTATCCGAAATTCTCTTGCTGATTTGTTCACTGTTATCTCTGGTCCGTTAGAATGGAAGTTTCGTGACAGCAAGGATATTATCTGTCCTTAACTGCTATATTCTCAACACTTAGAACGGCACTTCCATTGCATGCTAGGCACTTAGCGTATTGTAGCATGAATCTGTGTCATGTACAGCCATTTCAGAAAGTGTCTGAGGAAACCAGAGAGTCCTTCTGGCAGAAGTGAATACCGCTGACCTTTGAACAGCGTGGGTCTGAGCTACACAGGTCCAGCTACACGCAGATTGTTTTTACAGCACTGTAAATGTACTTTCTCTTCCTTATGATTTTCTCAATATTTAAGAAATATTTAAGAATATCTTTAGCTTACTTTATTGTAAGAATACAGTATATAATGCACACAACATACAAAATACGTTTATGGTATCAGTAATGCTTTCAGTCAACAATAGACTATTAGTAAGTTTTGGGGGACTCAAAAGTTATGCGCAGATTTTCGACTACACAGGTTTGGCACCCCAGCCTCTGTGTCTCTGCTCTTTCAAATGGAGCTTTTACTGTAGAACGAAATATATAGCAGTATAGTCTTCAGACTACAGTGAGACCTGGTATAAGCCTCTCCCTGAGTACAGACTGAAATATGGCAGATGCGACACTAACATGACAAGGGTTTCCTTTTTTATTATTTTATTTTACATTTTTTTGACCGTCGTTGACACACAGTGCTACATTAGTTCCAGGTGGACAGCACAGTGCTTCAGCAACGCTGTGTTACGTTGTGGCCGCTCACCCTGAGTGGAGTTAACCACCTGTCATCATGCCGTGCTATCACAGTGCCATTAACTGTATTCCCTTTGCTTTTATTTTCATGACTCACTCTTTCCATAACTAGCAGCCTGTATCTCCTGCTCCCTTTCGCCCAGGTGCCGTCCCCCCATTGCCCTCCCCTCTGGCAACCATCAATTTGTTCTGTGTATTTATACATCTGATTCTGCTTGTTCGTCTATTCATTTGTTTTGTTTTTTAAGTTCCAATATAAGTGAGATCATACGGTGTGTCTTCCTCTGACTTACTTCACTTAGCTTAATACCCTCTGGGTCCATCCATGTTGTCACAGATAGTAAGATCTTGTCCTTTTTATTGCCTAAATAATATTCCATTGTATGTTTATCCCACATCTTTATCAGTTCATCTGTGGATGGACACTTGGGTTGCTTCTGTATCTTGGCTATTATAAAGAATGCTGCACTAAACATAGGGGTGTACATATCTTTTCAAAGTAGTGTTTTTGTTTTCTTTGAATGAATACCCAGTGGTGGAATTATTGGATTAGGTGGTGTTTCTGGTTTTAATTTTTTGAGACACCTCCATACTGTTTTACCAATTTACCAACAGTGCACGAGGGTTCCTCTTCTCTGCGTCCTCGCCAATACTCACTGTCTCTTCATATGGCAAGCTTTATCTTTATGCTTTGTGCTTTAGGACAGACCCTTATTGTTCTAAATTCCCCACCATACTGGAACAAGCCAATATTGTAATACGCCTCCTAAAAAATTCTCATTTCAGTGAACTAATCCTATTTGCTTTTTTTTGTTTGTAACTATTTAATGACTGTGTGAAGATTATAACAGCTATATTAAATGTCATAATAAAAGAAATGTTTTAAGTTTTGTACAAAAAAGTATAATCCTTAGGGTAACATCTGTTTTTACTTTTAAATTGTTACCTGTATGATAAATTTTGAATAATTTTCAGTACTGGATCTAATTTTAGAACTTGAAGAGGGTCCAAATTACCAATGTTAGAAATGAAAAGAAGATAACACCACAGATTCTGCAAATATCAGAGGACTAAAATGGAATATTGTGAACAGCTTATTCACATGTGACTCAGATGAACTGGACAAATGCCTTAGAAAAAAAAAATACTTACCAGAAGTAAGAGATAGAAATCTGAATAGCCCTTTACAAATGAATTTAATTTATCAGAAACTTTCCCACAAAGAAATGTTCAGGCCCAGATGGTTTTACTGGTGAAATCTGTCAAGCATTTAAGGAGGAAGAAGTGTCAGATTTTCACAAAGTCTTGCAGAAAATACAAGAAAATGGAACAATTCCCTCTCATAACTGGCATATCCCTGATAACTAAAATTTGGCAAAGATCTAACAAGAAAAGTAAATTATAGACCAAATTTCATCATAAACAAAGATACAAAATACTTAGAGCAAGACACATTGTATACTATATAAAAAACGCACCAAAATCAAGTGATATTTATGCAGAGAATAGAAATTTGTTTAATGATTAAAAATCAACTCAGCTCAATCCATCAGATTGACAGTAACGTAGAGATCAACATGACCCTATCACTATATGCATATAAAGCATTCAATAGAATAAGCACGTTCATGACAAAACTCAGCAAAGTAGAAACAGAAGAAAACTTTTTCAGTCTGATAGAGGGTGTTTACAAAAGGCTTAAAGGTGACATCATGATACAAGATTAAATACAGGGGCGCCTGGGGGGCTCAGTCGGTTAAGCGTCCGACTTCAGCTCAGGTCATGATCTCGCAGTCTGTGAGTTGAAACCCCGCGTCGAGCTCTGTGCTGACAGCTCGGAGCCTGGAGCCTGCTTCACATTCTGTGTCTCCCTCTCTCTCTCTGCTCCTGCCCTGCTCGTGCTCTGTCTCTCTTTCTTCTCTCAAAAATAAATAAAGATTTTTAAAAAAAGATTAAATATGGAATGTTGTCCCTTTATGATCAGAAAGAAGGCAAGGATGTATTTTCATATCTCTTCTATTCAACACTTTACTGGTGATTCTAATGGTAATAGCAATACAGGTTGGGGGAAAAGGGATAGAAGATTGGAAAGGAAGAAGTAAATTTGACTTTATTCACAGACAACATGATTGTGCGTAGATAACTCTAAGTGATCAACAAGAAAAGGAAAGCCTATTATAACCAAAAACAAATTTAGGAAGATCAATATGGAGAAATCAATTGTATTTCCATATACTAGTAACATAGTTGGAAAATGAAATGAAAATCAGTTCTCCTTTGCATGATATCAAATAACATACAGTAAGTAGAAACAAATTTAACAAAAACCACTCACCAAAAACTTCAGACACTGCCACCAGAAATTCAAAGAGACTTAAATAAATGGAGGAATATACCATGGAAATGGTTAGAAGATTCAGTCGTGTTAAGATGTCAGTTCTTCCCAAATTGGTCTAAAGATTTAACTTTCCCAAGCGAAATCCCAGCAGGCTTTTTTTTTTTTTTTTTGGTAGAAAGTACAAGCTGATATTAAAGTGGATGTGCAAAGGCAGAGAACCTAAAACACTGCAATCAGTTTTGAAAAATAAGAACAAATCTGGATAACTCACACTCCCTGACTTAAGACTTATTGCAAAGCTACAGTAATGGTAACAGTGTGATATTGACTTAAGGATGGGCAAGTAGATCAATGGAGGATAATAAAGAACCGACACTTAGATGGTCCTTAATTCTCAATAAAGTCTCCAACCCAGTTCATAGAAAAGAAAAGGTCTTTTCAATAAATGACCCTAGAACAATTGGATATGTATATGAAAAAAACAGTTACGACCCCTGCTCGCACCATATGTAGGCATAGCTTGGAGACACCTCCCCCCCTCTCTGTCTCTTCCCACCTCACACTCTGTCTCTGTCTCTCTCAAAAATAAATAAATGTTAAAAATTAAAAAAAAAAAAAGGAAGAAAATGAATAGGCGAACTGTAGGATGGGAGAAAATATTTTCCAAACATATATCTGACAAAGGACTCATTCAGAATATATAAAGAACTTTTACCACTTAAATACTTAGAGTTCAGAAGGAATTAACTGTTCCCCTCCTAGGAATTCATCCAAGAGAAATACTAAAACATACATTCACATACATAAAATAAGAATTATGCAAGAAAGTGTATGGCAGAGATCTGCTGTACAAACGTAGTGCATATAGTTAAGACTATGGTGTTGTACATTTAAAAAGTGAAGAAGGGCACCTGGGTGGCTCAGTCGGTTAAGCATCAACTTCCGCTTATGTCATGATCTCACGGTTTGTGGGTTCCAGCCCCGCATCGGGCTCTGTGCAGATAGCTCAGAGCCTGGAGCCTGCTTCAGATTCTGTCTCTCTCTCTCTCTCAAAAATAAACATGAAGGGGCAACTGGGTGGC
The DNA here is from genome assembly GCF_027475565.1 of Acinonyx jubatus. Classification (NCBI taxonomy): domain Eukaryota; kingdom Metazoa; phylum Chordata; class Mammalia; order Carnivora; family Felidae; genus Acinonyx; species Acinonyx jubatus. The sequence goes on along the minus strand of NC_069380.1, from coordinate 2,301,086 downwards.
TCAGTCGGTTGAGCGTCCGACTTCGGCTCAGGTCGTGATCTCAGTTTGTGAGTTCGAGCCCCGCATCAGGCTCTGTGCTAACAGCTCGGAGCCTGGAGCCTGCTTCAGATTCTGTGTCTCCCTCTCTCTCTCTGCCCCTCCCCTGCTCATGCTCTGTCTCTCAATAATAAATAAACGTTAAAAAAAATGTTTTTAATAAAAAAATAAACATGAAAAAAAGTTTAAAAAAAAAGAAGGTACATCACATGCTAAGTGTTCTTAGACCAAGGGAAAAGGAAACAGGGACACGAATCTTTTGGAAGTGATGGATATGTTTATTACCTTGATTGTGGTGATGTATCTCAGATGCATGCATGTGTCCAAACTCATCAAGAGGTTTATACATCAATGCGTGCAATTTTTTGTATATTAAGTATACTTCAGTAAAGCCGGGGGTGGTGGGGAAAGAAAATTTATGGGAGCTTGATTCACAGTAGTCAAACACTAGAGACAATGCAAACATCTGCCAACAAGTGAATGGACAAGTAGTGATCTATTCAGACAATGGGACACAACTCAACAATAAAAACAGACTACTTCTATTCAAACGTAAATGAATCTCAACACCGTTATGCAGAGAGAAGGTTGATAGCACAAAAGAATACATACTATCATTTATTTGATATCATTTATTTGAATTTCTAAAATAAGTGAAACTCATTTAGATGGAGGCAAACAGTCAGAACTCTAATATTCCTCTGTGGGGATGAAGAGAGAAAGGATTGACTGAGAAGAGACACAAAGAACTTTCTGAGAAAATAGAAATGTTCTATACCAGGGTAGGAGGATGGGTTACTCAGGTATATCCACTTGTCAAAATTGTATGGCCATAATTTGTACATTCAATGTATATAAATTTTTCCTCAAGAGCTATAAATAACAATTGAAAAGGAATTGGGAATGGGCAGAATCCTGATGATTGTTGAAGGTGAATAATGTGCGGTTTATTACAGAGTTCTCTTTGCTGTGTTTGAAATTTTCCATCATAAAAATTTTTTAAGGTAGTGCAGTAAGCAAAGGGAGAAAGATATTGAAGTTGGCGTTGTACTATTTGATTGTCAGCTTAAAAAATAAGGGTAAAACAAATGAAGACTTTTCAACACTTTTTCTCTAAGATAAGTATGAGGGAGGAGATGTGGAAAAGTTTGAGGGACTTAGAGATAAACTGTTTACCTAAAACAAACGTCATAGAGGCAGCCGAACTTGAGATGATTAATTTGGAATTTACCAATTTTCAGATTATTAACAAAGAAGTAGCCTAGGGGAAAAAAATGAGTGAAGGTTTGTCTCCTAATCCGTTCAAATCCATAGTTTCAGATTTTGTCTGCACTTAATTTTTGTTTTAAACCTTTTTTTTTTTAATTTGCTTTCCTTTTGAGGATTGGTACAAATGACTCTGAAAGGTAGGTTTCTAAATGTACTCAGTCTCAAGGTACTATTCACAATTTTATTAACGACAGAAATGTAAGTTTTTAAATTATTTTCATGTTTATGAGTGCATATGGGGAAGAAGACCATTTGTATGATATAAGTGGCTTTTTAAGAGCTACATACTTGAAAATGTGGCCATAAATTATCAATGATACAAAAATTAATTATGAATGAAAATTCTGTTGAAGAATGAGGATAATTGTGAAATTCTTATAGAGTGATATCTTTAGAATATGTATGTATTAAGTAAACTAGCTTTCTTAGGAGGAAAAAATGATTCAAATTATAAAAATGGTAACATTAATACTTGCATATCAGTTTTTCCTTCGATTCCTACCTGATTTAAGAAAAAATAAATAACACTATTAGCTATAATGCAGAAGGAGTTTAAGTTAATATTTAACAACTCGTATATGTTTTAAAAGGAAAACTTAGTATCTTTTTCTTAGACTATTTTGAAAAGTCCAGTAGATACACATCTGAATTCATGTCTGCCATCTTTCCAGCTGCAGAAGATCATAAGCAAACAAGATGATTTGAAGACAACAGCCAATGAAACGGAGTGCCAGGTATGTGCAGATAAACTCATATTTCCAGACAGATGATATTTACAGTAGCTTCTCTATTTGTTACATAAACATCCCGACAGAGTTGGGAAACTTATCCGTAACTTTATTTGTCCAAACACCTTGAAGCAATGCGCTGCTATCCTGTAGGAAGTCAGAAGGCAGTTACCGTGTTTTAAGTGGCCAGATTTACACTGGCTTTTAATAAACATGGTTAGTAAGTTCCAAAAGCAAATATTGTAGGTAAATCAACACAGTTAATATGGTATAAAATGTTACCCTTTATTTATTTTTTTAAGTTTATTTATTATTTTTAGGAGAGAGAGTGAGAGCAGGGGAGGGGCAGAGAGAGAGAAGGAGACACAGAATCGGAAGCAGGCCCCAGGCTCCAAGCTGTCGGCACAGAGCCCGACGCGGGGCTCGAACCCACGAACCGTGACATCATGACCTGAGGCGAAGTCGGACCCTTACCCGACTTAGCCACTCAGGCGCCCCTAAAATGTTACCCTTTAAAATAAATACCATACTCTATACCAGAAGCATGAAGTAGAATGTGTTTTGATGTGGCTTATATTAATGGCACTGAATGTTTAATAACTGACTAGTTGTTAAGGTATATGAAAAGTAAAGGTTAAGACTCTAAAGGTCTAGGGAATAAAATATGTAGCATGGGGAACATAGTCGTTTCTTGATAGGGTCGTACGGCGACAAGTGGCAGCCATGCTTGTGGGCGTGGCATAATGTACAGAGACGTTGAAGCCCTGTGGTTCCCCGAGACTAATGCAACATTGGGGGTCAACTAGGCACAGATAGACAAATTCAAAACCAAAAACGAAAATACTTAAAAGAACATACATGAAAGAAACTATAACCACGAATTTTAACTGAGGAACATAAGAGAAGATTGGAATACATAAAAAGAGACGCTTTATTCTTAGCTAGGAATAGTGAGCACTGTAAAGTAGCCAGGTCCCACGAAATCAGTCTGTGAATTCCATACAGTCTGGGTCAGAACTCAACGGCTGAGAAATTGGTTTGGGTTTGGCGTGTTTGGGTTTTGGGTGGATTTGGGGCGATACTGGTTAGAGAGGAAGTGGATGCAGGTAAGAGGTGTTCAAAAACTTTGCAAAATGGTCCTTAACTTCATCTAGAAGAATAAATATGAGAGGGAATAAGAACATTCTGGAAAATGCAGGTAATGAGAGGGATAATGAAGTGGTGTAGTGAGAAATAGAATGGTCAGAATACAAACCCAAAGACATATGCCTGTGGGTATACAATGTAGATATTTTAAATCAGTGGGAAAAAAACGAATTACCAAAGTACTTTTCAGCGACCCAGAAGCCTGGAGGTCTTCCCCGCTCTCCTTACCCCTCCCATCCAGTTAGTCACTAGTTGCTGCCTCCTCCATCCCTTTGGCTTCTGTTTCCACCACTGTCATTATCAGACCAGCTTCGTTTCCCACTCGACTTACTGCAGGGGCCTCCTGACTGACCTCTCTGCATCCACCTGGGTCATTTTTTTTCAATTACTCAATTTATTTTTTAATTTACATCCAAGTTAGCATGTAGTGCACTACTGATTTCAGGAGTAGATCCCAGTGATTCATCCCCTTTGTATCACACCCAGTGCTCATCCCAACAAGTGTCGTCCTTAATGCCCCTCCCCCACTTAGCCCATCCCCCCTCCCACCACCCCTCCAGCAACCCTCAGTTTGTTCTCTGTATTTAAGAGTCTCTTCTGTTTTGTCCCCCTCCCTGTTTTTATATTATTTTTGCTTCCCTTCCCTATGTTCATCTGTTTTGTATCTTAAATTCCACATATGAGTGAAGTCATATGATATTTGTCTTTCTCTGACTAATTTCAGATAGCCTAGCATAATACTCTGTAATTCCATCCACGTTGTTGCAAATGGCAAGATTTCATTCTTTTTGATCACTGAATAATACTCCATTGTGTGTGTGTGTGTGTGTGTGTGTGTGTGTGTGTGTACACCACATCTGTATCCATTCATCCATCAATGGGCATTTGGGCTCTTTCCATACTTTGGCTGTTGTTGAAAGCACTGCTATAAACATTGGGGTGCATGTGCCTCCTTGAAACAGCACACCTATGTCATTTCTAGTTCATTTTTCACATTATAGACAGGTGACCTAAAAGCACAAGTAAAATGTGACTGCCCTCAGGCCAGCCATTCTTCCAGCCTCCAGCTGTCCCATTTTCTCTGTAGTATATACCACAGTGGTTAAGAACTCAGGCCCAGGAAGACTGTTCAAATGCTGCTTCATCTGTTAATAGCTGTGTGGCTCTGGGCAAATTAGTTTACTTCTCTTTGCATAAAATTGAGTTTCTTCATTGTAAAGTGAGAATAATAGTAATCTACCTCAGGTGTTTTTGAGGACTAAATTAGTTAATATATTTAAATCTCTTAGAACTATGCTTAACACATAAGCGATATATATGCATTTGCTATTATATTTATTATTACTGCTTTCTACACCCCAGCCATACAGCACCATGCTCTGTTGTTCCTGTTTGCAAAGTTTATTCCCACTTCTCTTTATCTGTAACTTTTTTATTTATTTCGAGAGAGGGTGCCAATGAACGAGGGGCAGAGAGGACAAGAGAGAGAATCCTGTGCGGGCTCTGCTCTGTCAGTGCAAAGCCCAAAGCGGGGCTCGAGCTCACCCGCCGTGGGGCTTGAGCTCATGAGCTGAGATCGTGACCTGAGCAGAAGTCGGATGCTTAACCGACCGAGCCACCCAGGTGCCCCCCCACCACCACTTCGTATTTTCTTAACTTCAGTTCAAACCTTAGATCTCCATTTAAATGGTATTTTTCTTAGGAAAGCCTGCCCTGAGCTGCCCTCATAGCTCCTTGAATTTCTTCCCCATACTTCCATGGTTGGATTACTATTTTTAATAACTTGTTTAATGCCCAGTTACCCACGAGGAACAGGAAACCATGGAGCCCCAAGGCCTGACATCGTGTCTGACACATGATGGGCATTCACTACATCCTTGTATGTGACTGACTCCTGGGGTGACTGGCTGAACAGTTCTGAGTGTGTATCTCAGTTCTCATAGCAAAATAAATTCCAAAGAGGTCAAAAATAATGTCAAAGTCAAACTGTGGAAATACTTTAGAACGGGTGGGGCTCTTCTCTCAAGATAGCGGCGTAGGAAAATGCAGAACGCAGCCCATCCCACACGGACACGAACCCGTAAGTGCACATGGGTCATGTCCCTGTGAGGAAGATCTGAAACTGGAAGAACTGTTTCCCCACAACAAAAGACAGACCGTTGAGATGGTGGGAGAGGCAGAGATAGGGTCTCACCCAAACCCCACCCCGACACTGCAGCATAACAGTGAGGGTTCTCACCAGTCCAGTGCTTCTCCCAGAAAAGTGACGCAAGACACCCCTGTCCCTGGGACCTGACCCAGAGAGACGAGCCCCCAAAACACCTGGCTTAAAAAATGCAAAGGGCCGACATCCCAGGGGCCCGAAGTGCTACAGGAAACCGAGATTCCCCTTTTAAGGAACTCACATGCAGTCTCGCCCTACCCACGACCCAGCAGAAAAATAGCAGTTTGGAAAGCACCACGGCTATAAAAGAAACCAGTTGATAATCTAAGAACATCTGTTGGGAGAGCAAGGGACCATCGAAACTCTCCCCGGGGACAGAGGTGCTGGCAGAAGCCAACTTTGCACGCTCCACCTACCCTGCTAGCACCCGTGGGTGGGCTCAGAGGCGGCACCCTCCTCCTGCATTGCTAAGACGGGTGGGGGCAAGCGGTCACCATACCATCCCACTGCCTCGAGGAAGCTGGAGAGCACACAAGGGCTCACTGCCCCCCTCCCTAGCTGGGGCAGGCAGGCACAACATCCATGGCACCCTCTCACTCCCTAGATAAAGCTGGGGAGTGGGGACCGTTGCAGCACTCCCCCACTGGCCGGGCTGTCCTTTTCCCAGCTTAAAGCCAGCATGCGTGCACAGACAAGAAGGCCTCCCACGACACTCCTGAAGTCCACAGCTCTGTAGTCAAGACATCTTCCCCTGCTTGTCTGAAGCCAGCAAGCATGCCCTGCCCCGTACACCTTGCCTAGCTAACGCCAGCAGGTGCATGCAGTCCACACGGGCCACCACGCAATCACCTGGCCCTGGTGGCCGAAGTGGCCAACAATCCTGAGCGCCACAGGAACGCTAACACAGTTCTTGGCAGACCACCACCATCAGGGCACTGCATAGACAGCAGACTGAAACACAGCCCGTCTTCTGGAAAAAAGGCCCATGTACTTAGCTCGGAGCTTCAGTCTAAGGGACAGGCTTCGGGTTTCCCATGCATATATAGATGAAGGAGGTGCTCCCAGAGAACCTAAGCAGGGGCACACCATCCTTGCACACCCCCTCGGCCTTCCAGGTCTCAACTCTGAGAAAGGAGCTTTTACACTTATCTGGAACCCCAATTTTTTACAGCTGCCACCCAGGGGGCACCTCTAAATCTCCTGGTCTGGAGGCAGCAGGGACTGTGATTGTAGCCCCACCGGACTATATATACTTTTATATTTTAAAACTTTTTTTTTTAAATGTTCAATTATTTTTGAGAGAGAGAGAGACAGAGCACAAGTCAGGGAGGGGCAGAGAGAGAGGGAGACACAGAATCCGAAGCAGGCTCCAGGGTCTGAGCTGTCAGCACAGAGCCTGACGGGGGGCTTAAACTCACGAACCGTGAGATCGTGACCTGAGCCGAAGTCGGACGCTTAACCGACGGAGCCACCGAGGCACCCCTATACTTTTATACGTTAAAAGCTGCTGCCTAAGAGTGTGCTTCCAGTCAACGTGAAACTCGGTGTAAATGAGACTCCTCTCTTGAAACAGGCAGGTCTTGGCACACCCTAACACCAGGGACATATCAAGAACGAATCAGGTGGTTTAGACAATTACAAAGGTTCAAGAGACAGCAAAGAGCAAGGTTGGAAGAGAAATTTCATCACCTACACAGGGCACTACTTGAAGACTGAGAGCTGTTTCACCTAATACACAGAAACACACCGAGAGTCAAGCAAAATGAAGAAACAGAGAAATATGTTCCAAACAGAAAAGTATGACAAAACCTCAGAAAAACACCTTAATGAGATGGAGAAAAGTAATCTAAAAAAGAATTTAAGGTAATGGACATAAAAATGCTCATAGAACAGGTCCTGGGTGGCTCAGTCAGTTAAGTGGCCAACTTCAGCTCAGGTCATGACCTCACGTTTCACGAGTTCAAGCCCCACATCAGGCTCTGTGCTGACAGCTCAGAGCCTGGAGCCTGCTTCAGATTCTGTGTCTCCCTCTCTCTCTGCCCTTCCCCCACTCACACTCTGTCTCTCTCTCAAAAAGTGAGTAAACATTTGGAGGGGGAAAAAATGCTCAAAGAACTTGGGGGGAGAATGGATGAACACAGTGAGAGCTTCAACAAAGAGATAGTATAAGAAAGGACCAAGAGGGGTTCAGTGGCAGACTAGATGAAACAGAACAGATCAGTGACCTAGAAGACTGCAGTAGAACTCACCAAAGCAGAGTAATGAAAAGGAAGGAAGTTTTAAAAAATGAAGGTAACTTGAGGAACCTCTCAGACAACATCAAATAGAATAACACTTACATTATAAGGTCCCAGGAGAAGAGAGAGGAGAGACCAGGAAAGTATTTGAAGAAATAATGGCTAAAAACTTCCCTCACCAGAAGGAAATAGACATGTAAGTCCAGAAGGCTCAGAGGGTTCCAAATAAGAGGAGTCCAAAGAGATCCACACCAAGACACATTATAATTAAAATGTCAAAAGTTAAAGAGAGAATCTTAAAAGCAGAAAGAGAAAAACAAATTGTTACATACAAGGGAAATCCCATAAGGTTATCAGGAGATTTCTTGGCAGAAACTTTTTGCAGACCAAAAGAGAGTGGCATGGCATATTCAAAGTGGTGAAAGGAAAACATCTTTGAACTAGGAGTGCAGGCACATGTCAAATATTACAAAAGATTGAATCAGTAATCAGAAACCTCCTAAGAAAAGTCCAGGACCAGATGGCTTCATTGGTGAATTCTACCAAACATTCAAAGAACATTTAATGGCTATACTTCTCAAACTCTTCAAAAACATTGAAAAGGAGGGAAGCTCCCAAGTTCATTTTGCAAGGCCAGCATTACCCTGATACCAAAACTGAAGAAGGACACAGGGAAGGAAGGAAGGAAGGAAGGAAGGAAGGAAGGAAGGAAGGAAGGAAGGAAGGAAGGAAGGAAGGAAGGAAGGAAGGAAGGAAAATGAAAGAAAATGAAAGTAAATAAAATAAAATTACAGGCCAGTATGCCTGATGAACATACATGCAGAAATCAACAAAATATTAACAGGCCAAAATAACAATACATCAAAAACATCTTACATCACGATCAAGTGGGATTTATTCCAGGGATGCAAGTGTGGTCAGCATCCACAAATCGATCAAGACGGTATACACATCAGCAAAATGGAGGATAAAAATCATATTATTTTTGTGAATGCACAAAAAAGCATTTGAGAAAATTTAACATCCATTTATGAGAAAAACTCAACAAAATGGATATAAAGGGAATGTACTCCAACATCACAAAGGCCGTAAATGACAGACCCACAACTATCATCATCCTCAATGGTGAAAAGCTAAAAGCTTCTCGTCTAAGATCAGGAACGAGATAAGGATGCCTACTCATGCCCCTTTGATTCAACATAGTATTGGAAGTCCTAGCCAGAACAACTAGGAAAGAAAAAAATCAGTGACATCCAAATTGGAAAGGAAAAAGTAAAACTTTCACTATTTGCAGACAGCATGATATTGTGTATGGAAAAAGACTCTACAAAAAAAAAAAAAAAAAAAAAAACTGTCAGAACTAATAAGTGAATTCAATAAAGTTACAAGATACAAAATTAATATACAAAATTAAGATCTGTTGCATTTCTGTACACTAACAAAATATCAGGAAAATCAAGAAAATAATCCCACTTACAATTGCATTAATAAGAATGAAAAACTTAGGAATAAATTGAACTAAGGAGGTGAAAGACCTATACACTGAAAACCACAAGACACTGATGAAAGAAATTGAAGATGACACAAATAAATGGGAAGATATTTTGTGTCAGGGGTTAGAAAAATCAATGTTGTTAAATGTCCATAAACCCAAAGCAATCTACAAATGCATTGCGATCCCTGTCAAAGTTCCAATGACATTTTTTGCCGGATTGGAATAATTCCATAACTTACGTGGAAGTAACCACAAAAGACCCCAAATAGCCAAAGCACGGTGTTAAGAAAGAACAACAAAGCCAGAGGTTACTGTGCCTGGTTTCAAATGGGATTATAAAGCTATAATAATCAAAACCGTGTAGTATTGCCACAAAAATGGACACAGAGGACAATGGAACTAGACGTGTAGATAACCCACAAATAAACCCACATGTATGTGGTCAGGTAATTTTCAACAAAGGAGGCAAGAAAATACAATGGGGAAGAGGCAGTCAGTCTATTTAGTAAACAGTGTTGGGGAAATTGGAGAGCTACCACACACAAAATAATGAAGCTGGACCACATACAAAAAATTAACTCAAAATGGATTCAAGACTTGCATGTAAGACCTAAAGCCATAAAATGCCCAAGAAGAAAACATAAGCAATAAGCTCCTTGACATCAGTCCTAGTAATTTTTTTTTTTATCTGACTCCAAAGGCAAAGGAAACAAAAGCAAAAATAAACAAACGGGACTACATCGAACCAAAAAGCTTCTGTACAGCAAAGGAAACCCTCAACCAAACAGAGAAGCAACCTATGAATGTCAGAAGATATTTGAGAATCATATATCTGAATGAGGGTTAACGTCCAGAATATATATATAGAAAGAACTCATATGACTCAATAGGAAAAATAATCCAGTTAAAACATGGACAGAGGATTTGCATAGACATTTTTGTACAGAAGACACACAGATATCCAACAGGCACATGAAAAGTTGCTCGACATCCTTATCACCAAGGAAATGCAAATCAGAGCCATAATGAGATAGCACCTACACCTGTCAGAATGGCTAGTATCAAAATGACAAGAAATAACAAAATGCTGGCAAGGATTTGGAGAAAAGAGAACCTCGTGCATTGTTGGGATCGTAAATTGGTGCGGCCACTATGGAAAACCACTTGGAGGTTCCTCAAAATTGAAAGTAGAACTACAGTATGATCCAGCAACTCCGCTACTGAGTATCTGTCCAAAGAAAACAAACGCTAATTCAGAAAGGTGTGTGTACCCCTTTTGTTTCATTGCAGCACTATTTTCAAAGCCAAAGTGTGGAAACAACTTAAGTGTCCATTGAGAGATGAGTGGATAAAGAAAATGTGGTTTATATACCCAGTACTGTTCAGCCATAAGAAAATATTGCCATTTGCCACAACATGGATGGACCTTGAGGGTATCATTCTAAGTAGTATAAGTCGGAGCAAGACAAATACTACAGGATTGCACTTATATATGTAATCTAAAAAACAGGACAGAACCCCAAGATTCATAGATACAGAGAACAAGTTGGTGGTTGCGGGAGGGGACGGTGTGTTTTGGGGGGAGTGACACAGGATCAAGAAGTACATACTTTGAGACTCTTTATTTTGGCTCAGGTCATGATGTCACGGTTGTGAGACTGAGCCCCACATCAGGCTCCACGCTGAGGGTGGATTCTCTCTCTCCCTCCCTCTCTCTGCCCCTCCCCTGCTCGTGGGCATGTGTGTGTACTCTCTCTCTCAAAATAAACATTAAAAAAAAATAAGATAAAAATGGAGAGGCAGGCAAACCATAAGAGGCTCTTAAGTACATCCAAGTGACTAAAATAAAATAACTGACAATCGCACTGGCCACCAGATGCAGGGAAGCCGGATCACTCGTCCACGGCTGGTGGGAACGTAAAATGATGCTGCTGCTCCGATAAAATGGTAACTGCACGCCTGGCCATCCGTCCCAAAGAAATAAAAACCGTGCTCACACTAACACCTGTCCACAGAGGTTTCGAGCAGCTTTATTTGTCATAGCCCCAAACTGGAAACAACCCAGATGTCCTTCAACAGGTGAATGGTTCAACTGGTAATCCATACAGCGGAACACTGTCCTACAAGAAACAAGAACAAACGATTGATACGGCAACAGCCTGAGTGACTATCCAGAGAATTAAAATGCCAATACCGGAAGGCTACATACTGAGTCCACGTATGTGGCGTTTTGAAATGACAAAATTATAGAAAAGGAAGTTGATTAGTGGTTGCCAGAGGTCAAAGAGAGGGTCGGGGCTGGAGAGAAGTCAGTGTGGCCACAAGAGCAGATGAAGGGTCATCATGGTGAAGAAAATGTTCTTCTGTGTGTTGACTGTATCGAGTTATCTGATGATGTTTTGCAAGATGTCATCAGTCACCCCTGAAGGAAACTGAGTAAAGGGTACAAGAGATCGTTCTGCATTATTTTGTACCATTGCATGTGAATCTACCATTATCTCAAAATACAAGAAACTTCTAATGTAAATAAGGGGCTTATGGGGACACGCATTTGTTCCTTGTATTATGTGTTACGGACCGCAAGACTGGATGTTCTGTGTCTTTTGCTGATTTGTTCTGTTTCCTGCTGTGGTGCCTGTGCTTAGTTGTCTTCCTGTTTCTTTCGTTCCTGCCCATGCCCTGCCCAGACCTCATCGCTGCAGTGGAGCACAAATGGAACTCTCTCTGCTACTCTTCCCACCTGATCTGGAGCTAATTTATCTTTGTCCTTCTCTGCTGCTGGCATTGCATTTAGGTGCGCTGTTCCATGCACAAAAGGGGTGGAGGCAAGGGGGAGGAGACTCCCCTGGGCAAATGCAGCCCTTGCTGAAGAGCCTGTGTTCTGTTGATCTTCCTGATCTCCTTAAGGCTCTGAGGCACAGCTCACTCCTCCCCGCCGAAGTACATTCAACTCTGTGGGCTTAGGGTTGGTCCCTCTGTAACATAGTCCCCTGAAAGAGTCTGTGCCCTCGAGACCTCCTTCCCTCTGCATAAGTCTCCCCAAGCTCTAGAGGAGCTTCTTTTGGAGTTGGCCTTACTTGTCCCCACTACTCTGCTGTCACTAAATTAACGTTTTTAATGAATTTCTAATGTAATAGTCTCAGTGCCACTGCTATTTCTGAGAAGTAGGATTAGAAGGTAGGATTAGGGGACATGGGGACCATACAGCACCTGAATCTGGTGTTTCTTTCTCCAACTGCCCCTTTTCAAAATATTTGGTTTAAATTTGTAACCCTTTTTGTTTTGTTGCAGCTGATCATCTTTTTAGCAGTTTTGTTATTGTTGTTTATTTTGTTAGAGATTTGAAGGAGGAAGAATCCATGAATCTGCTTTACTCATTAATCGAATTCTTACCTATTAGTTTTGTAATTATGAAAAGCAGATGCTTTTCAAGTATTTCTAATATTCAGCAAAAACTCAAAGACCTTCTGGCTTTAGTGCTCAGTCCTGCTTCATTAAAAAATGCCTAGAGATCACATTTTGAAATAATTTTTTTTTCACTATTCTAAGCTTTCTTTTTGGACTGATCTAAGATTTTGTTTACTGCTGAAGTCCATCTTGAGTATTTGGAGAATTTTAGCCCTCGTTGTTTTTCTCCTGCTTGAGCAAAGACAATTACAGAATTGTATGATGCGAAGTAACAGATAGGATGGCCACATCTCATTCTTCCACCCCTATTACGAGAATCTTTTATGGATATTGTCCTAAGAGTTCCAGGCTACAAGGTCCATTTTTGTTCTTGGTTATAATTACTTGGAATTATCGTCTCATTTTTTATAGGAACCAACAGTGAAAGAACCTGAAATTACCACAACCCTTCAGATACTTTTCTTTGGAAAAAGAGGAGAAAGAAAACTTCATTATAGAGAATTTCGAAGGTAAATGTAAATATTTATATTCATTTAGGGAAATTTATAGCTAAGAAGTGACAAAACAACTGAATATACTCCTCTCACAGATCTGCAGACAGTAACACTGAACATCTTATGCAGAACTATATAGTATTTATCTCTGAGAACAAAACCTATGAAATATAAACTAAAGTACTCTCCTCAAAAATATCTAACCTATATGAAAAGTAATATCTGTTTTATAGCATACCATAATTTTTTTTAAGTCAATGCTGTCATAGATGTATAGAGTTGTCTGGTAACACAGGTCACTAATGTACTGGTTTGGAGTTGGGGAGTGGGTGATCAGGGGAGGCTTTCTGAAGGAAATGGTGCATAAACTGAACCTTGACAGATGAGCAGGAATACCCAGGCAAAAATGGTTTGGCAGGAAAGCATCTGAGGGAGCGAGAACAGCGTTAGAAAAGACGTAGAGGCATGAAAATGTATGGTTTGTAAAGGGAATTATAAGCAGTCGCATCTAGAGTAGTAAATGGAAGGTGGTGTGGTGAAAGGTGAGAAGAGAAGCTGGAGAAGGGTGTGCTTGCCTGTGGAAGATTTTGTACTCCACGGGATCAAGCTTGAATTGACTCGGCGATGGAAGATCCTGAAGGGTGATGCCTGAAGGATACCTGGTCAGATGTGCCCATCGTTGTGTGTGGTAGCAGAATAAAGGATAGATTTTATGCGAGAGAAGACCATTCAAATATCCCAGACAAGAAATGATGAGAGCCTTGAACCAATGTAGTAACAAGGATTTTGAAGTGGGAGAGTTTTTAAGACATAGTTAGGACATAAGATTGTAGGACCCAGAGGCGCCTGGGTGGCTCAGTTGGTTAAGCATCTGACTCTTGGATTCAGCTCAGGTCACGGTCTCACAGTTCATGAGTTCAAACCCCACGTCGGGCTCTGAGCCGACAGCCCGGAGCCTGCTTGGGGTTCTCTCTCTCCCTCTCTCTCTGCCCCTCCCCTGCACATGCTCTCTCTGTCTCTCAAAATAAATAAATAAACTTAAAAAGAAATTTTGTAGGGCCCAGTGATTGAGGAATGAGGAATGCCCAAGTTTCTGAATTCTGTCCAATCATAATGTACCCCATAGCTGAACTCCAGTAAGTCATTTAACCTCTCTACAATAGTTTTTCTCGACAAACATTTTTTAAAATGTCTTTTCTTATACTTGAAAAATATTACTGTCTCAACACTTCTTAAAATTTCAAAATAAATACCATGATTTAAAGCCAAGCCAGGCTATTATATCAGCTGTACTTATTCAGACTAATACACCACTTCCCCTTCACTTTAAGATTCCCTAAACTAGTTAATTTTAAAGGTGTTCTGGGAAGCAAATGAAATAGAAGTATTTATAAATAAATTAACTAAGAAATGTAAAAACAGTTAAGAGTATCTATTAAAACAATTAAATATTTAGTTTATGTAGATTCCCAAATTGTAATGAGTGGGGAAAGGTGTAACATTAGGTAGGAAGAAAGGGACCTCCAGGAAGGCAGGCTGCAGCTGCAAGGGGGAACCTGGCTGAGGAATTGGCAAAGGCAGCAGAGTTTGGGGAAAAAGAGGTTAAGATAAAAGTATTCTGGACCTGCCCAGTCTAGGTGCCATGCATGAAATCTCACAAACTTTCTGATAAGGTCCCAATAAAAAGTCAGGGACAAAAATCCTCGGCGGCCACCCAGTTGCGACCCCTCTCACTCTTGAGAGCTTTATACTTTCTCTCAATAAACTCTATTGCTTTACTCAAAAAAAAAAAAAAAGGTGTTCTAACTTTAATTTTCTTTAAACAGAATAATTTTATTTAAAATTCTTACTTTAAAAAAATGTTTATTTATTTTTGGAGACAGAGACAGAGCATGAGTAGGGCAGGGGCAGGGAGAGAGGGAGACACAGAATCCCAAGCAGGCACCAGGCTCCGAGCTGTCAGCACAGAGCCGGACGCAGGGCTCGAACTCACAGACTGCAAGATCATGACCTGAGCCGAAGTCAGATGCTTAATTGACTGAGCCACCCAGGTGCCCCCAAAAAAATTGTTTCAAAGAGATGTTTGTCCTTGGTGTCAGCCACCTCCTTCCAGCTTCTCTCATAAAGGGATATTGTTTTAGAAGGTACAGCTTATTAGTTTCAAGGAAAAGCAAGGAAGGTGCCACCAAGTTATAGCTTTGGGGCTACTTAAAACATTTGCCTATAGACGTTAGCTTCTCATTTAGAGAAACAGTATCAATTGTGAAAAAAACATATTTGTGATTTAGACAGACCTGGGTTCAGATGTGGAACTTCATCATTTACTAAGTGGGACTTGATGAACAAGCATTTTAACCAGAGGCTCCATTCTCTGTTCCTTCATTTGTGAAGTGATGATGATAAATATCTACTTAATAAGGTTATATATGTATATGTGAATTTGTTGTGTGATTATCCATTATTCATTATCATATATTATTGTATCCTATATTGCATCATATCATATAATTATTATATTATTCATGTAATGAATGTGTTGATTAATATATGATGATTAATATGTCGACTTACTCTATACAAGGGTCGGGCTCTAAGTAGGCACTCGTAATAGAATGTAAACACCGATATCAGAAGTGGGTAAGAAAAACGAACAAAAGAAAGACAGTGGCAGTGTCATAAAATGGAGCCACTAATTAGGCTAGTACACTAAGTGCAAACCGTGAGATTCTGTGTGCTTGCTAAGAACACACCGCAGATTTGACCGCGCTTTCTGGCAGGCACCATGAAGGGGGATACACATCAGTTGCCCAACTCACCGTGTCCCTGAGTTGAAAGCTCACTGGTTCCGCATAAGGGGCCAGGGGGGCGGAGACATTCGGTCTTCATCATAAGGTCAGAAAGAAATCTTCCGAAGGGGCTTTATAAAAAGGACACTGCGTAACATGAAGAATTATATTCTTAACAATTATAGTAAGACCAGCGATAAATTTCACGGGCTTTTTTTTTTTTTTTTTTTTTTTTTTTTTTTTACAGCATCCTGTCAGTAGAGAACAACTAAAATCACAGTTTTAAGCAAGGAGGCATACTTCACTTCAGCTCCTAAAATTCAGCTGCTTTTTCTCTAAAACCACTTTAAGCTTTACTAAGCAAGTACAAGTGCTAACAATTAAATGCCACAGTCTGAGAAGTTGGTAGCAATATAGAAGGGAGAGAACGCTGGACATGAGGTCCAGATGGCTGTAAATCCTAGGTGTGCGATTTATTTAGCTGTATGGTCTTGGGAAAATCATGTACCTTTTTCTAGTCTTTGTAAAAATATACATGGCAATATTTGTCCTGCCCACTTTAAAGAGTTGTGAGTAAATTTAGGGGCACCCGTGTGGCTCCGTCACTTAAGTGTCTGACCCTTGATTTTGGCTCAGGTCGTGATCTCACGGTTCGTGAATTCAAGCCCCACGTTGGGCTCTGCACTGTGAGCACGTAGCCTGCTTGGGACTCTCTCTCTCCCCTCTCTCTGCCCCTCCCCTGCTCACTTGCTCCTCTCAAAAATAAATAAACTTAAAATAATATATTTTTTAAAAGTAAATTTAAAAATTACAAATTATAATTTTAAAATAATATAATAAAGGAAAAGAGCAGATCTCTAATTCATGCAAATATCCTCCTTCCTAATCATTTTTATTTCTACTCTCATTTACATTAATATACTATCCCCCAACATGAAAAGTCTGAGGTTGATCTGAGAATTAAATGAGATAATATAGGTTAAAGTATATACAACATAACACACGGTAAGCATTCAGAATACATGCCAAACTCATGTCACCTTAGTTTTAGAGTTTCTAGTGAGTTTGTTTCCCAGCTCCCAGATCTGTGTCCTTACGGAATTCTTTTCCTCTGGCTTCTTCCTCTGTTTGCATTTCCCCAGCTCTCTTGGCCAAGAGACTTCTTCCACTAAGAGTTTCCTCAGTCTCTTTTCCCAAAGGCTCCTTAATCCAACATCTTTAGTAAAAGGCGAAAGATTTATTCGATCTGAAGAGAAACCAGAGTATTCCTTAATCCAACATCTAAAGAAAAAAATCAAAACTAAAAGTATATTCCCATCTTTTCCCCCAAGGACTGACTGCTTTAAAATTCAGAGAGAAGGATTTTTCAAGTTAGAACAGAAAGCTAGATACTACTTGTATTTTTCATCACAGATGACAAAACTATTTCCAATTTTATTATCAATTTTTGTATTTGAAAATTCAGTAGTGTCACTTTAAGACAAAATATTGAGAACTTGTATCAGTTTTATGAAGGATCCCTAGTCCTTATAGAATCTGCTGAAAATGCTCTAGTAATATAATTAAACTTATGAACAAATACAAAATTAAAAAGCAAGAATTAATATATCTAAAGTGTCAAGAAAAGGCAAGGCTAAAAACACATTTGTTTTGCGATCTTAGGAACTGCATCAGGAGACAGACATTAAGGCAGCAACCCAGATCATGGTTCAAAGAGACAAAGGAGCTCAGATTTTTAAAGGCAAAGGAGGAATTTTAGGCACATTACATAAGTTGGGGGGTTCTTTGCTTCTTAGGTCGGTTGTGGCAGGCTTAGGGTAACACTGTCCTGTACGCGATTCGTTGCCAAGATCAGTGCTGGGCAGAAAGTCCGTTTTAGTCCATTCTTGCATGTGACACACACTCGTCTCGAATGCTTGCAGTTTGGCAACAAGCCAAGGTTAGCATTCTTCCAAGACCTGAGCCGGGAAATATGCATAGGCCCTACCTCTTCAGTGTCCTCCCCACTCCATTTGAAGTGACTTTCTTCCTCAGTGCTTACTCTGTTCTAGTGTTCTTTTATCAATAGGAAAAGATAGGTCAGATTGAACCAGTCAATATTCCAGATTTTGTTTCATGCATTATTAATTTAAATTCTAGAATCTGTTATAAGTTTAAATACTTCACACAAAAGAATTTAGAAGTTTCTGGAACAAAAACATTTCTTAGTAAATGTAGACTTGACACTAGGGAAAAGCAATTATTTAAAAATCTGTTTTACATCCTGTAAAACAGTAATTTTGTTTAAATCTCCAGGTCAGGGGCGCCTGGGTGGCTCAGTCGGTTGAGCGGCCAACTTCGGCTCAGGTCATGATCTCGCGGTCCGTGAGTTCGAGCACCGCGTCGGGCTCTGGGCTGATGGCTCAGAGCCTGGAGCCTGCTTCCGATTCTGTGTCTCCCTCTCTCTCTGTCCCTCCCCCATTCATGCTCTGTCTCTCTCTGTCTCAAAAATAAATAAACGTTAAAAAAAAAATTTTTTTTAATAAATAAATAAATAAATCTCCAGGTCAATTTTTACTTTACAAAATATTGATGTTTCTATCTAACTCTTTGGCCCTAAATTCTTATTATGCCTGATAATATGCAGAAATCCTGTACTAGACAGGTTCATTGTGTGATACAGCCAAAACACAGTGAATTTAAGTTAGAAAAACATCATCAGAAATATGTTAAGTTACTGTCATTCCACAGAAGAATTTAACTGATGTACTGTAGACAGACTACTGCTGTGTTCAGATACTTCGTTTTTAATTTCTCAGGAAGAGTCCAAATTTGCATAATGTTGGTAGGAATTGTCAACCAGTGTTATCTGAACCCAGTGATTACTAAATAGATAAAGTCATATGTCTGAATGCAGAAGACATGGCAAATTCAGAAACGAGAAGTTCACCGTGGCTGAAGCAGAAGTAAGAGCGGAAGGTGGGAAGATCAGCATAGGCACAGCTGTGAAGGCGTTTGTGCCTTGTGGAGAAGGGCGGAGAGTCACCAAAGACCTTGAAGCAGGGGGGAGGGAGGCGGTCATCGGAGCCAGCAGCTTGGCCAGGGAAATCCAGCAGAGGGCAAGGAGATCCGTTGGAAGCCGTTGCATCAACAGAGAAGAAAGGATGGTGATCAGACCGAGGTGGTGGCGGCGGGAACAGAAATGAGTGGAGCATCCAAGGGATTATTTAGGAGAAGGGAGTTAATAATAGTGGTGACTGACGGGATGAAGAGTGAGGAGCAAGTCCAGGCCGCCGCCTGGTGTGTGTGTGGAGCCGGTGAACAATGTGATACCTATTCACTGAGACAGAACACGAGTAGGAACAAGCTCAGCAAGGAAGGTGATGCATGCAGGGTAGACATGCTCAGGGGGAGCAGAAGGCAGATTGCAGTGGGGCAAGGAGTGAGGGAGGGGTAAGGGTGACCACAGCACAGGAAGTGGGGGGCAGGAGGCGAGGAGGGGGGGAGGGGTAAGGGTGACCATAGCAAAGGAAGGGGGGGCAGGAGCAGGAGGGGAACGTAAGAGGTTTCCACACGTGTTTGAACAATGATGTAAAGAGGGAAGGACTGAATGCAGGAGTGAATGGGAGTCAGCAGAGCAGCAAGGGCCCTGAGGAGGAGGAAAATAGAGGTGGAATTCAGAGCGCAGGTAGATAAATCAGCCGTCAGCGGGAAAGGGACTCCTCCTGTCACTGGGACAGAAAGGAGACGGGGATGAGTGTTGTTACATCCCTGGAGTGACAGCCAGAAAGTGAGAGAGTTTCCTACGCAGTGACCTCTGGTTGCTCTGGGAACTGGGGGCAAGCCATGTGCTGAAGACAAGTAGCCATGGGATAGATTTGTCGAGAACGAACGCAAGTTGAGATGGCCACTGTGTGAAAGACGGAAGAGAGCCCTCTGGCCTAGCAGAAGGCTGTTGGCAGCATTGAGGACCTGGTTACGGATGCAGACCATCCGTTTATGCCGGTAGCACTAGGCGCAGTTTCTGAGGGATTTTCTTCAAGGTGCCCCCGAAGAAGGCCTTCGACAGCCCGAGGAAGCCGAGGGCTTGGAGTCTGGGCTTGAGTGAGGATGAAAAGGGAGGTGGTTACCTGCAGCCTCAGTGCCGTCCCGCGGCTGACTGCTGAGTGCTTCCACGCGCCTAGCACTTGTCTGGGTATTTCACGTACATTATTCCAGCGGTCCTTGGAAAGCGAGGCAGGGGTTGGATGACATTCATAAGGGACTCCGTCCAGGGTTATATGTCTTAGAAATTGAAGACATGAGGTCCAGACCCAGGTTTCTCTTTAAGGGCTTCAGTAGCCACAAAGTTTCTAAAAGGAGTAGTCCCACAGTTCCCTGGCAGGTGGTTGGGTGCGTTGAATGGGATTTCAAGGAGCTGGTGCTAGACCAGGTGACCGAAGGGAGAGAGCCATATTAAGTAGACACTACCACATGTCGAGAGAAACATATCAGTTAACGAGGGAGCATGTGGATAAATCTGTGATTTGTTGGGGCGCCTGGGTGGCTCAGTCGGTTGAGCGTCCGACTTTGGCTCAGGTCGTGATCTCACAGCTTGTGGGTTTGAGCCCCGCGTCGGGCTCCGTGCTGACAGCTCGGAGCCTGGAGCCCGCTTCAGATTCTGTGTCTCTTTCTCTCCCTCTGCCTCTACCTCGCTCATATTCTATCTCTCTCAAAAACAAATAAACATTTAAAAACTTTTTAAAAAAAGAAATGTTATTGCCTGTATCCCCGAATAGAGCTTTCATACATTCAAAGATGTCTATAAGCAGTGTTGTGCTAATAAATACACGTGACAGTCTGCTCTCAGGAAGAACAGCCTGATTTGTAGCATTTGGTCATAAGTAATGTAAGTACTCTACCAGGCCAATTTCAAGCTGCCATACATGAAATACAGGTGGGAAAACGTGTGTAGACAATTCTCAGAGCTGGTGTGAGCCAGCTCCAGCGCCCCATGACCTAAAGAATTTTTAAAAATTTTTTAATGTTTTATTTTTGAGAGAGAGACAACGCACGAGGGAGAGAAAGAGACAGTGGGGGAGGGGCAGAGAGGGAGGGAGATGCAGAATCCAAAGCAGGCTCCAGGCTCTGAGATGTCAGCACAGAGCCCCACGCGGGGCTCTAACTCACGGACCGCGAGATCATGACCTGAGCCGAAGTCGGACTCTCAACCGACTAAGCCACCCACCCATGACCCAAACAATTTTTTAAAAAATCAGGTAAGAAAAAGATTTTTTTCCCAATGTTCCCACTTAATCCACTAATTTATAAACTGTTTAACTTGTTCAGAATTTATCTGGAGACCTTATATAGTATGAATTCTTCAATTCATGCATTTAAGTCCAGTATCACGTTCAATATTTTCAAGTCATAACAAGATCTATAATTTCAGAGTTAGGAAAGATGGCTATCCTAAAATATACTTTTGTTCTTCAAAAGTAACGTAATGAGCGAGGTGCCCGGCTGGCTCAGTCAGTGGAGAACGCAACTCTTGATCTCAGGGTTGTTCGAGCCCACGCTGAGTGTAGGGATGACTTAAAAATAAAATCTTCAAAAAACAAAACAAAACAAGTGTAATTAGTAAGATGAAAGTAGCTGAAGCCAAACAATGTGTAGTTTAACAGCAGTTAAATTTGTTAACGATCCTAATAAGTTGAATGTCATCACAATATACAATATAATAAAACTCAGTAAAACAGAGAACAAGGTATATCAGCAAAAGGTTTTGTTGATGTGTTAGCCCCCACTGGAAATGCTTCAAGTGGTAGATAAAATTCTGCCTTGACCCGGAAAAACGTGGCATTGATAAATCTGTGTCTCCAGTACATTCAGAAACTGTTGCAGGTAACAGACTCTTACCTATCACACAGATAGAAGCCTAAAATCAAACTCCCCCATGCTTTTAAGGTTTATGGGATAAGCGTAGAACCGAAAGCAAGTCGTTGTTTAACAGTGACTGTTTTTCTCCCATTGAACTGGAATAGACCTGTTTTTTACCCCATGTATAATTCCATTAAATTGTGGCATGACAGTACATTTCTTTTAACATGTAAAAAGGTGAATAAAGCAATCTTCAACGTATTAAAACACATGGAGATTATACTTTTCACATCACTTAGTTTATAAATAAATCAAGTGCAGTGGTTTTGAGTTCTTGTTCAAAGACAATATTTTTTTAATCTGATATCCTTTCAACTTGTACTTTTCTAGGGAGCTGTTGATGAGAGTTTGCTCAAAGTGCCATGTTTTTATTTTAAAAAGAATGTTGAGTCATATATTCACATGTTATTGTCCAAATGATTATAAATATTTTTAAGTAAATCTAAGCTTTTGATGTAAAGCCATTGATTACTTGATCAACTTTGGTATCCAAAAATATTAGGAACCATTAATTATGATTAACATTCTTTTTTTTTAATTTTTTTTAACATTTATTTATTATTGAGAGACAGAGACAGAGCATGAGCAGGAGAGGGGCAGAGAGGGAGAGACACAGAATCCAAAGCAGGCTCCAGGCTCTGAGCTGTCAGGATAGAGCCCGACACGGGGCTTGAACTCATGAACTGCGAGATCGTGACCTGAGCCGAAGCCGGACGCCCAACTGACTGAGCCACCCAGGCGCCCCTAATTATGATTAACATTCTAAAGGCAGTAACCCAAGTGAATTTTAAGTTTCTCTGATCTTGATAATTTTTCTACATTGGAAAAAAAACTGTTACAGATGCATCAGAGCAACATTTTACATAATTTTTATAAATCTCTATCAGAAGTAGGTTACCAAGTGCAAGTTGCACAAACAAATTGAGTATAGAGTGTGACAAATTGGAGCAAGTATTGGACTTAAGCAGCTTCTCTGGGGGCACCTGGGTGGCTCAGTCGGTTAAGCGTCCAACTTCCGCTCAGGTCATGATCCCACAGTACATGAGTTTGAGCCCCGCGTCCGGCTGTCGGCTGTCCGTGCAGATCCTGCTTCGGATCCTTCTGTCTCCCTGTCTCCCTGCCTCCCTGCCTCTTCTCCACTCATGCTCTCTCTCTTTCAAAAATAAACATTTAAAAAAAAAAAAAAGAGAGTTCCTGGAAATGAAGAGGAAAGCTCTTGAGAAAGACAGTGGTGCATGCCAAAAGTTAGAACAAATAAATTTTTTTTTAAATCAGCTTCTCTTCATCTTCTGCTCCCCACACCCCTTTCACCACACTAATGCTTTGTTTGATCCAGCATGTCAAGAGGCCATCCGCTCCGTGGGTACCGCCGGAGGTGCCTCGCGGGCCTACTGACAATATTAAAATCGAATGCCACTGGTTCCTGACATCAAGTTTATATTTTAACACTTAGATTTATGGAGAATTTACAAACAGAGGTCCAAGAAATGGAATTCCTTCAGTTTTCTAAAGGTTTGAGTTTCATGAGAAAAGAAGACTTTGCAGAATGGCTACTTTTTTTCACTAACACTGAAAATAAAGACATCTATTGGAAAAACGTAAGAGAGAAGTTGTCAGCAGGAGAGGTTCGTATGCCTTTTTATTATGCTTTTGGTAAAGATGAAATCATGTTAAAAACATTTATATAATTAAATAAAGTAACTTTCAGAGTAACCCAAACCATGTTACTCTCTTATTTGAGTGTAAAATCAAGGTGAGAAATGGTGTTTACATTTTCTTATGAATGAATTCCTGCCCAGGTGGAATCAGTATTCCAAACAGGAGTTTTGCATTTCCGGTAAAGTCAGTAATAACAATGTCCACTGTCACCACTGTTGTTCTGGAAGTCTCAGCCCGTACAAATTAACAGAATAAAAGAGTATGAACCTTTGGAAGGAGGGACAGTTGGCTTTGTTTGCATAGATGTGATTCTATGCCTAGAGAACCCAAGAGAATCACACTGAAAAGCTATTAGAAACAGCAAAAATTCAGTGAAGTGCCTGTTACAATGCTAGTATGTTAGCAGTAGCTGCCCTATGTGCAAATTACAGGTTAGAAAAGGTAATGGCAGGGGCACCTGGTGGCTCAGTCGATTAATCCTGATGTCAGCTCAGGTCATGATCTCACTTGTTCGTGAAATCGAGCCCCACATTGGGCTCTGCACTGACAGCGTGGAGGCTGCTTGGGATTCTCTCCCTCTCCCTCCCTCTCCCTCTCTCTCTCTGCCCCTCCCACATTCTCCCTCTCTCACTCTCAAAATAAATAAGTAAACATTAAAAAAAAAAAAGAAAATGTAATGGCGTAAGTGTGTATATATACACTTTTTTTTAATGTATATGTGTATGTTTATATATATGTATATTAAGTAATGATTGCCAAACTATTGACAATGATTAATATACTGTTGTAAGATTTGAAGTGATTTTTTACTTTATATATTGCTTTTACTTTATTGTTCCAAAACATAATATTGGAGTGGGCATATGTTTTTATATAATTTTTTCATTTTTTTTTTAATGTTTATGTATTTTTGAGAGAGACAGAGAGTAAGCAGGGGAGGGGCAGAAAAGAGAGGGAGACACAGAATCCAAAGCAGGCTCCGGGCTCTGAGCTGTCAGCACAGAGCCCGACATGGGGCTCAAACTCACGAACCGTGAGATCATGAGCTGTGCTAAAGTGGGAGGCTTAACCGACTGAGCCACCCAGGCGCCCCTATATAATTTTTTAAAGCTATTTCTATAGTGAGGGAAAAGATAATAAAATATAATTAAGATCTCATTTGTAATTGAAATAGGAACACATAAAATTAAAAATGAATTTAACAAGAAATACGTGAACATGAAACTTTAAAGTCTTGATAGATCTAAAAGAAAACTTGCCTAATTATAGCGCTGTCTCCTATTATTGAATGGGAAGTCTTAGTATTATAGATGTAGCACTTGTCCCTTGGAGTCATCTGTAAATGTAACGCTTATACTGGAACAGCCTGGGTCTGCTGCAGTTCTAAAACTGCCGTGCTGTCCCCGTGGCCAACGTAAGGAAGATCTCTTTCTCAGTCGTGCTACATTTCCACTGTGGGCTGCCAGGCGCCTCTGCCCACTCAGTTGCTCAGGGACCCAGACTCTTCAAGCTCTGCCACCTTGGAGCTTTACCGGCTGGAAAAAACATCATCTTCAGAGGCCGTGGCAGGAAAAGAAAGGCGTGAGTACATTCCAGCAATTAAGTGTGTTGGCCTAGAAACATCACACTTGGCTACCGGCCAGACTAATCACATGACCCCACATAGCTGCAAAGAAGCAGAAAGGTGTAATCTTTCCTATGTGCAGGAACCAAAAAGTATTGGTGGACAGTAATGGGTTTCAATAAAAATGTCATCAGATTGTCATGAGTGAACTAGACAGGCCGTAAAAGTTTCTATGAAAAGAATGCTGCAGGGACAAGAGATATCCAGGAAATCTCTGTAACTTCTCCTGTTTTGCTATGAACCTGAAATGGCTTTTAAAAAATTAAGTCTTTGGGGTGCCTGGGTGGCTCAGTGTGTCAAGTGTCCGACTTCAGCTCAGGTCATGATCTTGCCGTTCTGAGTTCAAGCCCCGCATCGGGCTCTGTGCTGACAGCTCAGCCTACTTAGAATTCTGCGTCTCTCGCTCTCTCTGCCCTTCTCCCACTCACACCCTGCCTCTCTTTCTCTCAAAAATGAATAAATGTTTTAAAAAGTTTAAATAATAAAAATTTTTAAAATAAAATAAAAAATTAAGTCTTTAAAAAAAGAATATTGAGATATTAAAATATATTACCAAATATTGATAACTAGAACAGCCTGTTACAATGAATTTGACAGACCTATCAATTGAACAGAATATAAAGTCCAAAACTAGACCCAAATACACATGGAAATCTAGTATACGTGAATTCATATTGTAAATTAGCTGGGTAAAAGAGGAATTATTAATAAATGGCATTAGGTTAATTGACTGGCCATCTGAGGGAGAAATGAACGTAAATCTCTGCCTCACTCCTTACTCTAAAATTCCAGATAGATCTAAGAATTAAATGTTACAGGGGAAAATGAAACTGAGTATGTAGAGAAGGAAACTTGGAAACAATCCTCTCAGAGTAGGGTATGCATATTTCTCTAGGCAAAACTCAGAAGCTTTCAAGGAAAAGTTGATGAAATTGCTGTCTAAAAGTTAAAAATTCTGTTGCTTTCCCCTCATCCCCCTCAAAACTAGGATCAAAGTCAAAAGAAAAAAATTAACAAATTGGGGGGAGGGAAGAAATATTGGCATCATATGTAATGGGCCCATTTCTTTAATTTATCATGAGATCTTTAAAAATCAAGAACTTTGAAAGGTCTTAAATTTTGCCCTATTTAATGTATAAAGGGATCCTAAAAACCAATGTGTTAATAAATGTAAAGTATCTGAGATTTTACCTATTTGGAAGTTAGCCTGTACCATTTCATGGATGCTGACCGAAGATACAAGACTATTGGGTCAGAGACAAAGAACATTATTATTCATAGCATAGCAACAGCATGAGCATCATGTTTGTGTCAGTCCTCTGTCACCTCCCAAGTCCCATGGGGTCCATGCTGAGTACCCTGTGGATGCTGCCCACACACATAGCCAAGAAAGCTCATCTTCAGGAGTCTGAATCTTTTATAATGGGCAGTAAGCAAAACTGTGCTCTACTTCCAAAGCAGACATCGTCAATATTCTAGGCTGTTCGCTATACAAATGCCCTTAGAAAGATAGTCTGGAATAATGAAGTAGTTGGAGCTTCTCTTTGAAAGATGTGCAGAAACGTGAGAGACCCATGGAGACTTGTCTCTCAGCAGTAAGCCACATAACAGCTCATTAAAAATCTAGGCAGAGGACATAAAAAAGACACAAGAATAAAAATCCACAAATCACCAATAAGAACAGAAGAGAAAAGTGTTTAAACTTCATTCACAGTTAAAGACCTACAGATTCAAACATTGATGGCATGCTATTTTTCACCTATCAGTAAAGGAAAAATCAGAAGGTTGCACCAAGTGGCGGCTTTGAGATTACGATACAGAGGAACGGCCACTCTTCTGCTAATAAGATGTATTCTTAAGAGTACAAAGCAAAGTGTAGAAATGTGTGAAGAGGACACTCCCACTGTGTAAAACAGGGGTGTGTGTACGCTCTTTTATACGAGTAGAATATTTCTGGAAGCATACACAAAGAATTGGTAACAGTGCTTTACCTCTGGGAAAGGGAACTGGAGGTCAAAGGAGGGAAAAAGACTTTTTGTTTTTTATCCATTCTAGAATTTGTTTTTTTACCATGTGTATATGTTACCTCTTCAAAGACTTAACTAAATTTTAAAAGTAAAAATTCCATGAATTTACCAAGGCTGTGGGCAGTGAAACTTGAATAAGACCACCACCTGTATGCAGAGGACATGATCCTGAAGGTGCCTACAAAAGGAACCTTTTATATATATATATATATATATATATATATATATATATATATATATATATATATATATTCAGAGAGCGAGCGAGTGTGAGCAGGGGAGCGGGCAGAGGGAGAGAGAGAGGGAATCTCAAGCAGGCTCCCTGCTCAGCATGGAGCCTCACGTAGGGCTCCATTCCATGACCCTGGGATCATGACCTCAGCTGAAATCAAGAGTTGGACGCTCAACCGACTGAGCCACACAGGTGCCTGAGAAACTTTTTTTTTTAGGCAGGGAAGAATTTACTTTCAAATTAACAGTTTTCATACTTTGTTTACTTTTTCAGTGGAAAAACTAGTTTTTCTAACTTATTTCTGTTTTGTTTTTATGGGCAGAGGTTTTGAAGTTAGGAACCAAGGTTCAAATCCTGATTGTTCCACTTGGTAGATCTTGAGCAAATTACTTCCTTCCTGAAAGGTTACTTCGCTAAGGCTTGGAGAGGCTAAGACCATGTACACAGTAAATGGCAGAACTGGAATTAAAGCACAGCTTTTCTATCTCCAAAACCCAGTGCTCTTACTCCGTGCTGTGTCCACAGATAAAGCAGAAAAGCAAGGAGGCAGAGCACTTAACAGGGTATTAGTTTCCTCAGCCTGCCGTAACAAAATGCCACAGGCCGGATGGCTCAAACAACCCATTCATTTTCTCACAACTCTGGAGCCCGAAGTCCAAGATCAAGGTGCCGGCAGGTTGGTTTTTGGTGAGGCCTCTCCTCCCAGCTTGCAGGCCACCACAGCCTTCTCACCCTGTCCTCACGAGGCCTGTCGTCTGTGCTTATGTGCGGAGTGAGCATGCGCTGCTGTCCCCTTCTCTTATCGGGACATCGGTGCTATCAGAGTGGGGTCCTACCCTTGTGACCTCATGTAGCCTTAATTGCTTCCCTAAAGGTCCTGTCTCCAAGTACAGTTACGTTGGGTGTTTGGGTTTCAGCCTGTGGATCTTGCGGAGACAATTCGGTCTGTGACACAGGGCCACCCCAGTTCTCGCCCTGCGCGATCCAGGAGACGCCTTGCACACAGTGTGCAGTCTGCACAACCATGCACGGTGGCCCTGCCCATCTTTTTAATAGACTTTCTTAGAAGGCCATAAAAGTTGACAAGCTTTATGATAGAAACAGGACTTACGCTTCTGCTTATATTCTAAGATCAGTTTTACAAAATCGTAATTAACACTCACTTTTGTTATTTTATTAGAGTATTAGTTTGGATGAGTTCAAGTCCTTTTGTCATTTTGCCACCCACCTAGAAGATTTTGCTATTGCCATGCAAATGTTTAGTTTAGCTCACCGTCCTGTCAGACTGGGTAAGTTACGTGACTTCGTTTAATTTTTATCATCTACAAATAACATCACTCTGTTCTTCAACTAGAACATACCAGTCAAGGAGCCAATTACCAGTGAAACAGTTGATTAGCCTTTTAATTAATTCAGTGTGGTTACTCTAGACTTACAAGGACTCTCACATTTAACAATTACGTTATTTGCTTTTACTTTCTAATTTCCTAAAAAGGAAAAGGGAATATTTAAATATGTTCTTTAGAACATTGATTAAAGTAGCCTGCCTCTTTCAGTTACTTTCAAGACATTTCTCAGCCAAATGTATTATTTCAACATATCCTTAATGAGTATTTTTTGTTTTGTTTTACTTCCCTGATAATGAACATTGAGACTTAATTTTGCTTCTCAAATAATAAAATTTAGGTTAATTCCACTTAGACTATTTCACACAGTTGATGAGTTGTTTTATGTTTTCTTTTTTCAGCGGAGTTTAAGAGGGCCGTGAAAGTAGCAACAGGGCAGGAACTCTCAAACAATATTTTGGACACCGTATTCAAGATCTTTGATGTGGATGGTGATGAATGTCTTAGTCATGGAGAGTTTCTCGGGGTGTTAAAAAACAGGATGCATCGAGGTTTATGGGTAAAGATTTTGAGTTTTTAATAACTACATGTTTACATGTAATTAAGTGAATGGCATTACACCTAGAATTTGGGCGATGTGTGTGTGGTCGTAAATGGAGGTTTTATCATGTGTAAAGAGATTATAAGCCATGATCACAAACGGAGATGTCTCCTTCAGATGAGATCCAGTATTTTCCTTTGCTTTTTTTTTTTTTTTTAATCTGAATCTAATCAGAAACTGCTATTCAGAAATCATTTTACTTTGGGCTCTGTAGTTAGACACACCTAAATTCAAATCCCAGCTCTGTCACCAGCTGCCTAATCTTGCAAAGCCACTTAACTTTTCAGAGCCTCCCATTCCTCGTCTGTACAATGAGGAAACTAATAGAATCTACCAGAAAACAATGTTGTAAGAATTAAGCGTAAAATACTTGGGATAGTGCCTGAGACAGTTGAAGTAAATGTTAGCCATTGTTATTGTATTCAGACTCTTCACAAATTAGTCTATAATTGTGGGACAAATAAAACTCAAAATTTTGTTTAAATCGGAATCTGCTTAGAAGCACCATCATAAGGGTAGTATGCTAAGCGAAATTAGAGAAAGACAAATATCATATGACTTCACTCATATGAGGACTTTAAGAGATAAAACAGATGAACATAAGGGAAGGGGAAGAAAAATAATGTAAAAACAGGGAGGGGGACAACACAGAAGAGGCTCATAAATGTGGAGAACAAACTGAGGGTTGCTGGAGGGGTTGTGGGGGGGGGGTGAGCGAAATGGGGGAGGGGCACTAAGGAATCTACTGAAATCATTGTTGCACTATATGCTAACTAATTTGGATGTAAATCAAAAGGTACATAAATTGTTAATTAAAAAAAAGAAGCACCCTCATAAAAGCAGGTTGAAAACAAGGGTGGAAAGAGAGCTGTATGGTAAGAGGCAGTTCGGCCAGAAGAAAGGAGAGAATGAGGGAGAGAACGTGGTGGATTCATGAACAGCCCCCTTCATTTACTCCTCGGAAAAGCACATCACTTTCCTGCTACCCACATTATTAATGGAAAATGAGTGAATATGATTTCTGTTAGCAAATGTGTCTCACAAGCTTTGTGGGCATCCAGCATCTCGTCGTGAATAATCCTGTCCCTGAAAATGAAACTAGCCTTTGCAGTAACAATTTAACATACCCACGAGCCTCCGCCATTTCTCGAAGACATTAAATAGCGCTGTAAGTCGATCAGGAAAAGAATATATATAAAATCTAAAAGAGGGACACCTGGGTGGCTCAGTCTGTTAAGCGTTTGACTCTTGATTTCGGCTCAGGTCATGACCTCACCAGTTTGTGAATTGGAGCCCCGAGTCAGGCTGCACCCTGATAGCTGATAGCCCAGATCCTGCTCGGGATTCTCTCTCCCCCTCCCTCTCTGGCCCTCCCCCACTTGTGCACGCATGCTCTCTCCCCCTGTCTCTCTCAAATAAATAAGCTTTTTAAATAAATCTAAAACTTTAGCAGGGCACCGGTGTGGCTTAGTTGGTTTAGTTTCCAACTCCTGATTTCGGCCCAAGTTGTGATCTCACCGTCGTGAGATAGAGGCCCTTGTCAGGCTCTGCGCTGGGCATGAAGCCGGCTTAAGATTCTCTCTCTCTCTCTCTCCCTCTCTCTCTCTCTCTCTCTCTCTCTCTCTCTGCCCCTCTCCTGCTCACACACGCTAGCTTGCTCACTCGTTCGCCCTCTCTCAAAAAAAGTTTCAGCTGGCAGATTTGCTTCCATTTGGGAGATACCCAGCAACGCTGTCCTCCTGTGCTCACCAAGGATACAAATGTTTGTTAACCCTTACTTTCTTCTTTAACAGAGGAATAATACTCATAGAACTTTTTAATTCACAGAGCACTTAGGTGAATTATAGTCTTTTTTCTTAAAGCCTCTTATAAAATATGTTGTTTCTTTTTAACTTGGGTAGGTTTAAATCAGACCTTTAGGCTTATAATTTATATTCCACATAGCTAAATAAAGTTCACCATAAAAAGGAAAACATTATAAAATATTATAAAGCGTCATGAAATAATTACATTTTTTAAAACCAATATATGAGGGGCGCCTGGGTGGCGCAGTCGGTTAAGCATCCGACTTCAGCTCAGGTCACGATCTCGCGGTCCGTGAGTTCGAGCCCCGCGTGGGGCTCTGGGCTGATGGCTCAGAGCCTGGAGCCTGTTTCTAATTCTGTGTCTCCCTCTCTCTCTGCCCCTCCCCCGTTCATGCTCTGTCTCTCTCTGTCCCAAAAATAAATAAACGTTGAAAAAAAAAATTTTTTTTTTAAATAATAAAACCAATATATGAAAGAAATTGCCCACGATCTTCATTATCTTCTAACGGAAGAGGCTCCAATCACGTGCACTTAGCCTCCACTCTTGAGTCACCCAAGGCTGTTCTTACACCTCGTTCACGTTTTATCCTTTACCCTGTCCTACGTACAGTTTTGTTGGAATCCTCTTTCACAACGTAATCCGTCTCAGGGACTCTCTGGAGGCACGTGGGAAATCATTGGTAACAGAGCTCGCATGAAATCGTGTTTAACCTTGAAGAGAATGATCTCTTTACTTTAACTTTGTGTTAACAGGTACCACAGCAGCAGAGTATACAAGAATACTGGAAATGTGTGAAAAGAGAAAGCATTAAAGGAGTAAAAGAAGTCTGGAAACAAGCCGGAAGAGGTCTCTTTTAGAAAAAGATAATACGGGAATTACATTGCTCCGAATGTCAGAATTTGGAATTGTTTTTTAAGTACTAGATGTTTGTCTTCTGGAGTCTTCATTGATTTTCTTTGTAATATAAAGACGCCTTGTATTTACTTCCTGATTCAGTAATTTCTTGATAAAATTTCATTAAAGAACTTAGTAAATACAGGTACTGGATTCTGTCAGAGGGCCTAGAATTGAAGTCATGCTTTGTACTTTGATAAGATTGAAAACCTCATTGTTCACTGATTTCTTAGACACGGTAGTAAAACATCTCTTTGGAAGGGTGTCAGTTAGTAATTACAGAAAAAAATAATTGACACACAAGGCTAAGATCAAGGCCAGGAGTCCTGGTGTTCCCAGTAGCACAAATTCAGTTAAGAACATTTCAGATTTTCTTGTCTGCGTCTCATATCTCATAAGCTTCTTGTACATTTTATTTCAGTTAGCTGTATATTAATTGTCCTAAAAATAATGTGTGAATTTCAATATCGTGTGTGGAAACCAAATAAAGTATTTACACAGATACAAAAATTACATTTTTAATGTGTTTTTTAAAACTTTTTTATAAATATAAATACTCTCATCCTTGCCAACCACATTAGTTCAGGTTCTTAAAAACTAGCATAATTGGGGGAGCCCCTGGCTGGCTCGGTCAGTGGAGCAAGCAAGACTCTTGATCCGGGGTCTGTGGGTTCAAGCCCCACACTGGACGTAGATGTCATTTAAAATAAAATTTAAAAAAAAACAAACTATAGTGTTTTTGGGAGAATCCTGAACACAAGATCGGGGTCTCATGGCATATATTGGGTTGTGGGTAAATGTTTAAAATGGCACTAAAAATTAATTGGCATTAAATATAAAATGCTGTTGTAAGTAAAATGGCATTTTTAAACACAATAAGTGAAAATTACTTAAAAATTTTTTTAATGTGTATTTGTTTTTGAGAGACAGCATGAGCAGGGGAGGGGGAGAGAGAGAGGGAGACACAGAATGTGAAGCAGGCTCCAGGCTCCAAGCTGTCAGCACAGAGCCGAACGCAGGAAATTTGTATTTTAAAAATAAGCTACTTAAATAAGAATATTGCAAATATTTGAAACATGTTTCGGGGTGCCTGGGTGGCTCAGTCAGTTAAGTGTTCGACTCGATTTCAGCTTGGGTCCTAATCTCACTCTCATGAAATTGAGCCGGGCGTCGGGCTCCAAGCCGAGCGCAGAGCCTGCTGAAGAGTCTCTCTCTCCCTCTCTCTGCTTCACCCCTCCATTTCTCCTTCTGTCTCTCTCTAAAATTAAACAAACAAAAAAAAAGTTTTAAAAATAGTAATAATAATAAATAACTAAAACATGTTCCATTCCCTGGTTAAATGGCTGATTCTGCGACCAGAGCAGGGAAAGTACAAGATGAGCCTGGAAGTAAGAGATAATAATGAGGATGTCCCAAATGTAGCAAAAAGGCAAGAGCCGACTTGAAGGGGCTCCCCCTGGCCGAATCCGTACAAATTGAGTATCAAAGTAATTAATGTCAGCAATGGATCGTAACCTACTAAGAATCCATGAGGCCAACAGGCGGAGAAGCAGGGGGATCCATACGTCCGGCGACTCTCAAACAAAGAAGTGCCGAAGCCAAAGGACTTTGAACACCAGAGCCTGGGAGGAAACGAGTCTGAATCTACCAGGAAGAAAATGGGAAAGCAGGAAAAAAGAGAGGTGCGTAACTGCGAGCTGGGGGAGACAAAAGGCCGCGCGGGCGAGGAGGGGAGGGACCCCCTTCTCCGGAGAGACGAAGGGAAGGGAAAGAGTGGCCAGGACAGTGCAGGACCTTATCCGGACAGGAGCCAGGCCTCGGACTGAGACAGAGGGATCCGATCTCTGCCTGGGGGGCTTTCTTCGGACTGGGGCCTGGGGCCCGCTCCCTGTTCGCGCACCTGGGGAGGAGGGGAGCCAGGGGCCTGGGTGTGGGGGTAGGTCAGGGGCTCAGTCCGCAGCTGGAGAAAGCGGTTCCCTGCCTGGAGGGCTGCGCGATAGCACAGAACCCGCCTGCGTCCACCCCCCCACCCCCCCTCCACCCCCCACCCCCACCCCCGTGCAGTGGCTGGGCCAAGCGTGCAGTCTGCAGGAGGAAAAGGCCGCCGTGTCCCTGGAGTCCGCCACCCCGGGGCTCGCAGAGGCAAGGGCAGCGGCTCTCCGTCTGCAGTAGGAGAAGGCGGTCGTCCCTGAAGTGCGGCGGCAGAGACGAAGCCACCAGGACCACACGTGGCCACGACGAGAGGCGCTTCCCCAGCGCCAGAGCGCACGGAGCGGGACTTGGAATCCTAGCCAAGCGCAGGGTCAGAGGTGTTGGCGGAGAAGGAAGGACCCCCCCCCCCCCAACGTCTGCGCCCCTGGCACAGTGAGGACGACTCAAACGGAGGCCACCAGGTGGGCTCTGTGGAGAAGAGACTGGGGGCTCACCCTTCCCCCCTCCCCCCAAGGAGGGGACTCAGGGATCACCACCCCTGGGCCCATACTGGAGGTGGGGCCAGATTACACCAAGCCACGCCCCTTTGCCCTGGGCAACTGCGTATCCACCGGAGCAGCACCAACCCTGCGGACAGCTCCTCCCCACGAGCGCTGCAGCGTTGCCTGGATTGACTCTAGGTCAACTCTGGATGAGTAGATATGTTCTCCCCCCCCACCCCCACCCCATTTCTCCTCCTTATCTCCTCCCTCCCCTAGGCTGGTCACTCTGGTCATTGGTCTCTCTAAACAGGCATAGTTAATCCATTGTCTTGCACATGTTCTACACCTCCTTCTTTACACTCCTTTCTCTCTCTCTGGAATTATCAAGCCATATAGTTGCTCTGAGTAACTTTTTCTTTGTTTCATTTTCCCTGCCTCCTTTATTTTCCTTTCTCTCTCTCATGATTAAGCTTTTAGTCTCTCAGCCTGGTCAATGTTTATTTTTTTCTCCCCCCTGTCATTTCTCTCTTTGTACTCTTCCATCAGCACCGCCCCCACCCTCTTCTCTACTTGTAGTCAGTGTTTTTTGGGTTTTTGGTTTTAGTCTTTAGGTTTTTGTTTTTCTTTGTGTCATTTATGTGTTTGCATGTTTTTGTCTCCTGTTTGTCTATCTGTTTTCCTTTCCAGGGCTACTCCAAGGAACAAATCAAAGCACACCTGGTGGAGGGTCCAAACTGTCACTACGAGTAGGGTAATAAAATAAACTCACAACAGAGAGCAAGTAACAATCGCCGAAAAAACACCTGCTGAAGGGCCAGGCCCTGGACAGTACATGAGCCTCCTTTAATACAGCAGTGCTCGCAGGTGCAGAGCACACAACAAGCGTTTAAAACACATGAGGGACAGAAAACTAGCCAAAAGGACGAAACGGAAGAATTCTCCTCAAAAGAAACTCCAGGAAGTAGCAGTAGCTAACAAGTAGATCAAAACCAATTTAAGCAATATAATGGAACAAGAATTTAGAATAATAGTCATAAAATTAATTGCTGGGCTTGAAAAAAAACATAGAGGACAGCAGAGAATCTATTGCTGCGGAGATCAAGGGACTGAAAAATAATCATGATGAATTAAAAAATTCTATAAATGAGGTGCAAAATAAAATGGAGGCGGCCACAGCACAGATTGAAGACGCAGAGGGGAGAATATGTGAGGTAGAAGATAAAATTATGGAAAAAGAGGAAGCTGAGAAAAAGAGAAAAAAAATCCAGGAGTATGAGGGGAGAATCGGAGAACTAAGTGATGCAATCGAACACAACAATATCCGTATCATAGGAATTCCAGAAGAGGAAGAGAGAGAGAAAGGGGCTGAAGGTGTACTTGAACAAATCATAGCTGAGAACCTCCCTGATCTGGGGAAGGAAATAGGCATTGAAATCCAAGAGGCACAGAGAACTCCCTTCAGACGTACCTTGAATCGATCTTCTGCACAACATATCATAGTGAAACTGGCAAAATACAAGGATAAAGAGAAAATTCTGAAAGCAGCTAGGGATAAACAGGCTCTAACCTACAAAGGGAGACCCGTAAGACTAGTGGCAGACCTATCTACTGAAACCTGGCAGACCAGAAAGGAATGGCAGGAAATCTTCCATGTGATGAACAGAAAAAATGTGCAGCCGAGAATCCTTTATCCAGCAACTCTGTCATTCAGAATAGAAGGAGAGAGAAAGGTTTTCCCAAACAAAAATTGAAGGGATTCATCACCACCAAACCAGTCCTACAAGAGATCCTAAGGGGGACTTTGTGAGTGAAATGTTGCAAGGACCACAAAGTACCAGAGACATCACTACAAGCATGAAACCTACAGACATCACAATGACTCTAAACCCATATCTTTCAATAATAACACTGAATGTAAACGGACTAAATGCTCCAACCAAAAGACATAGGGTATCAGAATGGATAAAAAAAAACAAGACCCATCTATTTGCTGTCCAAAAGAGACTCATTTTAGACCTGAGGACACCTTCAGATTGAAAGTGAGGGGATGGAGAACTATCTATCATGCTACTGGAAGTCAAAAGAAAGCTGGAGTAGCCATACTTATATCAGACAAACTAGACTTTAAATTAAAGGCTGTAACAAGAGATGAAGAAGGGCAATATATAATAATTACAGGGTCTACCCATCAGGAAGAGCTAACAATTATAAATGCCTATGTATCGAATATGGGAGCCCCCAAATATATAAAACAATTAATCACAAACATAAGCAACCTTATTGATAAGAATGTGGTAATTGCAGGGGACCTTAATATTCCACTTACAACAATGGATAGATCATCTAGACACAGGACCAATAAAGAAAAAAGGGCCCTGAATGATACATTGGATCAGATGGACTTGACAGATATATTTACCACTCTGTATCCCAAAGCAACAGAATATACTTTCTTCTCGAGTGCACATGGAACATTCTCCAAGATAGATCACATACTGGGTCACAAAACAGCCCTTCATAAGTATAAAAGAATTGAGATCACACCATGCACACTTTCAGATCACAATGCTATGAAACTTGAAATCAACCACAGGAAAAAGTCTGGAAAACCTCCAAAAGCATGGAGGTTAAAGAACACCCTACTAAAGAATGAATGGGTCAACCAGGAAATTACAGAAGAAATTAAAAGATATATGGAAACAAATGAAAATGAAAATACAACAATCCGAATGCTTTGGGATGCAGCGAAGGCAGTCCTGAGAGGAAAATACATTGCAATCCAGGCCTATCTCAAGAAACAAGAAAAATCCCAAATACAAAATCTAACAGCACACCTAAAGGAACTAGAAGCAGAACAGCAAAGACAACCCAAGCCCAGCAGAAGAAGAGAAATAATAAAGATCAGAGCAGAAATAAACAATATAGAATAAAAAAAAAAAAAACAGTAGAACAGATCAATGAAACCAAGAGTTGGTTTTTTGAAAAAATAAACAACATTGATAAACCTCTAGCCAGGCTTCTCAAAAAGAAAAGGGAGAGGACCCAAATAGATAAAATCAGGAATGAAAAGGGAATTATTACAACCAATGCCTCAGAAATGTGAGCAATTATCAAGGAATACTACGAAAAATTATATGCCAACAAACTGGACAACCTGGAAGAAATGGACAAATTCCTAAGCACCTACACACTTCCAAAACTCAAACAGGAAGAAACAGAAAATTTGAACACACTCATAACCAGTGAAGAAATTGAATCAGTTATCAAAAATCTCCCAACAAATAAGAGTCCAGGACCAGATGGTTTCCCAGGGGAGTTCTACCAGACGTTTAAAGCAGAGATAATACCTATCCTTCTCAAGCTGTTCCAAAAAATAGAAAGGGAAGGAAAACTTCCAGACTCATTCTATGCAGCCAGCATTACTTTGATTCCCAAACCAGACAGAGACCGAGCAAAAAAAGAGAACTACGGGCCAATATCCCTGATGAATATGGATGCAAAAATTCTCAAAAAGATACTAGCAAATCTAATTCAACAGCTTATAAAAAGAATTATTCACCATGATCAAGTGGGATTCATTCGTGGGCTGCAGGACTGGTTCAACATTTGCAAATCAATCGATGTGATACATCACAGTAATAAAAGGATAAGAACCATACGATCCTGTCAATCAATGCAGAAAAAGCGTTTGACAAAATTCAGCATTGTTTCTTAATAAAAACCCTTGAGAAAATTGGGATAGAAGGAGCATACTTAAACATCATAAAAGCCATTTATGAAAAGCCCACAGCTAACATCATCCTCAATGGGGAAAAACTGAGAGCTTTCCCCCTGAGATGAGGAACACGACAGGGATGTCCACTCTCACCACGGTGTTTAACATAGCGTTGGAAGTTCTAGCATCAGCAATCAGACAACAAAAGGAAATTTGTCAAAGGCATCCAAATTGGCAAAGATGAAGTCAAGCTTTCACTTTTTGCAGATGACATGATATTATACATGGAAAATCCGACAGACTCCACCAAAAGTCTGCTAGAACTGATACATGAATTCAGCAAAGTCACAGGATACAAAATCAATGTACAGAAATCAGTTGCATTTTTATAAACTAATAATGAAGCAACAGAAAGACAAATAAAGAAACTGATCCCATTCATAATTGCACCAAGAATCAAAATACCTAGGAACAAACCTAACCAAAGATGTAAAAGATCTGTAGGCTGATAACTATATAATGCTTATGAAGGAAATTGAAGAAGATACAAAGAGATGGAAAAACATTCCATGCTCATGGATTGGAAGAATAAATATTATTAAAATACTTAACAAAGTATTAACAATACTACCCAAAGCAATCTACACTTTCAGTGCAATCAAAATTGCACCAGCATTCTTCTCAAAGCTAGAACAAGCAATCCTAAAATTTGTATGGAACCAAAAAAGACCCCGAATAGCCAAAGTAATTTTGAAGAAGACCAAAGCGGGAGGCATCACAATCCCAGACTTTAGCCTCTCCTACAAAGCTGTAATCATCAAGACAGCATGGTATTGGCACAAAAACAGACACATAGACCAATGGAATAGACTAGAGACTCCAGAATTGGACCCACAAAAGTATGGCCAACTAATCTTTGACAAAGCAGGAAAGAATATCCAATGGAAAAGAGACAGTCTCTTTAGCAAATGGTGCTGGGAGAACTGGACAGCAACATGCAGAAGAATGGAACTAGACCACTTTCTTACACCATTCACAAAAATAAACTCAAAATGGATAAAGGACCTGAATGTAAGACAGGAAACCATCAAAACCCTAGAGGAGAAAGCAGGAAAAAACCTGTCTGACCTCAGCCGCAGTAATTTCTTACTCAACACATCTCCAAAGGCAAGGGAATTAAAAGCAAAACTGAGCTATCGGGACCTCACCAAAGATAAAAAGCTTCTGCACTGCAAAGGAAATGATCAGCAAAGCTAAAAGGCAACCGACAGAATGGGAAAAGATATTTGCAAATGACATATCGGACAAAGGGCTAGTATCCAAAATCTATAAAGAACTCACCAAACTCCACACCCGAAAAACAAATAATCCAGTGAGGAAATGGAGAGAAGACATGAATAGACACTTTTCTAAAGAAGACATCCAGATGGCCAACTGACACATGAAATGATGCTCAACGTCACTCCTCATCAGGGAAATACCAATCAAAACCGCACTAAGACACCACTTCATGCTGGTCAGAATGGCTAAAATGAACAAATCAGGAGACTATAGATGCTGGCGAGGATGTGGAGAAACGGGAACCCTCTTGCACTGTTGGTGGGAATGCAAACTGGTGCAGCCGCTCTGGAAAACAGTGTGGAGGTCCTCAAAAAATTAAAAATAGATCTACCCTATGACCCAAAAATAGCACTGCTAGGAATTTACCCAAGGGATACAGGAGTGCTGATGCATGGGGGCACTTGTACCCCAATGCTTATAGCAGCACTTTCAACAATAGCCAAATTATGGAAAGAGCCTCAATGTCCATCAACTGACGAATGGATAAAGTAGTTGTGGCTTATACATACAATGGAATACTACTTGGCAATGAGAAAGAATGAAATCTGGCCATTTGCAGCAACGTGGATGGAACTGGAGGGTATTATGCTGAGTGAAATAAGTCAGTCAGAGAAAGACAGATGCCATATGTTTTCACTCATATGTGGATCCTGAGAAACTTAACAGAAGTCCATGGGGGAGGGGAAGGGAAAAAAAGTTACCAACAGAGAGAGGGAGACAACCCATAAGAGACTCTTAAATACGGAGAACAAACTGAGGGTGGATGGGGGGTGGGACGGAGGGCGGGGTGGGTGATGGGCATTGAGGAGGGCACTTGTTGGGGCGAGCACTGGGTGTTGTATGGAAGCCAATTTGACAATAAATTATATTAAAAATAAATAAATAATCCATGAGCTTACACTGATAACTGACTGACTGATTAATGGGACAAGAGAAACCCCTCCCTTTCCAGCTGTCAAATGGTAAGGCCTTGAAATACGCCAGCCTGCTAAGTGGGAGACTCGTGTGATTTAATGCTTGAGAATGACAAGGGGTGAAAACTTTTTGTCCAATTATTATAAAAAAACACTTATTTTGCTGCTGATTAGGAAACAAACTTGTTCTCATTTTAGAAATAACTAATTCTTGTATTTCTCTATTGTAGAACCAAACCAAGAGAAAGGAGAAACAGTACAAATGGAGAATGTGCATCCACCATCATTTCCTCTGTTAGCCACGAAAATACTGAGTCTCTCCTACCTGTCTGCTCACTTGTACTTAGGGGTATAAAAACCAAAAACTAGGATAGTTTCTGGTGTCTTCAGAGTCTCAACTTTTCCAGCCCCTCCCCTGGTGCCGACCCCCCGGGCTACTTTCCACACCATCCCATGAATACCCTGCTCCCACCCTATAAAACCTTGGCCTTTCCCCACACAGGCCACGTGCTTTTCATTGTCACGTTTCCCCACCCCCACGCCTTTACACACACCCCAACTTCTGATGGCAATGCTTTTCCCTCTCCTGTCCTCCTGGTGAAGCTTTAGACCTCAAGTTGCTGTCTACATATCAAGTTTGTGTCTACTAAACTGTTAAAATTAGGAGCAGGAACGGTGACTTTGTCATCTTTATATAATCTAGCTGACTACCTGACACAGAAGGCATCCAACAAATATTGGTTAAACAAAGGAAGGGAAGAGGAGAAAAGAACAGAAGAGAAAGGCAAAGAGTGGAAGAGAAAGGAGGGAAGGAAGGGTTTTAACGTCTGTCAGCCAATAACGGTGCAAACGAGGACCTACGAGGTTGGTGAGCATACAATGGTGAATTAAGACAAATGGTCACTTATGGAACACAGTCGAATGTTTATTTCTAAAAAAGCAAAAAAATTCAAATATACCATTATAAATTGATTGTTTAAAAATAGAGCAATGTTAGGGGCGCCTGGGTGGCTCAGTCGGTTTGAGCGTCCAACTTCGGCTCAGGTCGTGATCTCCTGGTTTGTGAGTGTGAGCCCTGCATCAGGCTCTGTGCTGACAGCTAAGAGCCTGGAGCCTGTTTCAGATTTCACACTCTGAAATTTTCAGAGCTTGCACTGTCTCTCTCTGCCTCTCAAAAATGAATAAACATTTTAAAAAATGTTTAAGAAATAAAGCAATTTTGGGGAACTGCAATGAACTTTCTTAAACCGAGAGTTTCCAGGAATTGAGGATACAGTTTTCAATTTTTCTAAGACAAAAAGTGTTCTAAGCAAAAAGTCTGGAGATGAATAGTTCATTATCACTGTCTATGATTGCTGCAAACAACTCGATCCCACTTGAAAAGAATATGGATAAAATATCTGTATCAAATAAGCAAATTAGATTTCCCAGCGTCTCCTTGTAGGAGTCTGGAGACAGTCACCTTGAAAGCAGCTGCACTTCCTAATCTGTGCTGAATTTTCAGGCCTTTCCTTTACTGTGATTATGTTGAATAAATGATCATTAAGTCTCCTACTATTTTGGTGGTTAGCTTGTATTTCTCTGCTTCTCGAAGGCAGGGAGGGGGGTGGTTGTCCATTCCTGAGCCCTGCCTCCACCTGTCTTCTTGTCCACTGCCATCTCATGAACACCTCTGGCTTCTGTTGCCTCCCCTGAATTCCTGGCCCAGTTACATTCAGGATGTCTGCATTCGGTTGGTCCAACGCAGCATGTCCGAAATTGATCTGGTCACCTCCCCCTCTTTTCCCAAACCTTCTTCACGTGTGTGCCTCTATTTGAGCAAGTTCCTCTATTTCTATTTCAGTGGCCAAACCAGGAAGCAGGGGGTTGTCCTAGAATCTTACTTCCCTATTCCTCCATATTGAATGAAGGTCTGTCAATTCTACTCCCTCAAAATCTCCCAAACGTGCTCTCCACCTTCCAGCCCCATTGCCACCGCCTTAGTAGAGGCCTGGAGCAGTTAGTTATTACTGACGTCGCCACAACAGAATCCCAACTGTTACCCTCCAGGCCCCACCCCCAGTAAAAGCACAGTGATTAAGCATCCAAACTGATGTTAGACTGGATTTAAATCTCCATCACTTACCAACTTTCTAGCCTTTGGCAAAGTACTTAACTTTTAAGTGCCCCCGTCCTCGTCTAAAAGGTGGAAATGATTATCATTCCAGTGTGGTAGTGTTTTATGAGGATTAAATGAGATAATATGTAAAATGCATGGGAGTACATCCTCATTATGTGTTAAACTACTGTTGTTAACTTCTTTCAAATCCGCCTTCAGAACAGATTGATTTTTCAAAAACAAATCTGATCACATTACTCCACTACCACCATTCCTATGACACTACAGTCGCTACAAAATAAAATTCAAGGGGCACCTGGGTGGGTCAGTCTGTTAAGCATCTTCGCGACTTCGACTCAGGTCATGCTCTCATGGTTTGTGAGTTCAAGCCCCGTGCCGGGTTCTGTGCTGACAGCTCAGAGCCTGGAGCCTGCTTCAGATTCTGTGTCTCCTCCTCTCTCTGCCCCTCCCCTACCCATGTTCTGTCTCTCTGTCTCTCAGTAGTAAATAAATGTTAAAGAAAAAATTTTTTAAATAAAATAAAATTCAATTCCTACCTGATCTCGCCCCACCTACCTTTCTGGCCTCATCTCCTAACCCTCCCTCCCCGGACCCCACACCTCACACCAAAATTACTTGTTAGCACTCCAGCTGGCTGTGTTCTCACTCTGCATGTATTTGGACTTGGTGCTTCTGCTGAAGATGTTCCCACCTGGCTAACTTCTTCAAGTGCCACTTCATTTGTGAAGTTACTCGTTTTTCTCCCAGCTTTTCCCTCAAACTCATTTAGGAAGTCCCTCTCTTAGCTCCCTCAACATTTTTTCCACCTCTTTCAAACCTCACCAAGTATACTGACATTTTTCTCTTGCCTCTCAGACTCAACTAGCAGCTCATTAAGAACAAGGATCTATGGTTCTTTTAAGACCATCTCCCCAGCATCCATCAAAGAGCTGGCACATCGTGGTTGCTCAAAAATATGTGAGAAATCAGAAAGAAAAAGGAGGGAAGGAAGGAGGAAGAAAAAAATGAGACGAGTAATATCCCCATATGTGCATGGCCTTTCCTGGTAGTTCAGCTTTTCTGTTATAGGATGGACAGGAAAAAGAAGACCACTCTCTCAGGATCTGTCTTAGCGGAACTACAAGACAGTTCTGGTTTGGTCTCTGCCTTGGACATAGAGGGCAAGTGAGAGAATCTGGCCAGGGCTCTGATCTGGTCGAAAGGCAGAACAGGTGCTGCACACAGAAACAAAGGCGAAGTTCCCTCCCGAGACAGAAATAGGTTTACCATCAGGGAGCTCAAGAATATAAACAAACATAACATAGAGAACGATGTCAGGAAAGATGGCAGAGTAGGAGTCCCAAGAATCTGTCTCTCCACATAAATAACTACTGAGCTGGCGGGAACTGTCTAAAGTTACTATTGTGGAACTCAAGTTCAGCATCTGTGGGAGAGCTCAAGGAAGAGGCTGACAAATTTTGGTGAATTTGAGCCTTTTGCAAGGTTGCAGTTACCAGCCCACATCCCAGCAGCAGGCAGCTGTGGACGTAGCAGCCTACATTCCTCATGTGGCCTACTAGAGCCAGGAGGGGCAAAAAGTTCATCGTGTTGATAGCTGATTGCTGCCTTTGGTCACTGAAGGCCCAACGCAGAGGTCAGCCATTTTTCAACACCCACTTCCTATGAGCAGCTTCTGAGTCACATGGAATTTAAAGAAGCAAGACTTTTTTCCCCTTACTCTTAGGAGCCAGACATGTAAGGAAATCTTTGTCAGGTCAGGGCTGGCCACAGAGAAAATGGAAAAGAAACTTCGATGACTACAAAACAAAAAGTATACACTTCAAAAAATAGTTTGGAAAAGCCACAAGTGGATGGA
This sequence comes from Acinonyx jubatus, assembly GCF_027475565.1. Taxonomy (NCBI): domain Eukaryota; kingdom Metazoa; phylum Chordata; class Mammalia; order Carnivora; family Felidae; genus Acinonyx; species Acinonyx jubatus. Next base: position 2,256,878 of record NC_069380.1, on the reverse strand, counting down.
TCTAATCCAAAGAAAAAAAAATCTCAGAGGAGTGGAAGAATTTAGGTTTCCAGAGTTCCTATAACATGGACTATCGAGTTTTCAACAAAAAATTATAAAATATAAAAAGCAACAAGCAGGTATGATCTTTTCACAGGAAAAAAAAATTCACAAAAATCATCCCTGAAGAATCCCAGATACTGGAATTAATACTCAAAGACATTAAATTAACTGTCTTAAATATGTTCAATGAGCTAAAGGCAACGATGGACAAAGACCTTTAGGACAATTTCCTTTAGGAAATCAGGAAACTGATGTCTGAACAAAATAAGAAGGTCTATAAAGAGAAATTATGAAAAGGACCAAAATAGATCACTAGAGGGACTCAGCAGCAGACTTGAACAGGCAAAACAAAGAATGGGTGAACTTGAAGACAAAGCATTTGAAATGATGTGGTCTCATAAATGGAAATAAAAAAGAATGAAGAAAAAAGAACAGTCTGAAGGACCTGTGGGATACTGTTAAACATACCACGGTATGCATAGGTATCCCAGAAGAGAGAAAAAAGCAGGAGCAGAAAACATATTTGAAGACATAATAGCTGAAAACTTCCCAAATCTAATGAAAGTCATGAATATACACATCCAAGGAACTCAATGAACTTTAAAACTATAAAATTCTTAGAAGAAAACATAGGGAACAAGCTCATGACATTGGATTTGGCAATAATTTCTTAGATATGACACCCAAAGCACAAGCAACAAAAGAAAAATTAGGTAAATTAGTCTTCACCAAAATTAGAAAGATATATTTATCAAAGGAAAGTATCAAGAAAATGAAAAGAGGGGTGCCTGGGTGGCTCAGTAGGTTGAGCTTCTGACTTCGGCAGGGCTAATGATCTCACAGTTGATGGGTTTGAGCCCAATGTCCGGCTCTGTGCCAATAGCACAGAGCCTGGGGCCTGCTTTGGATTGTGTGTCTCCCTCTCTCTCTGCCCCTCCTCCACTTGTGCTCTGTCTCTCCCTGTCTCTCAAAATTAAATAAAAATGTTAAAAAAATGAAAATAACCCATAGGATGGGAGAAATATTCACAAATCATATACTTGATAAGGGATTAAAAACCAGAATATATAAAGACCTACAACTCAACAACAAAAACAACCAGATTCAAAAAATATGCCAAGGACTTGAGTAGACAATTCTCCAAAGAAGATACACAAATGGCCACTGAGCACATGAAAAGATGCCGAACATCATTAGCCACTAGGGAACCAAATCAAAACCAATTCACACCCATTAAGATGCCTATTATCAAAAAAAAACAAAACCTGAAAATACCAAGTTTTGGTGAGAATGTGGAGAAATGGGAACACTTATTCATTGTTGGTGGGGATTTAAAATGGTGCAGCCACTCATGAAAAACAGTTTGGTGGTTCCCCCAAAATCTAAACATAGAGTTATCATACGATCCAAGAATTCCACCTCTAGGAATTGAAACAGATATTTGCATGACAATATTCATTATTGTCCATGCATCATTATATACTTAGCCAAAAGACACTCAAGTATCCATCAACAGATGAATGGAAAAACAAATATGGTATATCCATACAACAGAGTATTATTCAACCACAAAAAGAAGTAAGGCTCTGCCATGCTACATGGATGACCTTGAAAACATGCTAAGTAAAATAAACGAGGCACAGAAGGACTAATATTGTATGATTCCACTTACATAGATACTTCATAGGCAACTTCATAGAGACACAAAGTGGATTAGATATTTCCAGGGGCTGGGGAGGAAAGAGAATGGGGAAATGTTTAAGGGTACAGAATTTTAGTCTGGGTGATGAACATTTTTGGAAATAAATAGTGATGATAGTTGCACAAATTTGTGAAGGTAATTAATGCCACTAATTATATACTTAAAAATGAATAAATTAGGAGGGCACCTGGGTGGCTCAGCTAGTTAAGTGGCCGACTTCAGCTCAGGTCATGATCTCACAGCTCATGAGTTCAAGCCCTGTGTCAGGCTCTCTGCTGACAGCCTGGAGCCTTCTTCGGATTCTGTGCTTCCCTCTCTCTCTGCCCTGCCCCTGTTTATACTGTGTGTGTGTGTGTGTGTGTGTGTGTGTGTGTGTGTGTGTGTCAAAAATAAATAAAACATTTTAAAAAATTGTTTTTCAAATGGTTAAAATGGGGCACCTGGCTGGGTCAACTGGCTAAGCATCTGACTCTTGGTTTTGTCTCAGGTCATGATCTCATGGTTTGTGAGTTTGAGCCCCACATCAGGCTCTTCACTGACAGCATAGAGACTACTTGGGATTCTCTCCCTCCCTCTCTCTCTCTGCCCCTCTCTAGCTTGTGCTCTCTCTCTGTCTCTCTCACTCAAAAATAAATTTAAAAATAAACATTAAAAATGATTAAAATGGAAAATGTTGTTATATATTTTACAGAATTTTTAAAAATTAGTCATGTTATATACCAATGAATGAAGTTTATCCTTTACATGGTTGAACCATATGGTATGTGAATTATATCTCAATCTATTTTTTTAAGAAACCATAATGTATAATACACACCAGGTTAGCCAATGGTAGGTTGAGAAAACATATTTGGAAATGTCAGAAGTCAACAAGGGATTAATATCTAGATCAGTGGTTCTCAATCTGATGAGACCCAATATCTTCCCTACCACCATCACTATTTTTTAAAAATATTTTGTAATGTCCTTTTTCCTCTCCTGAAATAAAATTCATAGGTAATATAACCTTCTTACACACAGGTTTTTTTAAAATAACATAAAGCACTAGCAAATGTTTTAAAGAATTTATAATAAAATAACATGTAATCAATATGCATATGTTCAGGCACTACTCTACTAGAAGATCCAAAAAAGAAAAATATCTATATATTTCCAACATACCTCCAAGTCTCAGTACAATATTGAATATGTATAACAACAAAAAAGTAAATAAATGAGGGGTGCTTGGATGGCTCAGTTGGTACAACATGCAACTGTTGATTTTGGGGTCATGAGTTCAAGCCCCATGTTGGGCGTAGAGCTTACATGAAATGAATGGATGGATGGATGGATGGATGGATGGGTGGGTGGATGAAAGAAAGAAAGAAAGAAAGAAAGAAGAAAGGAAGGAAGGAAGGAAGGAAGGAAGGAGAAGAAAGAAAGGCTCTTGGTAGGAAAATAAGCAGTTAATACCGATTTGGGTAACTCACAAAAGGAAAATGAAGTAGTAAGTAGGAGATGGATCTGACTGACTGAAAAAGAAATCTTTGCTCACTAGCAATCAGAGAAATACAAATTAAAACAACAAGATATCAATTTACACTTATCAGACTGGCGAAAAATAGGAATCTGATAATACCAAATGTTCGTGTAGACATGGAGAAATGGAGTCCCTCCTATGCTGCTGTTTTCTAAAACAATCTGGTGGTCTTAAGTGAAATTAAGTACGTGTTCACCCTGTGACTCAGAAGTCTCACTCTTGGATAGATGCCCTCAGTAAAACAAGCACACACCTCCATGAGGGCATGTACAAAGATGTTCATCCCAGTATTAACTGGGGGAAAGGTGGAGGAACACAGGTGTCCACCACTACGAGCTGCATAAGTAAAATGTGGGGAGTGCATGCTGTGGAATACTAGGTACAAAATAGAACTATAAAATGGAACAACATGAATAGATCTTCAAAATATAATATTGAGTTTAAAACAGAAAAAAAAATAAGATTGATAGCAAATACAACTTACATAAATTTAAAATACAAGAGCAACCACATTGGCAGAGGGGAAGAGGGGAGGGAATGGCGATGAGAAAAAGGAATAAAGAGGAAAGCAAACAGCAGTGAAATAAAATGAGACTAATAATGATGGCGTGCGTCAAAATAAGGAGTATGACTAACTCAACGCTATGGACCTGAGGTCCAATATAAAGCAAAACAAATAGGATCTGATGCAGGCAACATCACCTAATGAGATGGCTTCATGTTATAATTTAATAGAATATTAATATATCCAAAAACTTTTTTCTCTCAGGCTCATACACTGGATTTCTCTTCAGAAACCATGTGAGCAAGAAGAGAATGGAGTGAAATATTTATAAGAGTTGGAAGAAAAAGGAGGCACCTGGGTGGCTCAGTCGGTTAAGCGTCCAACTTCGGCTCAGGTCATGATCCCACAGTTCATGAGTTCGAGCCCCACATCAGGCTTTGTGCTGACAGCTCAGAGCCTGGAGCCTGCTTCATATTCTGTGTCTCCCTTTCTCCCCCTCCCTGCTCATGCTCTGTCTCTCTCTGTCTCTCAAAAATGAATATATGTTAAAAAAAAAAAAAGAGTTGGAAGAAAAAAACCCCACCAACCTAGAATTTTCTATCTAGCAAAATCATCCTTCAAAAGTGAAGCAAACAAACAAAAATTCAGGGAATCTGTTGCCAGGGTACCAGCTTTGCAAGAAATGTTAAAAGAAATCCTTAAGAAAGAAAAAAAATTATGTAAGTCAGAAACTCAGCTCTACATAAAGGGAGAACATTAAAGAAGGAATAAGTGAAGGGTTTTTTTTCTTATTCTTTATTGATTTAACAGATGACGGTTTGCTCAAAACGATAATAGCAACAATGTCTTGGGTGATTCTGGATCACCAGTTTATAGGTAAGTGAAATGAAATGACAGCAATACTATCATTATTGGGTGTGAGGGAGAAATTGGGAACACCCTGTCGTACATGAAGTATATAGTGTTCTCTGAAAGAGGGCGTGATTAGTTGTAAATGTATATTGAAAACTCTGGAACAACCACTAAAAAAGTAAATAACATATTTAGGTTACTTTCGAAGGCCTCCTGTAACAATAAAATATGAATGTTACCATGGTCTCAAGGTTCTTCCAGGCCCTGCCCCGACTGTCCCCATCCTGCCGCCCATTCTTCTTCTTGCTTGGCCATCGTGGCCATTTTGTTTCTTCTGGAACTACAAGCTCACTCCTGCCTCGACATGTTTGCCCCTGCTATTCACTTAGCCTACACTGTTCTGACGCTGGGTCTTCCATGGGACCCCCCTCTCTCAGCCTCTACCCTCTCTCAAGCTATTCTTACTAAAGAGACTCTCACAATGTCCATCCTCTTGTGATCTCCAACCCCTCTCCATCTTCTTATTCCACTTTTTCTTCATAGAACTGTATCATCACCTAAAAGGGTATATGCACATATCTTTTTGAAATACTCTGGTCTGGCCAACCTTTCCTGATCACTCTGTGACCTTGATGTGGTCCTTCCATGTGTATTCATTCATTAAGACTCTTGGACACAGACAGTAGAAAATTATTCTTTTTTTTTAAATTTTATGTTTATTTATTTTTGACAGAGAGACAGAGAGAGACAGAGCATGAGCAGGGGAGGGGCAGAGAGAGAGAGAGACACAGAATCTGAAACAGAATCTGGAACAGGCTCTGAGCTGTCAGCACAGAGCCCGACGCGGGGCTCGAATTCACAGATCGCAACCTCATGACCTGAGCCGAAGTCGGACACTCAAGCGACTGAGCCATCCAGACGCCCCTGTAGAAAACTACTCTGAAACAGGTTAGACTTAGACAAAAGAGGAACTTTTTGGAACTGTGTCACATAGTCAAGCCCTGGGAAAGTCAGAGGAGCAGCTGAGACTTAGAAAAACTCCAACCAAGGACTTGAAAACCACCAGAACTTTACCATCCTTTGCTCTGCTCTGTCTGGGTAACAATTCCATTCTCTTTCACTGCACATGCACCAGAAAAGGACCAGGTCTGCTCTCTCTGAAATTCAGAAACTCCTGGGAATGGTGCTGATTGGCTGGCCAGCCGGATCAGGTTCCAGCCCAGACCAATCAACTGTGGCCAGAGGGTGCCAGCTTCTAGGAGGCCGCGTGGTCGGAGTGTGGCCGAGCAGGGGCCTTTTCTAAAACAGTGGACTGACACTCTCAGAAGAATGGGAAGGTACCGGGCAGGCACACAGTAGATTCTTTCTCCTCAAAATGAAATTATGTAAACTACAACCAGTTCAGGAGTCTCTAGAGGCATGCAGGGCAAGGTAGAACTCAAACAGGCTTCAGGAGAACTTGCAAGAAGTTGGCTGCCTGGCCAAAAAAAGGATACAACTAGGCAAATTCCTCCAAAAATTAGATATGCTTAACCTTTTTCCACAAGTGTATTGGAAAGGAATAAATTAAGAGCTATGGAAGAGGTCTGAATCTGACTTGCATACTTTATTTTTTTCCTCCTCTTGCTATGGCACGTCTTATACTTCTGTGTTCGGCCAGGAGGTGGAAGAGAAGGAAGATTTGGCCAGAGAGCAGCTAGCGAAGTCTTTGGGTCCTGCGTCTTCCTTTTTAAGCCCGTAAGGATCCCACATACCAGTCAAAGCACTAGGGCCTGGAATCCTTCTCTTACTGACATGTGCAATCTTTCTCCAGACCCCACCCTCCCTACCAACAGGGTACCAAAGAGAAGCAGAATCGGTATCTGCAAATGCACGTGTTGAACATTAAATTGCATTTCATGGAAATTACCTGTGCTCAAAAGCTGGGATGCAAATCAATACTAATACTACCCCAATGCCAAAAGGATGAGATGTTTAAAAAGAAAAATTAATATTGAGAATAATTTAAAGAATCCTGCAAATCTTTTGTAGTAGCTCTACAGTTAACTTAAAATCATGAAAGAAAGAAAGAAAGAAAGAAAGAAAGAAAGAAAGAAAGAAAGAAAGAAAATTAAATACCAATGTTCCACCAGATGGCACTCTTGCTTTTCCAAAATGTTTCACCTGCCCTGAGCACCAAGCATGATCTTTAAGAGAAAAACCAAGCAAATGTATAGAAAATTACAGAACGTTTCAAAGAGGACTTCCTTGTTAAAGGAAAAGCACTCTGGGAGACCTTGGACTGACCTTGGACTGACATGCCTTAGCTAAATATTTACCAGCTCTCAGAGAAATAAACACAGTAAGTTACCATATTTACCACTAACATGTGCTATTTGTGTTTGGTTAGATTCAGCGAGGAAGGAAATTAATCTTTGGAATCTGCAGCTAATGCACCGGAATTGGGGAGGTTACGTCCTCAGCAGCACTGCCATCAAATCTTTATTGAAACTCTCTGTTCAGGGCACTCCCTGAGGGGCTAATCGTCCTTCTGTAAGAGTTTTATTCCCAAAAGGATGGAAACAGAAGATATTTTGGTTATAGCATTTATACCACCTGGATTTACATAATTATGAGACATCCAATATTGCAGGAAAAGAGTACTGATTAATAACTCCGTTATTGTTTGTGGAACGTCATAAAGCCCTCCCCAACCGCAAGTTTTACAATCCAAAGAATATTAAAGAAACGCTCATTGCAGCATCATTCCAGATAAGAAAACCCTGGACCCGACTTGAATATCCAGCAGCATGAAAATGGATAAATAAACTGTTCTACAGCTGCACCGTGGAATTCTAGGCAGCTGCCAAAATGATGAATGAATCGAATAGAGTTACATGATTTCGCTGGTCACTAAGCTATTGTCTCTCGGCTCCCACCCCTCCCTTGCACACCCTCTGCTTTCTGATGCTGGGCAGACCCTGCAAAGCCTGTTCCCCTTTGCTGGGAGGTTCTTCAGGGCTGGAGCAGCTCCCGTTGGCCTGCTGTCCTGGTGGTGTCCCCACGGTCACAGCCTTCGCCCTGGCAGCTGTTGGTACCAGTCTCGGGCTCTTGTTGTTATTGTTGTGAAGCTCCCAGAACCAGCCCATTGTGTCCTGGAGGGCCAGTACTGACTGGCAGGCGCCCCCCTCTCTGAGCAGGACAGGGCCTTTCCCCTAAGCTTCGAGATCTTAACACACCTGACCTCTCCCCTTTGTGCCCCTGGCCTTGGAAGTGGTAGCCCTTGCTGCAGGTGCTTTCCCTTTGCTTTGTTAGTTCTCTAACACCTGTTTGACCCATTCCTTCATAGTACACTTTGTCTGTTGAAATACTTAATGTGGCCCCTGACCGATACAGTTGCTATATATATACCAGGAACTATAGATATATAATATAGGTAGATGATAGACGGATTCATATATACATATGAAAATGTATGTGTGTATATACATGTGTGTATATATACAGACAAGTATATACATATACTTGTTTTACGTATACTACATTAATACCCATATGCCTACATTGTACTTAAAACTTCATCTAGTCCTGGCAAATGCTAAGAGATAGATGCTATTACCCCTGTTATACAAAGGAAAAAAGTCTCAGGGAGCTGAGACAAATTTCCCAATACTACATGGCTGATAAGTGACGAAGCTGGAATCTGAGTCCAAATATCACTGACTCCACAATTTTTTTTCTAGTCTGCCCAAAGTCAATTTATCCTGAATAGGGCTCTATATTAAAGTTCAATCCCTAGGCTCATCCACAAATTTTTTTTCACCTCATAATATAAACTATAACACTATTCTAATAACCTAGAGAATATAACCATCATATACAAGACTGCCTCTGTGATTGAAGTTATGGGGAGTTCTAGAAGAATCAGGAAAGCATGGACATACATAATTCCAGGGTACTTATCATTCATTTGATCATTTAATATGATTTAGTGCCTTTTATGTCCCTGGCAATGCGCTGGGCTATCAGTGCTAAGCAAAACAGACCTAGTCACTCTTTTAAAAAGCTTGCAGTCTGGGGAAAGTGACTATGTTTGTTTGTTTTGAGAGAGAGAGAGAGAGAGAGAGAGAGAGCAAGCACACGCAGGCGAGCGGGGTAGAGGGGCAGAGAAAGTGGGGGGAGAGAATCTTAAGCAGACTCCACGTTCAGCACAGAGCCCGACTTGGGGCTTGATCCCCCAACCCTGGGATCATGACCTGAGTCAAAGTCAAGAGTTGGATACTTAACCGACTGGGCCACCAGGCACCCCAAAAGTGACTGTGTTTAATTAAATAATCATACATAGGAGAGGTACCTGAGTGTATTACATAGGGACAAACAGAATGATTACAGGGCAGTTCCAAAAGCTGGACCCCCTGTACACACACACTCACACACACACACACACACACACACACACACACACACACAATGTGGCGTCTATCCATCTCCTGTCGAGTTGGTGTGTCCTTTCTGCTTTTGTTTTCCAAGAACTTGTCAGCTCTTAATTCAAAGTGATCAGAGAGAGAGAGAGAGAGATCACAACAGTGGACACTGTGGAGTTGTGAATGCTTCCTGAAATCTGCTCTCCTCCTACAAGGAGTCAATCGATGTTTGCAACGGCAGCTGCCACACCCAGACTCTTCTCTGTCGGCTCAATGCAATCGGTGACACATGCCTGGACTGACAGGTGAACAAGCGGCCAAGAAGCTTTCTGGAGGACAGACTTCCAGATGTGCAAACATAAATGTAACCAAGCCAGAAACTCTTGCGGTCATCAGGGTCAGGAATCTATCTGTCATCTCAGCGTGACAGCTGAATCTCTGGACTCCCTTTTTGGCTGTATCTCATTAGTCAAGAAACAGATCATTAGTCAACGATGCAGCAAAGAAAAAGGCCTCGCCGCAGCCCAGGTCCCCAGATGGATGTTAACATTTGAGAAACCTCACAGAGAAACAGGATATTTGCATGGCCTCAAAGTACCTCCAGTTACTGTTAACGGTTGGAATAGATGTCCACACATTCTTTGACATTCCTCCCTCCGGGAGGTAGAATTTAACTGCCCACTCCGTGAGTGCGGCCAGACTTAATGACTGTTTTCCAATGAATAGTGTAGGGAAAGAGAGAAATTGTGACTTTACGGTAGCCATAGCATCTTATCCAAGGGATGGAGGCCAGACTAATATTACCAGTAAGAGCATGTCCACACCGACATGATCGGAGGGGAAAAGCACATCATCTCTTCAGTTTTCTTCCCCCCAACCCATAGCCCCAGTCTAGTCAAGGGAAAGCATCAGACAAACCCAAATTGAGGGGCCTTCCACAAAATACCTGATCAGTCCTTTCCAAAGTGTTTTTCCATGCAAGGCAAGGAGTGTCTGAGAAATGGTCAGAGAAAGAAGTGTTGACTGAAAGCCAACCTCCAAGTAGGTTAGGAAGCACTTTATTCGTTATCCTCCCGAGGACAGTAGACTGGGAGTTTTTCAGATTGCCCTGAAGAACTGCCCCACAGCTTCCAGAATTAAAAACGATTCTAGAATTAAAAACAGGGATTCTAGAATTTAAAGCGTATAGGGGTACATGTGCTTGTAAGCTTCACAAGGTATACTTTGGTTGTAAAACTTAAGGTTTTCGGATTTCCACATAGACATGAGAAAGACCCTTAGGGCATCTTAATACATTATGTTTCTATCATATCTGATTGTCCAAAATTATTGCCCGCATGCTTCTGCTTAACTGGCTTCCCGGTTCTTCCTGCTTTTGACATTTCCTTGAGGTCTCTTGAAGAGGTCACAGAAGGCTGACATCAGTCACCTACTGCAGTTTGAGTGCACAGAAGGAGACTAAGAAGACATGATAACTAAATGCAAATCCTGGACCAGAAAATTACATTGGCAGAAAAACTGGTAAAAACCAGCCTGTAGTTTAGTGAAAAGTGTCGTACCAGGGTTCATTTCTTACTTTTGAGAATTACGCCATCGTTGCGTAAGATACTAACGTTAGAGAAGCTAGGTGAAGGTTATATGGGAACTCTCTGTAGCATCTTTGTAACTTCTTTGCATATTGAAAATTATTTTCTAATAGGGGCGCCTGGGTGGCTCAGTCGGTTAAGCGTCCAACTTCAGCTCGGGTCATGATCTCACAGCTCACGGGTTTGAGCCCCACCTTGGGCTCTGTGCTGACAGCTCAGAGCCTGGAGCCTGCTTCAGATTCTGTGTCTCCCTCTCTCTCTCTCTCTTTCTCTCTCTCTCAAAAATAAACATTAAAAAAAAAACACTTTCTTTTTCATGCTAGAGACTTCATTAGGAACATGTGGTGATAATATCTGTAGGGTAAGTGCTGATTAACTACTTGTTCTACAAGTTCCTTTGATGATAAGCAAGCATTCCCATCCCTTGAGCCTAGGCCTATGTGTTCTTGGTTCCTTCAGCTATGCCTGGGGATGAAATGACCTCTAGTGCTCTGAACTGATAAGATGGGTGTTTGGATGGTGTCTTCATTTCCACCTTTCAACAATTGTGAATAGTGCTGCTATGAACGTGGGTGTACAATATCTGTGTGAGTCCCTGCTTTTTTTCTCTGGGGGATACACCAGAAGTAGATCATAGGATCATTCCATGGTTAATTTTTTGAGGGATTGCCATATGTTTTCCACAGCAGCTACACAAGTTTTATATTTTCTGTTTATATATAAATATATTTTATATTCCCACCAGCAGCATACAAGTGTTCCAAGTTTCTTCATATCCTCAAACTTTGTTATTTCCTTCTTTTGTTGTTGTTTTTTATGTATTTTGAGATAGAGAGAGAACGAGTGGGGAAGGGGCAGAGACAGAGGGGGACAGAGGCTCCAAAGCGGGCTCTGTGCTGACAGCAGAGAGTCCGGTGTGAGGCTCGAACTCATAAGCCATGAGATCATGATCTGAGCAAAGCCAGATGCTTAACCAACTGAGCCACCCAGGAACCCATGTTGTTTGTTTCAGAATAGCCATCCTAATGGGGGTAAAGTGGTATCTCATTTTTTTGTTTTGCATTTTCCTAATGGTTAGTAATGTTGAGTGTCTTTTCATGTGCTTATTGGTCATTTGTATATAACTTTTTGGAGAAATATCTATTCAACTCCTTTGCCCACTTTTTAGTGTATGTGCTGCAGAAGTGAGCACTCCTTTGCTCACTTTTTAATGGAGTTGTCTGGTTTTGTTGTTGTGCAGTTGTAGGGGCTCTTTATATATTCTTGATATCAATCCCTTAGCAGATATATGATTAAAAGTATTTGCTCCCATTCCATTGATGGCATTTTCAATTTGTCTTTATTCTTAAGTAATCGTTTCTCTGGGGATAAAATTTAAGGATATTATTTTCTCTCAGCACTTTGAAAATATTACTTCATTCTCTTCTGGCATCTGTCATGGCTAATAAGAAGTCAGCCATCAGTCTAATTGGTGTTTCTTTGGTAATTTAACTTTTATGCCTGGAATTCTATAAGAGTTTTTTCTTTTTCCTAAACGTTCAATAGTTTCACTACTCTTCGTCTGGGTAAAGATTTATCATTATTTATCCTGGTTGATATTCAAGTGCCTTTTAACATAAGACTTACATCTTTCTTCAATTATGAAATACTCTCATGTATAATCTCTTCAAAACTTGCTTCTTTAATATTATTCTCATTCTCTTCTTTTTTTTTATAAAAAAATTTTTTTAACGTTTTATTTATTTTTGAGACAGAGAGAGACAGAGCATGAACGGGGGGAGGGGCAGAGAGAGAGAGGGAGACACAGAATCGGAAGCAGGCTCCAGGCTCTGAGCCATCAGCCCAGAGCCCGACGCGGGGCTTGAACTTATGGACCGCGAGATCGTGACCTGAGCTGAAGTCGGACGCTTAACTGACTGAGCCACCCAGGCGCCCCCTCATGCTCTTCTTTTGGAACTCTTTTTTTTTTTTTAAATAAAAAGTTTTTTTAGTTATTTTTTGAGAGAGAGAGAGAGAGAGAAGGGGAAGGGCAGAGACAGAGCAAGAGAGAGACAGTCCCAAGCAAGGCCCCACACTGTCAGCACAGAGCCCAATGCAGGGCTTGAACTCATGAACCATGAGATCATGACCTGAGCGGAAATCAAGAGTTGGAAGCTCTTGATGAAGTCCCAATAATTTGTTTTTGCTTTTAATTCCCTTGCCTTTGGAGACGTGTGGAGCAAGAAATTGCTGCGGCTGAGGTCAAAGAGATTGTTGCCTGTTTTCTCCTCTAGGATTTTGGGTATCCACCCCCAAACCAAAAGCACACTGTATACACTGTATGTTAGCCAACTTGACAATAAATTATATTAAAATAAATAAATACAAAAATAAAATAAAAAGAAGTTAAAAAAAAAAAAAGAATTGGAAGCTCAACCAATTGAGCCACCCAGGCACCCCTTCTGGAACTCTTAATAAAGATTTATGTTGAAGCCTGCTAATATAAGTGTTTTTCCATGTGTTTTCATATTTAAAGAAAACTGTCTGTGTTGTGTTCTGCATGAGTTACTCAGCACTGTCTTCCAACTTGCTAAGTCCCTCTTCTCTGGTGTCCAGATTACACTTATTTTATCAATTTTTTAAATTTGACAACAGTATTTCATTATCTTGAAGATTCCTAAATATTTTTCAAATGCACCTGCTCTTTTTCCGTTTTTGTTTATTATGTGTTTCATATTTTCTTGTTCTATTTAGATAGAAGTTATTCTTTTACCTCTTTGGGCATGCAATATAGAGTTTGGAAGTCTTTTTAAGATTGCTTCGTAAAATTAATTTTGTTTTGAATGAATTAAATTTTTTGTGTGATCATTGGTTTTTTTTTTTTTTTTGGAGGGAGAGAAATTGCAAGCAGGGGTGGGGCAGAGGAAAAGGGAGAGGGAGAGAGAGAATCTCAAGCAGGCTCCATGCCCAGCACAGAGCCCAACATGGGGCTCGAACCCACAACCGTGAGATCATGACTTGAGCTGAAATTAAGAGTTGGACACTCAACTAAGCCACCCACGCGTCCCTGCATTCTTTCTTAGTATCTTTGTGGGTTTGGGCATTGTTACTTGATTCTGAATTTGTGAGTTTGTATTTTTTCTTCACTCTTTCCATATCCACATGGTTTCCGTGAACCCTGTCTAATGGTTCCATAGCTGCTTCTAGCTGCCCTTGCTCTTCTCCGTCTTGTAGTTCAAAACTTGAACTTGAAATGGCATTTTGAGGTTCCTAGATGGTGGTAATAATAGGGACACCATATCGAGTCACAGCTGGCAGTTTGGTCTACTTCCAGGTCAGGGAGCTGCACTGTGTCCTTCGGCCTCTGCTAAAAGCCGTGATCCAAGGGGTTGAGCACTTTTTTCTGTCCCCTTTATTGAGGACTGGGGACAACAGAAGTTGGGACTGGAGGTTTGAACCTGAGTTGGTCTGATTAGTTTTCTATGTTTAGATTTATATTTACTATTGATGTGTTTTTGGAGCAGAGTGGGTATGTCAAAGTTGATCTGAAGCCCTAAATAGCTTTCTTATCACTCTCTTCACTGCCACACCCAAGTTCGGGCCACCATACCTGTTGCTGGCATGACTGTGGCATTATCCTAACTGGTCTCTCTGCCTCTAGTCTTTCTTTCCTCCAGTCCATTCTTCCCCCTAAGGCCGGGGGATTGTGATAAAATGTAACTCCACTCACACCACTACCCTGCCTAAAGTCTTTAATGATACTCTGTTGTCACAATCAGTAGCAGAGATGGTGAGAAATCACCAGCCCAACGTGGAGAAGGAAGGAAGGAATCTAAGTTGCAGGTTCTTAGTGATTCCAGGCAAAGGAACATTAACTCATGTCTCGTCATTTAAGATAGAAAAATTCTCAAAAGAATGAAAATGTTATTACCTCCCTGAAAATGTGGAATGATCTCAGGACAAGGCAATAGATCAGAAACATTCTCTCGATCCCATGTAGAATCGACACCTTCTTAGGACACGTGACAATCATTTAGAAATCAAAACTAATGTGATCCGGTTGGTGACTCCAAAAGTTAGGAAGAATAGCTAGATCATAACGGAAGCATTTAAACATCCACTCAAGAAAAAGCTATTGAAAATTTCCCACTCACAAGGCACAGTGGAGAAAATCAGATGTGTAGATACCATCTACCTTCAAGGATCTCACAAGGTACTAGGCAAGGTGACATTTACAATTAACGACCAAAAATATGTGTGTTGTAGTGGGTCGGATGGTGTTCCCCAAAAGATATGTTGAAGTCCTAACCCCCAGTACTTTGGAACGTGACCTTATTTGGAAATAGAATCCTTGCAGATATTGTTACTTAAGACGCGGTAGTACTGGAGTAGGATGGGTCCTTAATCCAATAGAGAAAGACGGATATGGACACAGGAAGGGAAAACATCATGCGACAATCGAGGCAGAGATTAGAGTGATATAGTACCAGAAATGGGCAAGGACTATCCTCTATAATTTTCAGAGGGAGTACAGCCCTGCCGTCACCTTAATTTAGGACTTCTAGCCTTCACAACTCTGAGACAATACATTTTTGTTGTGTTAAGCCATTCCGTTTGTGGTACTTTGTTACGGCAGTCCTAGGAAACCAATACGTGTATTATGAGCAAAACGCACAATGGAAATGAATCATTCCCAGATTAAGAATGACTTCTAGAGGACATGGCATTTGTACTGAGCTTTAGTGGGATGATTTTTATATACAGAGACGGCAGGGAGGAAAAAGGCTTTAAGTTATGGTCTTGCCTGTCAATCCAAATTCCAGCCTGAAGCCTAAACCTCCTTGACAAGCCTCTCTGGACAAGAAGCTGAATTTGCTCGACTTTAATGCCTTCAACCTGCTGTCAGTTTTGCCACTAACACCACTTTCAAGACACAGAATCTGGGACAACAAAATATTTCCCACATCCTTTATTGTTTCTAGCACCGGTGTGCGGTGGTTAAATATTATTTGCTCTCACTAGCTTTTTATCACACCCATAAAAGGGGGAAATCCATCTCGCGGAGACGTGGAGAGCAGTAGCTTATGAAAATCTTAGTCTAACCAAAATAGACATGAGAGCAACTGGAAAGGCGGCGTGGAATAACTCGTCATGCTCCTGACCTTGTGTTATGATGTCTTCACAGCGATGCTTCAGGGTTGTTATGACTACAGGCATCATTTAGCAAGGTGCCCCAGTTGTAAATTAATTCTCGAAGATTCAGTAGTCGTTTGGGGGGCAGGGAGCCCGTAGTTCCTCCATTTCTCACAACCCGATCTTAAATTTGGGTTCCAGACCAAATTGCCAGATGCTACATGGCTTCTATACTAAATCTCAGGCAACTACCAGTTCCATCTTCGAAAAATGATAACGCCCTGGGGTCTGAGGTCGCCCCTGGGCACCTCCTCCTCCTGGGAAGGAGGGATCGATCAAAGGGGTGTTTTCACCTCTCAGTTCGGCCTGCAATACGGAGCATATTACTTCCAAGTACAGGGGTTCCTAACCTGAGATGTCATCGTAAGCATCGGAGGAGCTTAAAACAATACCCACTCCTCGCCCGCACTTGAGGGGGGCACGGTCTGCTCCTTATCGGAAAATGGGCCCCGACCAGAGTCCGCAGGACCCCAGGGGAGCAAGTTCCGTACTTCGTGGCCCGAGGCCCACGACCCGGCCAAGGAAATCATTCCCAGCTGCCCCCCGACGTGAGACGCAATCCACGAAAGCCACGTCCTCTCCCGGGCAGCCATCCAGGAAGCGTCCGTCGCCGCGCGCACCGCGCCGGGCTCGCCTCCTTCTCGGCCGCCGCGGCCTCCCCCGCCCCCCGGGCCGGTCCGCACCCAGCCCCGCCACGCCCCAACGGCCGCCGCCGGCGCAGGCCCCGCCCCCACGCCCGGGCCCCGCCTCCTCTGGCGGCGGGAGCCACGCCCCCGGAGGCGCGGCGCGGGCTGCGGCGCGCGGAGGCGGGGCGGGCGTGGGCGCGGGGGCGGGGTGGGGGTGGGGGCGGTGGGATGCAGGACCGGGGCGGGACCCGGCCGGGCGAGGCGCGGGGAGGAGTCGCGGAGGGGCCTCCCATCTACTCTTCCTGGGGCTCGGGCTCGGGCTCGGCCTCGGAGGCGGGGCGCCTGGACGAGGAGCGGCCCCGAGCTCCCGAGTCGCCGCCGCCGCCGCCGCCGCCGCCGCCGCCGCCGCCGCCGGGGGCCTGGCGCTCCCCTCGACCGTGGGGCGCCCGCTTCTGCAGCCGCCGGCGGAACATGGCGCCGTGGACGTTCTGGCGCTGCTGCCAGCGCGGCGTGGGCTGGGTGCCGGTGCTCTTCATCACCTTCGTGGTCGTCTGGTCCTACTACGCGTACGTGGTGGAGCTGTGCGTGTGTGAGTACCCGGCGGCCGGGCTGCGGGCGGGCGGAAGGCCGGGCCTCTGCGGCCCCGCGCCCCGCCGGCCGGCGCCTGCGCTCGCCGGGCGGCCGGGGTCCGGCCCAGACCCGGGAGGAAGGCCGGGCCGCCGCGCCCGTGGCTTTGTCGCGGCGGTGCGGGGCGGCGCGGCCTTCCGGCGTGCGCGACACCCCGCGCCGCGCTCCTCGGGGCCGAGGTCGGGGCGGAGCGAGGCGGTGTGAGCGTCCTGGGGTCTGCGGTCCCCCGCGGGCGCCTCGTTCTCCTGGGGCGGAGCGCTCAGAGAGGGGCTTTCCTCGAAAGGAGCAGCCGCACATCGTCCAAGTGTGTGTGTGTGTGTGTGTGTGTTGCATTCTTTGCTTTTGTTAATGTTGGCAATAAAGAAATCTGTCCCTCCTAGATCGCCTAACCAGCGCGAGAGGAAAACTGTGCCACCCGAAGAGCAGGCTGGGGGCCGGGGTGGGGGGTGGGGGGCGGGGTGGGGACAGGTGGTCTGTTCGCTGTCCCCTGCTGACCGCAGGCAGGTGAGCGGCCCAAGAGTGAGCGCCCGCTTCTGATTTCTCGTGGCGCGGGACCCGTTTTAAAGTTCATTTCTTTCGAGTCTGAATCCAGGAACTTACAGAAAATGCCATTTTTAAGACCGAAAGAATGAGTGAGATGAGACCTAGCCTGATTCTCTTTTATATTACGTCCATGCTGGGGGTTTGAGGTCTTATGTTCGTTACTGCCGATTCTCTCGTTAGTTCTTCGTACCCAGTTTCTCACCAGCTTCCCTGGGATTAAAAAAAAAAAAGAGGAGTAGCATGGCGGTACGCTTCGAGGATGTCCGATTCCGATTTGAATAAGTTGCCGTTAAGATGGAAGGGAATTGTTTGTAATCAAAACGTTGTTTGAGGGCTCCGACTGTGTGTGTCACAGTGATTGGTTGCTCGGCCTTAAATGTTCGTAGACTTTGGGTGTGCGGCTGTTCTAGGGTTAGGCTAGACAGTTAGGCTAGCCTTCTGCTTTCCCGTATGTCTGCTGTTTATACCAGTGCTTGGTGAAAACTCAGGACCGAGTGGGAAGTGGTGTTTGTAAAAGCAGTCCCTTGGCCTCCCAGAATGATCTAGTTCGTCCCCAGACTGAGGCCAAAGCTATCCAGAGGGCTCTTGTGACATGCACTTAATAAAAGAGCCACCTGAGCTAGACTGATCCCAACAGGATGAAATGAAAAGTAGTTACACCACCCAGTCCTCTTGCAAGTGGCAAACCCAGGACGCGTCGGGTTGTGGCTCTGGGATCTGTGCAGCTCTCTACTTGGTTTGGACCGAGTTCTGCACGTGAAAGAATGCTTTGGTTCAGGAAATTTCAGGGTCGGTTTTTAAATGAAAATAGCCACCTTCAAAAAAATTATACAGGGGAGCCTGGGTGGCTCAGTCGGTTAAGTGTCCGACTTCGGCTCAGGTCACGATCTTGTGGCTCACGAGTTCGAGCCCCGCGTCGGGCTCTGGGCTGACGGCTCAGAGCCTGGCGCCTGCTTCCGATTCTGTGTCTCCTTCTCTCTCTGCCCCTCCCCCATTCATGCTCTGTCCCTCTCTGTCTCAAAAATAAATAAACGTTAAGAAAAATTAAAAAAAATTATACAGAAAACTACCCCTGCGACTAGGCCCAGAATAAATTAGCTGTCAATAATAATAGCGTTCATCTGTTGAATGTGATTGAAAAATGATGTTTGAATCCGTTAAAATTGACTAGATTTAGGTATTTCTTGAAGCTGCTTCCCAAAAGTGATAGTGATCATAGGATTGATTCTCTTCCGCTTTTGATAATACTTGGTCTTATTTACTCTGAAGTGGGCGTTTATTCCAGAAGTGGTACCAGTCTCATTTAATTCTGTCAGAAGATTATTCCCATGCCATTCTAATGCCACAGTGGCTTCGAAGTGCATCTTGTGAAGGAACGCTGTTACGTTGAAATCACACGTCTTAACCTATAGTTGGGTTTTGTCCAGAATATCAAAAGGTGACATTAAACATAAGGAAAAGGAAATGAATATGAATTGGGAAGTGCTGGGTGCGAGTGTGGGTGGAGGGGACATTTTATTCATTCTCTCCTTTAATCCTCAGTGTCTCATAGCATAGATGTCTCTACAGATGTAGGAAATGAGACTGAGCACATAGGTCGTCCTTTGGTCACACAATTGTGGAGTGGCCGTTGTACTGTGATCCACATCTTTATACTCTCCAGGTAACCTTTAGTGAGTCAGTGCAACGATAATTGTTCCATGATTGGGGAAGGGGTTTCGGTGGGGATAAGTGGTTGCCCTTTCTGGAGATCGTAACTTGAGTTAGGCTTTAGGCCCATCCTTTAGAGAGCATACCCCAGGATTTCATGAAGTTACACATTCTGCAACAATTAAGGCCCAGTGCTTGACAAAATTTTAAAATATTCAGTAGTGAAAGGTCTTCCATAGGGCCTGCATTCAATACTTCCAAGTTTGGGACGCCTGGGTGGCTCAGTCAGGTAAGTGTCCGACTTTGGCTCAGATCATGATCTCGTGGTCTGGTGGTTCGAACCCCACGTCAGGCTCCATGCTGACAGCTCAGAGCCTGGAGCCTGCTTTCGGATTCTGTGTCTCCCTCTCCGCCCCTCTCCCTCTGTCCCTCTCTCTCTCAAAATAATAAATAAATATTTAAAAAAATTTTAATACTTGTAAGTTATCTGAGTTTAACTAGGGAGGATTTGGGAGGTGTGCAGTGTCACGGGACTGTCTGGTTGAGCATAAAAGCTCATTCACTTTCATAGTAAAACTATCTTTACTGCTTATATATATTTGTTTTCATAGCACGGACCCTGCCGCTAGAATATATCGCTATATAACTTTGCTTTAAGTTGAGTGAAGTGTGAGTTTTACTTGAGGTGCTGTTTTAGCATTATTTACAATAGCTACACTGCAGAAGTAGCCCAAGTATCCACCGGTTGATGAACGGATAAAGAGGAAATGGTGTATATATACAAGGGAATATTACTCGGCCATAAAAAAGAATGAAATCTTGCCATTTGCAACAACATGGACGGAGCTAGAGACTATTATACTAAATGAAATCAGTTAAAGAAAAATATCATGTGATTTCACTCTTAGGTGGAATTTAAGAAACAAAACAAATGAACAACAGGAAAAAAAAAAGGCAAACCAAAAAATGGGCTGTTAATTACAGAGAACATAGGGGAGGTAGGTGAGAGGATTGGTAAAGTCGGTGAAGGGAATTAAGAGTACACTTGATGAGCACGGGGTGCTGTATGCAATTGTTGAATCGGCCTGTTTTACACCTGAAACTGATACAACACTAGTATGTTAACTACATGAATTAAAATAAAAAAATAAAGTGCTGTTTTAATAATTTTTATAGAGTTTTCTTAGTTCCTGGTAATTTTTTTATCAAACCAGATGGGAAAGGATGATTGTATCTTTACTGTGTTAATTCATTTAATACTCAGAAGTGAAATAATTTGTCCAGGGTTATACAACCAGTAAGTGGCGTCAAGTGGCTTGGAGCTAGAACCCGTGCTTTTAAAATTAGCTGCTATGCGGGGCGCCTGGATGGGTCAGGCGGTTAAGCCTCCGACTTCGGCTCAGGTCGTGATCTCGCGGTTCTTGAGTTCGAGCCCCACGTCGGGCTCTGTGCTAACGGCTTGGAGCCTGGAGCCTGCTTCGGATTCTGTGTGTGTGTCTCTCTCTCTCTGCCCCTTACCCGCTCATGCTCTGTCTCTCTCTGCCTCTGAAAAAATGAATAAATATTAAAAAAAATAAAATTAACTACTATGCAAGAATAGTCTACTTGGTTATCAGGATCTGTACACTGAAGGCAGATTTCAGTCTTATCTGTAATATATGTATAGAAGGTAATTTTCTCCTAAAAGGTAGCCGCAGAGGGTTCCTAAATATCTCAGACAATTAAAATGCCTGGCCCACAGGAAGACAGTTGACAAATGGGTTATGAGAGGCCCTCATTCCATCTTAGCCTCTGTAAGTTTCTAATTTTGTAATTCCATACACACACGTATGAAATGTGTAATTCCTGTTACAAGACGGAATAATATTGAGGACAAAATTGAGTAAGAATTAATTAATCGAAGGTGGCCATGTTACAAGGGTGATAAGCAGAGAAATAAGGATCAAGTAATTAGTCATGTCGGTGCTTGGTGTTCAGCTGAACTCCTCTTTTGATTTTCTCCCAAGGCTGATATTTAAACATGAATTTATGGGCGGATTGCCCCATTTTTACACTTTGGTCAAGATGGTTATTTCTGAGGAAAGTGCTAATTCAGGTTCCCAGGGTTTTATCAGGATGTGTCATTCAGGTCAGCTAGAGCTGTTAATAGTAGACGTGTACCTCTTATGTGGCATGTAGAAGATCTTAGAGCCCAGAGAGATTTTAGAGATGATCTAATCATTCCATTTATTTAACTGATGAAGAAACTACTGCATGGAACAGCTGTGTGGTTTGCCCGAGGATGGATATGCCTCTTTTCTCGGAGAGAAGTGTGTAGAGTAGAAACGTAACCTCTGAGTCTGTGTATCTGACATTCCTGTGTCTCCTTCGTAATTTCTTCAAATTTAGAATGAGGCAAGATAAATAGTTGAAATGTCAACATTGAGCATAGCTCTTGCCACAGTTGATTCCAGTGTTTTTTATTGATTTCAAAAGAACCAGCTTTTGATTTTTCTTGATTTTATTTTCTATTTCATGGATTTCTTGCCTGATATTTATTATTTCTTTTCTTTCTTTTACTTTGGGTTCCTTTGCTCTTTTTTCTAGGTTTGTTTTTTTTTTTTTTCTTTTTAGAGAGTGCGAGCAGGGGAAGGGCTGAGGGGACGGGGGAGAGAGAATCTTAAGCAGGCTCCGTGCCCAGCGTGGAGTCCAAGGTGGGGCTCCATCCCATGACCCTGGGATCATGACCTGAACCAGACTCAAGTTGGACACTCAACCAACTGAGTCACTCAGGTACGCCCCCTCTTTTTCTAGTTTCTTAATATGGAAACTGGAGTCACTGATTTGAGTCCTTTCTTACGTGTTTAGTCTTGGAAATTTACTCCAGATACTGCTTAATTCACATCCCATCAATGTTGATATGTTATACTTTCATTTTCATTCAGTTAAAACAATTTTCTAATTTCACTTTTGATTTCATCTTTGACCCATGGCTCAGGCTAGAACTATGCTAGTTTGCAGTTATTTGAAGATTTTTCCAGATACCTTTTGGTACTGATTTTGAATCAGTTCCATGTGGTTGGAAGACATACCTTGCATGACACGAGTCTTTATGTACCTGGGCTTGTTTTTTGGCCCAAAATGTGGTCTGTGGTAGAAGCATTTCATCTGTGTTTGAGGAAAACGTATTCAGTGTTCAGTCGTGTGTTTTGCTGTTTGCCATTAGGTAGAGTATTCTATTATGTCATAATGTGCTGTGGATGTCAAGGCAAGTTTGTTGACAGTGTTTTTCAGGTCTCCTATGTTCTTGCTGATTTGCTCTTTGTTCTAGCAATTAATTATTGAGAGAGGTATGACTATAATTACGCATTTGTCTCTCCTTGTAGTTCTGGCAGTTTTCGCTTCATGCATTTTTCAGCTCTGTAATTAGGTACATATAATGTTTGGGATTATTGTGTTCTCTTGGTGAATTGACCCTTTGTCATTATGGAATGACTTTCTTATCCCTGGTATTGTTTGCTTTCAAATCTAGTTTGGCAGATTAAACAGTACCACTAATCTTCCTTGTGATTAGTGTTAGCATGGCAGATCCTTCCTCACCCTTTTAACTTGTTTGTGTCTTTATATTTAAAATGCATTTAAAATGCCTGGGTGGCTCAGTCGGTTCAGCGTCCCAACTCTTGATCTCAGGGATGTGAGTTTAAGCCCCACATTGGGCTTCATGTTGGGTGTGATACCTATTTTAAAAAAAGAATTGAAATGCATTTCCTATAAGCAGCATGTAGTTGGGTTTTTTGTTTGTTTGTTTGTTTGTTTTAATTCAATCCAGTCTGAAATGTCTGGCCTTTTTTCCCCTTTTTGGGGGGTGCTTTATAGAGCTAAAATTGACATATAACATTATATTAGCTTCAAGTGTACAACATAATAATTTAAAATATAAATATATTTGACATAATTAAATGATCACTGCAGTAAGTCTGGTTAACATCCATCACCCACATATAGTTAAGTAATTTTTTTGCTTGTGTTGAGAACTTTAAATATAAACTCTCTGCAACTTTCAAATATACAATAATATTATCAACTATAGTCACCCTGCTGTACAATCTATTTTAATTGAGGTGTTTTAACCAGTAACATGTAGTGTGATTATGATGTAGTTAGGTTTAAGTTAGGTAGTCAGGTCATGACCTGAGCCAAAGTCCACGCTCAACTGACTGAGCCACCCAGGCGCCCCTTGAGTTAATTTTTAAATGATTTTTGAGTTTCGGTTTTTTTAAATGATTCTATTTTCTCTCCTTTGTTGGCTTATCAGCTGTAACTGTTATTTTAGTGATTTGCATTAGGGTTTAGAGCATACATTTTTAAAAATGTTTTTATGTATTTTTGACAGAGAGAGAGAGAGAGCATGTGCGCAAGTAGGGGAGGGGTGAGGGGAGGGGTGGGTACAGAGGATCTGAAGCAGGCTGTGCACTGACAGCAGAGAGCCCGAGGCGGGGCTTGAACTCATGAGCCGTGAGACCAACACCTGAGCTGAAGTCAGATGCTCAACCAACTAAGCCACCCAGGCGCCCCTTAGAGAGTCTAATTTCCATTTGACATCAGTTAATGTGTGTTCAGTTGAATAGAACCATACAGTGAGGGTCTTCAAACTCACTGGAATTGTGTTTGAATATGTTAGAACAAACATCCACAGTAATAATATTAATTAAATTGTAATTACCTGACATATATTTCAGTAGTCTTCAGGGTTGAAGCCTAGATGAGAATGCTTTTTGGTTCTGTATCTGTAGTCTTTGTTTTGGATAATGAAACAATGATTCTTTGAAATTATGCTCATGTTATTTAAGAAAAAATTCTGGCTCCCTATGTCTCATCGCCAGTGGTTGACGTAATTATAGGAAAATTTAAGATGTGATTTAGAATATTTTTAAAAGCCTTCTTATTTTGTTATTTCCTTTTCCTATCTGTTCTCAGATCCTGGAGTGTAGTAATTTTCTATATAACTTGCCTTTTGAAAGCTATAGTGCCCTGCAAGCCTTATTTACATTCTATAATTATCCCAGCCTTCTTTCCTTTTTTTTCTTTTTCTAAAGAACAGATTTTTTTTTCTTTTCACTGCTAGTGAATTAATCTGTTCTTATGTTATTCTCTGTTGAGACCAGAAAGCAAACTGGTCAGAGAGAGCTCTATAAACAAGTATCCAAAAAAAAAAAAAAAGGCCAAAAAACAAAAACAGCCCAACCCAAATGAACAAAAAGAGCTCTTTTTTTTTTTTTAATGTTTATTTATTTTGAGAAAGAGAGAGACAGAGCACGAGCAGTGGAGGGGCCAAGAGAGAGGGAGACACAGAGTATGAAGCAGGCTCTAGGCTCTGAGCTGTTAGCACAGAGCCCAATGCGGGGCTTGAACTCACAAACTGGGAGATCATGACCTGAGCCAAAGTCAGATGCTCAACCAACTGAGGCACCCAGGCGCCCTCAGAAAGAGCTTTTATATATTCTTTTATATAAACTGATCCTTTGTGTCTTCACTGGTTTCTTATAAGACAGGAGATATGAAGGAGAAGGTACTGGACAACTTAGAAACCAAGGCAGACTGTTTGGAAGAGGGTGATGCCCTAGTGATACAAATAAAACTTTCCTTCTCCCCTGGCCTCTTCTAGTTTGTGACACAGAAGATAGAGCATGTATCTTTCTTTGTCTCTCTTTGTCCTTGTCTCTCTCTCTCTCCCCTGAACCAGCTCTTCCTGTCCTAGCTCAGTAAATGAGTTTCATCCTTCTCGTTTCTTGGTTGACAAATCATCCCATATCCAATTAATCAGCAAATCCTGGCATTAAATCTGCCTGTTGACCATCACTCCTGCCACTATATTCATTCAAGCCACCATAAAATCTCTGTCTTGTGAAGCAGATTGAAAAACCGGATTCCAGCAATTTGCACCTCCTTTCGTCAGGATAGGGAGTCTTTGCCTGCCCGGTGAGTCTGGGTTTGGCGTTGTACTGGCTTGGATCAATAGAATGTGATAGAAGTGATGTGTGAGATTTGGACCCGAGGCATCAAGACAGCATGCCTCTCCTGTCTCAGCTCTTTGAAACCTGTTGCCTTAAGGGAGGTCAGACTCTATGGAGAGAGAGGCCCAGCCAAGATGAGCTAAGTGCCAAAGGCCTTGATGTGTGAATGAGACCATCTTAGACTCTCCTGCCCCAGCTGAGCTGCCAGTTGACTGTAACGAGCAGGAGAACAGTCCAGCTGATCATAGCCTGAACTGCTAACCCCCACGATTCCTGGAAATAATACATGGTGGTTTTTTAAAGCCATTGAGTTATCGGTGGTTTGTTACATCATTGTAGTACTCTACATTTTTGGCGCTCTCTCCTCACCCCGTACCCCGTCCATTCTCCACACAGCAGCCAGAATAACTCCTTGAAAATCAATACCACATTCGTCACTCCTCTTCTGAAAACCTCGGCTGGCTTCCTGTCTTGTTCAGTGGACTACCTAAGGTCCCTACCATGGCCTCCTCCCCTCACGACTTCTCCGACATAATTTCCTCTCCATTCCTCCTTTGTTTCGACAGCTGCTACACGCTGGCCTCCTGGCCATACTAATACTTGTTGGATGATCTTCATAAATTATTTAACCTGCCTGTGCTTGTTGCCATGCTATAAAATGGAATAATACCGGTCTTGCAAAATAATGTAAAGTTTTTAGCAGAGCAGGCTTTCAAATATTACTGGAGGTGGGGCAAAGATTTAAGTAGCCACTAGCGTATTTTTTCTTGTCTTCCTTTTTTGGGCAGTTTTCTTTGTTTCTTTATTTTTAGTTTTTTAGAATGTTTATTTATTTATTTTGAGAGAGAGGGAGAGAGAGCACCAGCAGGAGTGGGGGGCAGAAAGAGGGAGAGGGAAGATCTCAGGCAGTCTCCATGCGGCCAGCGCAGAGCCTGACATAGGGCTCAGTCACACAAACCGGGAGATCATGACCTGGGCCAAAACCAAGAGTCTGACGCTTGACCAGGTGGCCACCCAGGCGCCCCTTGTTTCTCTATTTTTAATTCTTAGAGTTTTTATCCCTTCCTCCCTCTGGCTTCAGTGAATGAAGGAGCACTTTCTTACAGTCTTTTTTAATTCTTAATTGACTGTATCTGAAGATCATATTGCAAAAGCGTGTGCCTATCTGGCATGAGCGGGTGGGGGGGAGGGGGAGTATGCTGAGAGAGGGGGGTCCTCCACGTCACATGGGACTTTAAGAAGATTGATACCTGGCACTGTTCTTGCAGGTGTATGAGCTACACAGATTTAGGTGTTGCTGAGATACGCAGCACGTCGTCTTTAGGGGATGGGCCTCTCCACTGAACTCAAGTAGTAGGTCCCAAGTAACGGTGATGATGCTTTGATGGAAAACAGGTCTCTCTAAAGTTGAGATCCACACCCCTTGATGATAAAAGATCGTTTAAAATTATTTTTAAAACATTTCTGTTCTCCGTGTCCTCTCACTTCTTCCAATGCTTCGTTATGCTTACTAATGTGAACGTAGGCCCACCCGGTTGGAATCATAGGAGGAGACATTTTTATTAGCGTACTAATTGGACAACATATAAAACTAAGTATGAACTTATTAAATGTGAAGTCTTCAGGGAAGCTTTTTAAACTAATTGCATGAAAAGGATATCATCAGCACCTGGAGGAATTAATAACACCGAAATGTTATTTTTGCACATGCGGATCGCATATATCACTGGTGTGAATTTACACTGATTGTTTCTTGTTCCTGGTACTGTATGATTCTTATTTTTCTGTGGATAAGTGGCATACTTTTTACAAGTATTAAAAAAGGAGAAGTGAGGGGTCATGGCTATGAGAAATACCATGTACACATATGCAGTAGCTTCCTAACAGTCCCCCCCTCAAATGTCAGCAGGAATCATTAAAAATCCGAGGCAAGATGATTACTTCTGTGTCCAGCACCCTCCAGTGGCTTTCCTCTTTGCTCCTCACGAAATCCAACGTTCTTTCTGTAGTCCGTCAGGCCCTAAGTGTTCTGGTCTGCCACTGATTTTGACTCCTCTCTTCCTTTGCCCGCTTTGCTTCAGCCAAACAGGCCTCCTTGCTTTTTACCTGTCAGACCACACACGTCCCACCTGAGGACCTTTGTACTTCCTTCTCTTTCTGCTTGGGATGCTTTCCTCCCAGATTCCGAAGGGCTGCTTGTCTCCATCTAGGTTTCTTTCAGAATACTCAACTGTCAGAGAGGCTTTGCTGACTACGCCATGGAACATAAGTACTTCCTCTTTCACTTTCTTACCCTGCGTTGTTTTTCTTCATGGCACTTACTGCTGCTTAATGTAGTTATTTATGTTTCTCTCCTGAGTAATATGTTCACTGCTTTATTTCCAGAACCTAAAAACAGGTCCTGCTTAATATGTACTCAGATATTTGTTGACTGAGTGAATTGATTATATAGCACCAATTCCCATGCTAGTAGAAGAGAGAGAATTGAATGTATTCACATAGGAGATAGCTCACAATTAATCTTGAATACAGATATGCCCCCGACCTTAAGAATATCTCCGTGTTGATTTCGTCATTTAACAAACATTAAGTGCGTATAGTGTTCTCGGTGTCGTATTTGGCACTGGGAATACAAAGATGTATAAATGTGCACTTGTACTTCATACGGTAGTTCTTTAATATCACAGTGCTCATTTGCATATTACAAGTTTCCGTTTTAAATGCCAGTGTAATTAACAGTGTTGTATTAGTTTCAGGTGTTCAGTGTAGTGATTCAGCAGTCCCATAGACTTCGCATCTCTCATCAGCATAAGCGTCCTCTTAATCCCCTTCCCCTGTTTCATCCACCGCCCACCTCCCCTCTGGTAACCATCAGTTTGTTCTCTGTAGCTAAGAGTCAGTTATTTTTGGTTTGCCTTTGTTCGTTTGTTTTGCCTTTTAAATTCCACAGATGAGTGAAACCATGCGCTTTTTGTCTTTCTCTGACCGGCTTATTTCACATAGCGTTGTACCCTCTGGATCCATCCGTGTTGTTGCAAATGGCAAGGTTTCATTCTTCTTTATGGCTCAGTAATATTCCATTGTAAATATATAGCACAGCTTCTTTATGCATTTATCTGTCAACACTTGGGTTGCTTCCATAGTTGGTTATTGTAAATAATGCTGCAGTAAACATAGGGGTGCATATATCCCTTCAAGTTAGCGTTTTCATATTCTTTGAGTAAATACCCGGTAGTGCAGTTCCTGGATCATAGAGTCGCTCTATTTTTAATGTTTTCAAGAACCTCCGTCTTCCACAGTGGCTGTACCAGTTTGCATTTCTACCATCAGTGCACAAGGGTTCCTTTTTCTCTACTTCCTCACCAATGCTTGTTTCTTAAGTTTTTGGTTTCAGCCATTCTGACAGGAGTGAGATAATCTCTCGTTGTGGTTTTGATTTGCATTTCCTTGATCATTAGTGACGTTGAGTACATCTTCCTGTGTCTGTTAGACAAATGTGTGTCTTCTTGGACAAATGTCTATTCATGTCTTCTCCCATTTTTAATTGCATTATTTGTTTTTTTGGTGTTGAGTTGTAGAAGTTCTTCATATAGTTTGGATATTAACCCTTTATTGTATAGGTCATTGGCAAACATCTCCCATTCGGTAGGTTTTTTAGGTTGTTGATTGTTACCTTTGCTATGCAGAAGCTTTATATTTTGATATAATCCCAATAGTTTATTTTTGCTTTTGTTTCCCTTGCCTCAGGAGACACATCTAAGAAGTTGCTGTGGCCGATGTCAAAGGTTACTGTCTTTGCTCTTTTATGGTTTCAGGTATCATATGTAGGTCTTTGATCCATTTTGAATTTATTTTTTGTGTGTAAGAAAGTCATCCAGTTTCTTTTGCATGTGGCTGTCCAGTTTTCTCAGTGCCATTTATGAAGAGATTGTCTTTTTCTGATTGGATATTCTTTCTTGCTTTGTTAAAGATTATTTGACCATATAATTAGGAATTTCCTTCTGGGCTCTGTATTCTTTTCCATTGATCTATGTGTCTGTTTTTCTGCCAGCACTATGCTGTTTTGATCACAATGGCTTCGTAATATAACTTGAAGTCTGGAATTGTGATAACTCCAGTTTTGTTTCTTATTTTTTCAAGTTTTTTTTTGGCTATTTGGGGTCTTTTGTGGTCCCATACAAATTATAGGATTGTTTGTCCTAGTTCTTTGAAAAATGCTGTTATTTCGATAAGGATTGCATTAAATGTGTAGATTGCTTTGGGTAATAATAGATATTTTTTAACAATATGTGTTCTTCCAGTCTACGAGTATGGAATGTCTATTTTTTTGTGTCATCTTCAATTTCTTTCATCAGTGTTTTATAGTTTTCAGAGTACAGGTCTTTCACCTCTTTTGTTAAGTTTATTCCTAGATATTTTATGCATATTACAAGTTTTAAGAAGCCCTGCCATAACCAAGTCAGTAACTGTTTCACCCAGTATTTTTCTAAACTTTTGCCGTAGAATTCTTTTTTCATGAAATACCTATTTAAATTCTTTTAGACTTGTTGATCTTTGGGAACAAAGCTACCAATAGTGGTGATGGGGGTGGAGGGTGGGGAGCACATCACTTCTGAAAAGACTGTGCCTCTGGAAAAAGTGGTATTACAGTACATCTGGGAGGTAGTAGCTAATTTCTTCTACTTACCTTTTGTTATTAAATTCATCATTTAGGAAGAAAAGTCATTATTGCTGTAGATGATGAAGAGCTATTTGAAAAATGCCAACATCTATTTCTAATTTTATGTATTTTTTAAGGTTTATTTATTTATTTTGAGAGAGTGAGAGAGAGAATGAGTGCTAACAGAGGAGGGGCAGAGAGAGAGGGAGAGAGAGAATCCGAAGCAGGCTCTGCACTGTCAGCACAGAGCCCAGTGTGGGTCTTGAACTCACAACTGTAAGAACATGACCTGAGCTGAAATCAAGAGTCGGATGCTTAACTGACTGAGCCATTGAGATGCCCCTATTTCTCATTTTAAAAAAAGACTTGATAAAATAGTAATAAATGACTTTTGGACAAAATTACGCACATACAAAATACTTGATCACGTTCTGCTAAAACCAGGAACAAGTAAGATGCTTTGTTCCCATGGCCATTGCTGTGTACCATCGTACTGTATTGACAAAATCAACTGCTATATTCAATCGAGAAAATAATTAGAAGCATAAGACATTGGAAAGGAATAGAAAAAGCTACTTCTCTGTGTAGATGATGTGATAGTATATGTTGAAAAGCCAAGAGGATCAATAACAGCAGAACACTGAAACCAAAAGAATTGAGTAAAATTAGCAAACAAAAACCCAATACTTTCTGTATATACATAATAATTTGTTTGAGAACATAGTGGAAGAAAAGTCTCCTTTTCCACTAACATCAAAAAGATAAAATACTTAAGAATAAACTTAAGAAATATGACAAATCTGTAAGGGGTAAACATTCTTGAAAAACACAAAAGTAGACTTAAATAAGTGGAAAGACATTTCATATTTCATGTTCATGAATAGAATAACTCAACATTACAGAGATTTCTGATCTCCTCAAGTCAATATATAAATGAATTAATTCCATTCTCAACAAAGTTGTCTTTTTTCTGGCACTAGATAAGTCGATCCTAAAAGTCATTGGGAAAAACAAACAAGAAAGAACCAGGAAACCTCTGAAGAAGAGTCATAAAGAGGGCAAACCCCACCAGATTTTAAACTACAAAACCTCTATAATTAAATCTGTTGAGGGGAGCCTGGGTGGCTCAGTCAGTTGAGTGTCTGACTCTTGATTTCGGGTCAGGTCATGATCTCATGGTTAATGGGATCAAGCCCCACATCGGGCTCTGGGCTGACAACATGGAGCTTGCTTGGGATTCTCTCTCTTTCTCTCTCTCTGCCCTTCCCTTGCTCATGCACCGTGCGTGCGCTGTCTCTCTTAAATTAAAAAAACCTGTTGGGGTAAGTGGGTTATTTGAGAACTCACTCTACTGTCCCTTCAGTTTTGCTCTGAACCTAAAGCTGCTCTAGAAAATAAAGCCTTAAACAATTGTATGGTATGGTGCGTGGATAGAAGTATTGGCCAATGGAGCAGACTAGAATGTCCACAAATAGTAATTATAGAAATGTAGGACATGATAAAAGTAGCATCTCAAGTCACAGAGGAACAGATGGGACAACTGGGTAGATATTTGGTGAGAGATAAAATCTAGTCCATACCTCGCATGATACTCCAAGAATAAACTACAAATTGATAAAATCTTATTTTTTCTTCTCTTCTATTTCAACATTTTAATTTTATTAATTTTTTTAATGTTTATTTATTTATTTTGAGAGACAGCAAGAGCTGAGGAGGGGCAGAGAGAGAGAGAGTGAGGGAGAGCAAGAGAGAAAATCCCAAGCAGGCTCCACACTGCCAGCACAGAGCCCGATGGAGGGCTTGATTTCACAAACTGTGAGATCATGACCTGAGCCAAGATCAAGAGTTGGATGCCTAACCGCCTGAGCCAGCCACCCAGGCGTCCCGAAACTTTTAATTTCAAAGTAATTTCAGACTTGTGAAAAATAGTCCGAAGGATTTTCATATGTCCTTCACCCTGATTCCCTGAATGTTATTATTTGCTGCACGTTCTTTGTCATTGTCTCTGAAACAGTTTGAGAGTAAGTCGCAGATATAACGTCCCTTCACCAATACTTCAGTGATATTTTCTAAGAAAAAGTTTGTTCAAACTTCTGTAACAGCACTGCAGACCAGGTGGCTTATAAACAACAGAAATTTATTTCTCAGAAGGCTGGGAAGTCCAACATCAGGCACCACAGATTTGTTGTCCGGTGAGGGCCCGCTTACTGGTTCATAGATGGCCATCTTTTCACTATATCGTCACGTGGCAGAAGGGACAAAGGATTTCTCTGAGATCTCCTATGAGGGCACTAATCCCATTCTCGAAGGCTTCACCTTTATGACCTAATCACCTCCCAAAGGCCCCATCTTCAAAAAATAATATGAATTGGGTGGGGGGGGGGGGACACAAACTTCCATCCGCAGCAAAGAACATTTTCTTACATAGTATCAGCATACAGTTCACAAAATCAGGAAATTAGCGTTGATAAAATACTACCCCAGTCTATAAGCCTTATTCAGATTTCACCAGGTGCCCCACTAATCCCTTTTGCTCCACAGTCCGGCCTAGGATCACACTGCGGGTAGTCTCCTGTCTCTTAGTGTCTTTTCATCTGGAAGAGTTGCTCAGTATTGCTTTCTCTCTCATGACCGTAACAGTTTTGACGAGGACAGGCTTCCTCTGCGGAAGGCCCCTTAAATTAGGTGGTGTTTCCTCACGATTAGATTCAAGGCGCATATTTTTAGCAGGAGTACCCCAGAGTGACGCTGTGCCATTGATTGTACCATGTCTCGGATGTTAACTTCAGTTACCACTTCAGGCGCTTCAGGCCAAGTTTCTCCATCCCGTAAAGGTACAGCGTTTCTTTGTAATTAATAAGTAGACTCAGACGTACCACACAGATCCTTCGAGGAAGCGCTTGCCGCTCAGTTGTGTCAGCTTCTGGCTGTCAGCTCTGTCAATGTGACTAACTGCACACACGGTCACCCCTTCCTGTGCCAGCCTGCATCCATCCCGTGTCTGAGTGAGAAGGGGCCGCCTGCTCTAGAGCTCTCTGTAGTCGGCCAAGGTTTTGAGAAGCCTGTGCCACGGTTGGATTTCTCCTTAGTACACGGCTTGTAGCCCGCACGGTGTCTCGGCATCTGACTCCAGATGGGTGTCTTTGTGGGCAAATACCTTAAGACTCTGTAATCTGTTCTCGTATTGTCCCGGATTTGGCCGGGAGGAGCCCCTTCAACTTTTCCATGTTCTTTCAACATGTCGCCATCATTTATCCTTTCCTGACTTTCTGGCGACACAAGATTTTTCAGGCTTACCTGATACTTTTCCCCTTTCAAAATGGGCCACATTTGAATGTAAAAAATGAAAACATTCAAGTACTGGAAGGAAACATGGGTGGATGGCCTTATAAGCGGGGAGTGAGGAAAGCCCAATAGAAAAAAAAAAGTGCATAAGTGACAGAAACAGTTGCGGGGAAAGGATGGAAGGAAGGGACTGGCTCATAAACATATGAAAAGATGCTTATTCTCATGTAGAAGAAAATGCAAAGTAAAATCACCCTGTGATACAAAACGTTTAGAAACACTGTATTGGGTCGATGGTGGGAAAACTGGCAGTCTCCAGCATTGCTGGGAGGGGTACAAAATGGAACAACCCTTCTAACAGGGATTTGGGGAAACCAGGCAGATTTACTTTTGGTCCAGCAATTTCATTATCAGTAATGGACACTGAGAATAAACTTCCACAAATAAACAACACATGCATAAGGTTATTCATTGCCACATTGTTTGTAACAGTAGAGGTTGGAGACTGCCCAAGTGTCTATCAATAGAGCCCTGATTGTAGAACTGGAACACCCACACAATGGAATACTGTGCACTGCTTTAAAACACAAACAATGATTGTCTCTATGTACTAATGTGCAGTGATTTCCAGGGTGTGTTAAATGAGAAAAGCAAGATGCAGAATAAATATGTAAAGGAGGAAATTAGAAATACATTTTTATTTGTTTACTTTGCTAAAAGAAATATGATAAAGGAGGCTAATAAAAATGACTACCTGGAGTGAGAGGGTAAGGAAGGAAAGCTAGGTCTTTCTGAGTACCTTTTTGTGTAGTTTTGACTTTTAAGCCATTTATATTTTTTGCATATTCAAAAAATAAAATTAAACAGGAGGCAAAAGCAAACTGTAAAGTTTGGGACCATGACACAAATAACTTAATTTTACGTAAAATTGATACTATACACAGGAAAGAATCGTTTCAAGTGGCTTTTGGATATTGTACTCCTTCGTGGGATATAGTTTAAACCCAAAACGAAGCAGAATTTTAAAACTACAAAGAAACCGTAAACTAGTATGCAGTTTTTAAACTATTTTGTTTATATTTTAGGATGAGCTGAGTAAGTAAATTAATTAGGAACTAAGATTTTCACTGTACATAAATGCAAAGAGATACAAATATAATGCCAAGAAAATTAAGGAAAAACTTCATAATGTTCTATTTGAATTGGAAATATCAATGTGAATATAAATATGGATTTGTAACACTATTTCAGTCATCCCAAAGGGCCTAAAAGCAATGAAACTCCAGTAGCTATGAGCACCCCTAGTATTCAACACTTGGTTTCCAAATACTACTAAAAGGAACCAATGCAGGCACCGTGGCTGGCTGGGTCCATAATGCATGCCACTCTTGATTTGGTGGGGGGGTATGGGTAGGGGTCGTGAGTTCAAGACCCACATTAGGGTTAGAGCCTACTTAAAAAAAAAAAAAAAAAAAAAAGAACCAGTGCCCCTTGGAGAAATGGCTAATTTCAGGTCTGCAGGAGGGAAGATGTAAAGTGAGCCCTGGGACATCTTGTGCTAGACAGCAAAGACGTGCTCAGAGACTAACAGGGCCCATTCAGGAGGTTGCAGGGGTCCCTCGGAAGAGCATTGGCCAAAGACGAGACAGTTTGAGCCTAAAAAAGAATGAGGGTAGCCAATAATGGCATATTAAATAAAAATCCATAAGTTTCCTCATTGATATTCAAAAAGAGAAAATTTGAATTTATTTGCTAACAGTGGAGTTGCATGTTATATCAACATTCTGTTCTGAAAGTGGGTAAAGGGCAATAATTAAGTTTTTGTGCTGCCTTTTTCGGAAGCTCTAGTTAATCACTAGTTGAAAGCGCTTTATAGAAGAATGCCTGCTTAAAAGTGTAGAAATAAATAAAAGAGGGTTTTTAATGGTAATTTTCAAATTCTACAAAATAATTGATTCATCAGCGGATATTAACACCATTCGGGGAAACGTGTTGGGTGAAGAAGATATTCACATATTGTTAACTTTTACCCCACAAAAGACTTCATGATTGTTAAGTGAAAAATGTGCCTTCACAAAGGAGAGGCTTGGTGGTTGCTACCTTGTCAAGTGATCCAAGTGTGGCAGAGTGACAAACTTCAATAATATACCTCCTGATCCCAGAATACTTCAGATCTGAATATTCTTGTCCATTCTCTCCCTCCCACCCCCAAATTACATTGAAACCTTTACACTTGGAGTGGAATAATAGGAAGAGGAGTTTGGGGTAGGGGATAGAGTATGAAGTTGAGGACACCAAAAAGAAACAGACAAATCTGGTACATTTCATAAGGCGTCTGGCCTATTCTTTTCATTACTTATTTATTTTCAGAGAGGAAGAGGGAGAGTGCCCATGGGAGAGCAGGGGAGAGGGGTGGGGGAAGAGAGAAAGAATCTTTCTTTTAAAATTTTTTTTAACGTTTATTTATTTTTGAGACAGAGAGAGACAGAGCATGAGCAGGGGAGGGGCAGAGAGAGAGGGAGACACAGAATCTGAAACAGGCTCCAGGCTCTGAGCTGTCAGCCCAGAGCCTGACGCGGGGCTCAAACTCACGGACCGCGAGATCGTGACCTGAGCCGAAGTCGGACGCTTAACCGACCAAGCCACCCAGGCGCCCCGAGAGAAAGAATCTTAAGCAGGCTCTGTGCTAAGCTTGGGGCTCAGTCCTATGACCCTGGGATCATGACCTGAGCTGAAATCGGGAGTCGGATGCTCAACCATCCCAGGCACCTCTGGTCTGTTCTTTTCAAAAAGTCACTGTCATGAGATTCTGGGAAGGTGATGGTGCATTATTTTTGAGTCTCCCCAGAGCACAAAAACATTCGACAAATTGAATAATATCTATGACAAAACCAGTTTGCTAGAGAATGGGAATGAGTTTTAGACAACCAGAGTGACTGCAGAGATATCAACTTAAACTCTGATATGAACATTAAATACGTCTGTTCTTAGAGACCTAAGACCTATAAGTAAAGGTAATAAGGAAAAGGGACTATAGTTTGTAATTGGGTATATGCTGCAACATGTAGATATAGTAGAGCTATTAGAAAATGGACAGCAGTGTGAAAAAATTATTTAAATGAGTAATCATATTTTCAGTAATCATATTGGTCTCATTATCGAAGTTGTTGGGTGGGCAATATGGGATAAAGTAAATGAGTAATAAGGGGCGCCTGGGTGGCTCAGTCAGTTGAGCATCCAATTTCAGCTCAGGTCATGATATCGTGGTTGGAGAGTTCGAGCCCTGCATTGGACCCGCTGCTGTCAGCACAGAGCCAGCATCAGATCCTCTGTCTTCCTCTCTCTCTGCCCCTCCTCTGCTTGCTCTCTCTCTCTCTCTCTCTCTCAAAAATAAGCATTTAAAAAAATAAAATGAGTAATATAGGATATCCTAATTCTTCATCCTGTCTTTGAGAACCAGGATTCTCAGTTCTTAAAAAAAAAAAAGTACAAGATAAATGATAAAAACTTTGTAGACTTGAATTTGAATTTGAATTATTAGTATGAACTCATGAGATGTTTTACTTAAAAAAAAGCATGTATATGCATATACATAGATAGTAGGGAGAGGAAAACTGTTAATAGACATCATATATGTAGAAAATCCCAAGGAATATACAAAAATACTACTAAAAACTAATAAGTGAATGTAGCAAGTTCATAGGATATGATGCAAGATCACTAAACAAAACTCAGCTATATTTCTAACTAATAAGAATTAGAAATTGAAATTTTTTAAAAGCACTATTTATAATCATATCAAAAACATTAAACACTTTAGGGATAAATGTAACAAAATACATACAAGATTTTGTGTATTGATGAGATAAAATCTAAAACGAAGAGATGCGCTGTGTCCACGGAACGGAAGACTGATTATTACAAAGATGTCCGTTCTTTCCAAATTGATCTATGAAGTCAGCACCAAGCCAACCAAAATCCCAGCAGGCATTTTTTTTTTAAAGAAATCAGTAAGATAAGTTTAGAATTTATATGGAAGTGCAAAGGACCTAAAATAGCCAAAACACCTTTCAAAAAGAAGAAGTTGGAGGACTCACACTGTCTGATTTCAAGATTTACTAAGAGCTATATATAATCAAGTGAGTGTGGTATTGGGGTAAGATTGGTCACATATACATCAATAGGCAGAATAAGAGTTCAGAAACAGACCCTTACACATATTAATTATTTACTTTTTAAAAAATGTTTATTTATTTTTGAGAGAGAGAAAGCATGGGGGAGGGGCAGAGAGAGGAGACAGAGGATCTGAAGCGGTTTCTGCACTAACAGCAGAGAATCTGAGCCATGAGATCATGACGTGAACCAAAGTCGGATGCTTGACCAACTGAGCCACGTAGATAACCCCCATTAATTTAATTTTTAATTAGTTTTTGATCAAAAGTTTCAAGGCAATTCAACAGGGAAAGGATAGTTTCAGCTAAAAAGATTGGAACTATTGGCCATCTAAATGCAATAAAATTTATTTCAGCCCTGTTCATACCATCTTTTTTATACCGAATTTTTAAAATCAGCTTTTAAAATTGATTACAGACCTCAATGTAAAGCCTGTATAACCTCAAGAAAGAAATATATGAGCAAGTCTTTGTGTCCTCTGGTTGGTAAAGATTTGCTAAGTAGGGCCCAAAGCATGAACCATATAAGAAAAAAAAATGATAAATTAGGCTTCATCAAAACAAAATATTTCTGCTCTTTAAAACTCACTGTTTTACTGTGTTTCTTTAAAAAATAAATAAAACTCACTGCTAAATAAGTGAAAAGATAAAATATGGACTAGATGGAAATATTTGCACAATATATTGGTTAAAGGACTATATCTAGGATATATAAGGAGCCTACAGTTCAATAATAAAGGAAATAATGATTAAAATGTGGCCAACAATTTCAACACACAACTTCACAAAGAAGTGTAGGACTGGCCAATAAGCATGTAAAAAGATATTCAGCATCATTAGTCTTTAAGGAAACACGAAATCACAATGAGGTATCACTATATATTTTTTAGAATAGCTGCGAGTTTAAAGATTGACAGTTCCAAGTGTTGATGAGGGTGTGAAGCAACTTGTAACATACATTTTTGGTGGGGAATGTAAAACAATACAGCCACTTTTGAAAGCGGTGTGGCTGTGTCTGATAAAGTTAAACAGAGCTCCAGCAATCTCGTATCTAATATTTACCCAAGTAATGAAAATATATGTCCACCCAAAGGTTTGTATGTGAGTATTCATAGTAGCCAAAAACCAAAAGCAAATGTCTTATCAACTGGTAAATGGATAAATAAGTTGTGGGACCTCCATACAATAGAATACTACTCTGCAGTAAAAAGAAACAAATTGGAATTTCCAGTTCTGGGACGAGTGAATACACACTCTTACTGTTCTTCCTGCTAAGTACAACGAAAACCCCTGGATATTGTACGGTGGGCGCCTGGGTGGCTCAGTCGGTTGAGCGTCCGACTTCAGCTCAGGTCATGATCTCACAGTCTGTGAGTTCAAGCCCCGCGTCGGGCTCTGTGCTGACAGCTCGGAGCCTGGAGCCTGCTTCAGAATCTGTGACTCCCTCTCTCTCTGTCCCTCCCCTGCTCACGGTCTGTCTCTATTTCTCTCTCTCTCAAATAAATAAACATTAAAATAATAATAATAATAATAATAATAAAAACCCTGGAACATAAACAAACATAAGATGCTGAAGTGTGGAGAGAGAAAGGCAGATCAGCTGAGGGACCTTGGTGCCTGAGGAATGATACTGAGGCAAACTCCCTGCTTCATGTGTCCCATCCTGCATGCTAGAGAAGCTGCCAACCTGGAA
Source organism: Acinonyx jubatus (assembly GCF_027475565.1). Taxonomy (NCBI): domain Eukaryota; kingdom Metazoa; phylum Chordata; class Mammalia; order Carnivora; family Felidae; genus Acinonyx; species Acinonyx jubatus. The sequence goes on along the minus strand of NC_069380.1, from coordinate 2,217,848 downwards.
GCACCATGGGCACAGACAGAAAAACCCCAAGAAAGCTGGTTTTCTTTAGCCAAACCAGGAGAAGGGCAACCTAGGAAGACAAACTAGACAGTAACTGCCCTGCTGCAGCCAAAAACCATGGGAAAACTACACTCTGTCCCCACTTTCTCCAGCAGAGGCTGAGCGTGGGCTTAGACTTCCCCCTGGCCCAGCTTTCACAAGGAAACCCTCTTGTATCTCCTCCCCCACTTTCCTACTGGGGCCGTAACAGAGCAGGTGAAGGCCTGGGCAGTTGGTAGATGTCCATTCCCCCGGGGCAGGAATGAAGCATTCGTCCCCATGGTATCAGTGGAGGCTTGTGGGGAGCCCTCGTGTAGATCTTGCCCAGTTCTTATGTCCATCCATAGGAATGTTATCTTTTTAGGTGGCTTTATAAATAAAAGTTTTATTCACTTATAATTTCTACAGAGTGATTGCATGTATATTGGGAAAGCTCTGATTTCTGTATACCACTACCACCTTCGTTTATGGTTGTTTCTCTGTTGGTTTTCTTTGGCTATGAAGGCATGTAGTCTTACAATATACAACTAGTGATACATTTGCTTCTTTTCCATTTGTATACCGCTAATTTATTTCTCATAATTGTGTGGCTTGCCTAGTGCTTCCTAATCATTTCACATCAGGACAGTATTGAAAATTATATTTTTAGTGTATGTTAGCATAAATGGGGAATGCTCTGTGAGGCCAGGGGGGACCAGCCCAGGATCTAACTACTCCGCTGTTCTACCTGATTGATCTGAGCTGGGTTGAGAAGAAGCCCTATGCCTCTCTAAAACAATGCTTTAAAAAAAATCATGAACTTGTTTATTTTGTTCCTGAATGTTAGTGGGAATACTTCTCTCGTGTTTCTCATTAGTTATGCTGGTTTGGGGATCGAAGTAGATATATTTTAGTTTATTAAGGAGGTGTCCAGGTACTTCTCTCTTTTATCAACAGATTTTAGTCCAAAATGGTTATTGAATTAACAAATATTTCTTAAGCATTGCTGCTGTATGCCAGGCTTTGGAACTAAAACAATGAATAAGGTGAGAGACACTATAGGACAGAATACAAGTCCAAGGAGGCTTGAGCTACACTACATGTACTAGTTTTGCGACTTTAGCCAAGTCACTTAAATATTTTGAGCTTTAGCTTACTTGTCTGTAAAATACAGTTAATAATAATTTTTAGGGTTGTTGATCTAAGACATGATTCCACACCTGTGCAGTCCAGTAGAGTGACACATATCACCAAGTAATTGCAAAAAAGATGGCGTGGCATGGTAGAGATGAAAGAGTGATGATAGAAAGGAGTGTCTGCTCTGCCTAAAGAGGGACTCCGGAAGGCTTTATAAAGGAGGTAGTATTTAAACTGTGCCTTGGAGTGTGAGTTGGAGAGGCACACAGCACATGTGAAACTGCTTGATACATTTAGGAAACTGCTGTTTGTTCAGGATAATTAGACCACAGGTATGGGCAAATGACAGACTGGAGAGGTAGATCACAGAGGGCCTGTGGTTGCTACCCTGAAGATCTTGGACTTTATTCTGAAGGCTGCTAGGAAGTGTTAAAGAATATTCAGCCATCAAATTTGCTGGTGGTGAGGTGTGTTGAAACTGACAGTTGAAAGTGTCTTTAAGCCATTGTGTTTGAAGAGGGCCTGAAATAAGGTAATGGGAAAAATTGAAAGGAGGTGACAGATTTGAAGAGGCTTAGGTAGTAGAATTAACAGGACCTAAAAGCCATTGGACTACCTGGAGAGAAGGAATAAATAGCAATTCCCGGGGTTTTAGGCTAGAGATTAAAAGCACTCTAAAAATTATAGGGATGGGTTCCTTTCCTTTTTTCTATAGAAAAAGACAAATTGTCTTGAGTATAGTTTTCACAAAGTTTAGTAAGGTACATCCCAGACTGATTACGTAAATATGAGTGCCATAGAGGAGAGTCCTGTTTATTCTGTAGGTGGCATTCAGGAAAGAGCTAAAGAAAACATAACTGTATACATATTGATAGGTTTGAAAGTAACAAAGGTCTGAAAAAAATTTTAATGTGATTGGTTGAGGAGAAAAAAAATTTTATGTTTAGCATTTTAGTGTTTTTAAAGTGTGCAGTCTTCTCATATGTGGAACTTGAGAAACTTAACAAAGACTCTGGGGGAGGGGAAGGGGAAAAAAAGTTACAAACAGAGAGGGAGGGAGGCAAACCATAAGAGACTCTTAAATACAGAGAACAAACAGAGGTGAAGAGGGGTGGGGGAGAGGGGAGAATGGGTGATGGGCATTGAGGGGGGCACTTGTTGGGATGAGCCCTGGGTGTTGTATGTAAGTGATGAATCATGGGAATCTACCCCCAAAACCAAGAGCACACTGTATACGCTGTATGTTCGCCAATTTGACAATAAATTATATTTTAAAAAATAATAAAAAGTGTGCAATCTTGAATTTGCATTAGTGTTTACATATTATAACTAAATTTTATTTTTGTGAAAAAGATATTAGGATGAATAGTTGCTCTGAAATAAAATTTATGTACAAAATGTTTAAAGTATATTATTTATTCACTATTTTTCTTCTATTCTAGTTACTCTCTCTGGAAATGGAGAAAACGGTAAGGCAATTTAAGTCTCAATTTAAGTAGAATATTTATGGTATCGTAATTGCAACCCGCTTGCTTTTATTTAGCGATGACTATATGTGTTTTTGTTTTCAGAAATAAAATCTATGTTTTTAAAGTTTAAGTAGGAGATACAGTATTGTGTTTATTCGTATTCATTCGATATCTTTTCATTTGTGGTGTTTATATAAATTGGAGTAGCTGTTATTTTGTAAGGCACCTAGTACCCAAACTTCTTTGATATATTTATGTACATATTTATGCCTTGTATGTTCTTCAGAACTCTTGACAGTAGTACTTCAAAGATTTTTTTTCTTTTTTTTTTTTAATGTTTAGCTAGTTATTTTAGAGGGACAGAGAGAGCTTGAGTGGGGGAGGGGCAGAGGGAGACAGAGAATCCCAAGCAGGCTCCACCCTCCGCATGGAACTGACACAGGGCTTGGTCCCAGGACCGCAAGGTCAGGACCTGAGCCAAAATCAAGAGTCAGGTGCCCAACCAACTGAGCCATCCAGGCACCCCCAAAGATTTTTAATATCCGTTCTAGCTAGGGTTGAAGAGGGGATTTTGTTTCATGACGCCCAGATTTTACTGATGGTTCTCTTGATAATGTGTTTGTTAAAAATAATGCTTTACTGCTCACAGACATCTTACAAAATAACCAGACTAAATTTGTGAATTGTATTACGAGTTTATTTTGAATGGGAATTCTACTTTTTGTAACAACTAGTCAACGAGATAATGCCTAGAGGGAAAAATCATTGCTCAGTATTTCACCAGGATAAAAGAAAATACTAAGTTATTGAAATCAAATTTCAAAAATAAAATTTGATTTGAGATACAAAATCCAGAGGATTTCTAAAACAGTTGAACAGTTAGAAATTACTGATAAATACTTATTCTTATTGGAAAGAATTAGGCATTAAGCATGTAGATCTCAAGTTGCCTTTGACTCTAATTTGTCAGTTCTAGCCAGGGTTGGAGAGGAATATAGACTTCCCCTTGGTAGGCTTGATTTTCTTCCTTTAAATCAAAACTGTTTTCTATATGTGATAGCACAGATACAGAAAGCAGAGAAATTTCTGAAGTATTTATAAAAGAACATCTAACTTATTATTTCTTGGGGCTATTTTACCCATGTCTTTCAAAGATTCTTTTGATGGCGTTTTTTTGTTTGCTTATTTGTTTGTTTTTTTAAATTCACTTACAGGTGATTTTTGAATCAGATTTTTTGATTTATAGATTTTTTTTTGCTTTTATTTAATTTGCTTAGTTAACTAAGATTTTACTTTGTTACTTCTGACCAATGGTTTATAGCATATATATGTGACCAGAAGTTTTCTTACTAACAATCACATTATTTCTAATTTATTTAAAAGCAGTATTTCATCAGGGCGCCTGGGTGGCTCAGTCGGTTGAGCGTCCAATGTCGGCTCAGGTCATGATCTTGTGGTTCGTGAATTCAAGCCCCATGTTGGGCTCTGTGCTGACAGCCCAGAGCCTGGAGCCTGCTTTGGATTCTGTGTCTCCTTCTCTCTCTGCCCCTCCCCTGCTTGTGCTCTGTCTGTCTGTCTGTCTGTCTCTCTCTCTCTCCCTCCCTCTCAAGATTAAAAATAAACATAAATCAATAAAAGCAGTGTTTCATTACATTATAATGGGATAATTTCCATTTGTTAAGAACTTATTATATTTCAGGCATTGTGCTAAGAGATTTATCTGTTTTGTTCTTTTAGCTGAGGGTTGAGATTTTTTAAAGCAGAAACCATTTTGTTCTGTGGAGAGCAGAAATACTCTAAAAATATATTAAATGTCTTTAAAAATATTTTGAGAGTATATTGTTTCATATGCTGACCTTAGTTGTAAGTAACTAAATGATTAAGAAGTTTAAAGTACCTCAAGGTTACCGTTTATCTCAAAGCTATACAGTAGTATACAGACAAAGATTGACAAATTTGATTGAATATGGAGGCCAGGCAAAAATATGAAGAAGTGAAGCAAGCTAAGTAAAAATAATACTGCAGACTCAGTAAATGCCTCACTGTTCATGTAACAGTAGGAGACTGAGCTCCAGTATACTTTTCCAAAGGAAAGTCAAATGAAGGAATAATAATGAATCCATTGGGTAGACCATGGGGTTCAACCTGAAGGGAGCAGAGATTTTCAGAAACCAGAATTTTCATTGAGGGTGACAATCAGTTCTAGTGGACGTTGAAAAGAAAGCAAATTTGAAGATAGATGGGAGTTGTGGGAAAGATTTTATCTTGGCATCAGATGTTGGCTCTGAAATCGGATGTAACTACTAAGATGGTGGGTAAAGTGAAGGAAAATATACTTTTGGAAAATACGACGTAATGAAAAGAACCTTGGATTTTTGTCAAGCGGATGTGGGTTTGAATTCTGGCTTTATCATTTACTAAGTGACATTGGGCAAGATACTAAATTCTCTGAGCCTCAGGTTTCACGTTTGTAAACTGAAAGAACACCTTCCAGGACTATAGGGAGGGTTAGAAATAAGGTATACATTATATACCTTCAGGTAGGCTTTCAGTGGGTGGAATTAGTGATCTGAGTAGCTGTGGTCAAACGTGGCTACTAAGAAGTCCCAGTTACAGCGCATACACCAGTCATGCACGTGGAGTTCCTTCCCAGCCGTGTCACAGCCAAGGTGATACTCTGAACAACACATTTTACACTGGCCATTGAGATGGGCTGGAGGCAAGGAGACCAGTTGGCTTTTGCAGTGAACCAAATGAGATCAGCAACAGGATATGAGCTGTTACACTGAGAGTGAAAATAACGAGAGAGAGTTTACTTTGAAAGAGATTTTAGGAATTGGAATTTGAAGGACTTTGTGCCGATCAGCGGTGCGATGTGAGGAGTCCTTGGGCCCGGGCTTCCCGCGCCAGTTAACTGTGGGACTGGTGGTTCTGCTCTCTTAGCCACACATGCACCAGTATAACAGCAAAAGAAAAGGCTGGGTCCAACGATTGTTAATTTTTTTATCATTATTTTATTTCAAAAGAACACTTTTTAAACCAGAAGTGAGAGAAAAATAACCTCAGACCAAAGGAAGAATAGTACTTCGAATTCAATACATGTTAGCTTTATGAAAACTTCACGACATTGTTCTTAATGTTTCTCATTTCACTGCAGACCAGTGAAAACTTTTATCATTTCTTTAACTTGGGAAACACTGAAATAGGGAACGTGCAAAAAGAACCAAATTTTGAGAGGAAATTAAGATTCTTGGATAGTAATGATAATAACAGCCAGTACTGGGGCTCCTGGCTGGCTGAGTCAGTAGACATGCGACTCTTGATGTCAGGGTTGTGAGTGCGAGCCCCACGTTGGGCGTAGAGATTACTTAAAAAAATAGCCAGTATTTATTAAGGATTTATTATGTACCAGGCACTGTTTTAAATGTTTTGCATGTATTAGGTCATCAATATTAAGCGGCTAACTTTAATGAAACCAATTAAGTGCTTTAACTGAAGTCTGAGCAGATTTTGGAGGGAGTATGGTATGAAGAGGTAATGAGTTGCAAAAGTAATGGAGAAGGCTTATGTGGAAGAAGTAATATTTGATCTCAACTTTCAAAATGAGTAGAATTGCAGACTTTTATGCTTGTGTCTATTTGGTTTTGTTCGGTGGTTTGTGGTGCCACATTCCAAATGGAAAAGGACTTTAGGCACCTGGTAAACAGTCCTTGCTTCTTTCGGAAACCTGTTCTGCTTCTTTCAAATAGAAAAACTGCAGAAACAACAAAAAGCTTTGAATTATATCTGTGAGTTAATATTTGGAGCTAAGGGTGTTAGAATGTTACGCTGATCTACTTGGGAACCAGTTATGGCAGGAATTTTAAGGGGCTGAAAGTTCTTGGGTACCCTTTGTGGAAAGGAGAATGAAATTTAGCGTAACTTTTCTGGACAATCCAGGAACTGAGTTTTTCAGATGACTCGTTATTCACTGTGATGGGAACTCCCTGTATTACTTTCAGCTGATAGTTCCTTGGACTTACTGTTCATGGTGGTGCCTTCTGTCTTAAATAAGTTTTAAATCATTTAAAATGTAACTTTTAGATGTAACTTTTAGAAAGACCTTGAAATACACTGAGAGAAGGTGTTTCAACTTGAATCTTAAGCGTTTTAATAAAATCAAATCTCTTAGACTGCAGTCTTTACTTATAAACCAGGCTGATAACCCTTAAATGCAGGAATTGAATGTTTCTTCATATCTGTAATTGTGACGTCATGCAGACAAAGGCGTTTACATATTTGATGTCTTCAGTAGATTTTAATGAAGGTTATTTATTGGATTAAGCCTCCTGACCCTAAATATTGTGTTTTAATGTAAAGCTTCTTCCTGTTTTCACCTGGATTCAATGAAATGTTATTTGTTTTTATTTACCAGGAAAGGCCGTTGTTTACCTTGTGGCTTTCCATCTGTTCTTTGTTATGTTTGTATGGTCCTATTGGATGACAATTTTCACATCTCCCGCTTCCCCCTCCAAAGAGGTAAATTTCATGTTGGTAAATTGCCAAATGCTGTAGCTAATTGTGGAATTATTTTCCCTGTGTTACCTTCGTTAAAACTTTATTACATAATGCATTTGTTCTGTTTCCGCTCATGAACTCGCTTGGTGACTCCACACTGTGAATGTGAGTCGTCAGCCCGGTCTCAGATACAACCCGCTCAGCTCGCTGAGATCGAGAATAGTGCTAACGTTTGCTTATACTGGTATTTTTCTGCCATGCTATGTTTTCTTAAAGACGTATTTTTTTTTTTTATTGGAGTAAAAAATCTTAAGGAACAGAGAATTGAATTAGAGAAGTAGAGTTTATTTTTGGACACCTTAACGTATTTTCTCAGGCCTGAACAAATATGCTGCGACAGAAGAAAGTTTTGGTTGTGGAGAACAACTTGTCGAGGCTATTGTTTGTTATACTTTAGTATGTCTAGTGTTTCTTCTAATTTGAGGTTCCATTGGGAAAAATAATGTGAGTAAATATTCATGTAGAGTAAGTTTGAAGACCAGTGTGTTTCTCCTGCCTTGACATAGCTGACTGACATTTGGTATAGCTAGATGGCTAAGAATATGCTCTCTGGCGTTAGGGTTACCTGAGTTTGATTTTCTGCTCTAACACATTACATAATGTCTCTGAACCTCAGTTTTCTCATTGGAAAATGGAGCTAACAAATAGTGCCTGTTTCCGTAAGATGTTTGTGAGGATTGAGTGAGATTCATTCACGTAAAGCTTTTAACACAGTACCTGCCACATGGTTGGCAACCAGTGATTAGGTGACGATGGTAATTATTTCCCCTCCTATCAAATTCTTTCAGAATTATAGACCCTGTGTTTAAAAATGATATCAACGTTCATTTAACTTTTTGTAGAACATACATGCAGAAGAGTATAAACATAAGTGTACGTTGATGGATTTTCACAAACTGAACACCTTTTAGTAACCACCACCCGGTCGAAGACACGACACATCTCCAGCATCTCATAAGCCTCCTCGTGCGCCCTTCCAGGCACCCACCTGCCACAAACCACTCTCCTGCCCCCCAATAGCATCAGTTTGCTTTGCCTGGTTTTGCACTTCATGTAAATGGGATCCTACACTCTGTGTGTTTGTGTGTCTGGCTTCTTTCATTAACATTCCGTTTGCGAGATTCATCCGTGTCGTTGCATATAGCTGTGAAGCATTCATTCTCATTCTTGTTGAGTATTCGGTTGCGGTAAATAACAGTTTGTTTAGCTGGTCTGTTGTTCATGGGCAAGGGCATTTGGGTGGGTTCCAGTTTAAGGCTGTTAAAAATAGGGCTGCTGTAAACATTCTTCTGCATAGGCATATTATACACACATACATGCATATTTACAAACGTACATATATAGCTCTTTTGGGTAGATGCCTAGGATTACAACTGCTGGATCATATGTGGTGTGTAATTGAGCATTAAGAAAATGCCAAATGGTTTTTGCCCTTTTTTTCTATTGGGTGCTTTTGTTTTAAGGGGTAATGAAATCATCGATCAAACTTTGTGTTTCTTCATATATTCTTCAGACATTTGACAATAATTAGTCGCCCCTTAAAAGTTATGTTACAAACTGCCATCCATACCTTAAGCTCTGAGTTGAAAAGGAACTGATTTTATTGGATCACTTAATACTAGTGGTGGCCGTTGAAAATATAGCATGTGTAGAAGTAAATAGTTGTCATTATAGTAAAGAAAACATAGAATAAGAAAAACAGTCGGTAATGCTTTTGAGAAGCAGTACAGTGTAGAGGTGAAGAACTCAGGCTCCGGCCCCAGACTGCCCTGGCTCAACAACATTGGAGACTTCCCTCAACTGTCTGTACCTCACGTCTGTCCTGTAGAACGAGGACAATACTAGTATATGCCTTACGGGATTGTTGTAAACGTTGAATAAATTAATAATATATGTGGTTAGTAATGTTTATAATAACAGTATATGGTTAATAGTGTATGTAAAGTGCTCTGAAGAATACACAGCACGTAATAAGCACCATTTGAGTGTTATTTACTTATTTTGGTTGTTTTGTCATATTGCATCCATCTAGCATTCAGCCCAGGACCTAAGCCGTTACATACACCCCCATTCTTCACGCTCCCTCTTCTGAGAAGGTGAGCTGACTGCCCCGGCCTGTGGCCAGTGGCCCTGCCCTGGCACGCTCTACCTTCCCGTCATAGAACTTACCGTCCAGTTTCATAGTTGCCTGGTGCCTTGAATGCATCACTTTACTGTCCGTTTTTTGAGGGCAGAGATCACATTCATGCTGTTCTGTGCTACACCCGTCTCCCCACTACTTAGCACGTAGTAGGTGTTCACTACTGAATGAGTTGATTATGAAATCGTCAAGGGCGGCTAAGTTAAGCTAGGGTGACAGCCAGAAAAGAGCAGGAGTTTGTGGTTCTCTGATGGCTGACTGAGGTAGCTCCTTGTAGGAGTTACAAAGCTGTGAGGTGGCTCCTAAAGTAACTGCATTAAAAGGACTCTGTGAACTGAGAGGTTAGAAAAACACTTGGCCATCAGACGCAGGGAAATCGTTTGACTCTAAAAAGCTCTACATTTTTAGGAAAGTTAAGTTATACATACGGTATTTTTTTATTTTTTTATTTTTTTCCTTTTAGTGTTTTTATTTTTAAGAGAGAGAGAGAGAGCGAGCACGAGCGTGCACAGGCGGGGGAGGGGCGGAACGAGAAGGGGGAGAGGATCCGAAGCGGGGCTCTGCGCTGACAGCAGCAAGCCCGATGCGGGGCTCGAACTCACAAACTGGGAGATCGTGACCTGAGCTGAAATCAGACGTTCAACCGACTGAGCCACCCAGGCGCCCCTGGGTATATTCTTCATTCTTTGTCAGCAAGTACTTAGCACCTCCTGTTTACCAGACTGTGCTAGGCTCTGGGAATTAAGGGAACAAGACAGACATGGTCCTTACATTTTAAAGGGAGACACAGATGGTAAACAAATGATTATAACTGGGATACATTTACCTAGTTTTAGAGTGAGAATATGATGATGGAGTAAAGCATAACAATAAAAGCCACCAGGCAGAAAAGCTACTTTGGGTCGTATGGTCAAGGAAGCCTCTGAGGACGTGGCACCTAAACTGAGACCTTTATAAGCACAGTATCTCTCTCACTGAAGTCTTAGCTCTTTGAAGGGAGGATCTTCGTTGTTTATTGCTCTGTCCCCATTGCCTCGAGTCAGACGTCTTACACAGCAGGCAGATTGCTAAATATGTGAATGAATGAACGGTGAGGAGCAGCAGCATCTGAAGAGCCAGCAGGCATCTTCTGTCACTAGGCGTCCTCTCTCCAAGGACAAGATACGGCCCCATTGCTCCTCCCATCACCCTGCAGCGGCTGCCGGCCAGCTACAGGATGCAAGCCGGGCTCCTTTGCACGGTGCACGAGACCCTTCGTGACCTAACATCTTAGCAGCGTCATCTCCACTGCTTCTTCCTGGCCCTCGACAGCCAAGTCCTATCTCGCGCTGACTATACCTTGCTGGGGTCACGTCTTTGTGCTTTCTGCATGCTGCGCCTGTTACCGAGATTCTCTTCCCCTCCTTGTTTTCCTGCAAGATTCCTGTTTATCTCTCAGAACCCAGCCCAGACCCCACTTCCTCCAAGACACTTTCATTGGCAGTTCCCGCTCTCTCCTAAGGGAGCTTTTATCGTACCTGGCACTTACGCTGATTTGTAATTTGTACTTCTCTGTTGGCATGGCTGACCTTCCGACTGGACTGTAGAAACGGACTTTGGAGGCAAGGGCCACGTTGTTATCTGTGGATTCCTGTTACCTGGAACAGTGCCAGGTTCTTAACTGGTATTTAATGTGTATTTAAATGGAACCATCTGAACACTGAATTTAAGATACTGGCGTTTCATAGTTTGAATGATAGTCATAGCTTTTAATGAAAACCAGAATCATAATAATAATTTCAGAACTCGAACCCATTAACATTTTTTTTGTTCCATTCCTCACCTAAAATTCTGGTGTCTCGTGAGATTTTCATTTCGTTTAAGTTTTTCATAGTTTGTGACAGTGGTCCTTAAGGCAGAGTGATGATGTTGAGGCCTGGCTAGAAATAGGACGGTCCAGGGAAATCTGTTCACGTTTTACGAGGAATGTCTCCTTTCCAAATACATATTTATCATCATACCATATGGTTCTTATACTTTACTGTGAATGCTACAGGGGCACATCATGTCAGGAAAGAACATTTAATTCAAACAAGTTACAAGTTATAATTCTCTTAAAAGAGAATGGGCCATTTTGCAAAGCAGGGAAGTACTTCATTATCTGATTCAAGAGGGACTGGATCTCAGAAACGTCATCTGAAGATTCCTACCTGCCCGGGAGGTTAGATAAATGACCTCCACAGTCTCAGGTTAAGATTATGGGAATCTTTTCTGACTGCTTTCTGTCCTTTTTATTTGTCTGTATTACTCCTTGCAAATCATTTGGGGATTTCTTGTGCCATCAAGATTTGAGTGTGAGAACCAGGTGAGGTAATCTAAATAGACTTCCACATCCTGAACTGTGCTGTCTGGTCAGGTTAGAGTAATAGTCTGCAAAAATCAAGAACATTTATTTTACGTTAGCAGTATGGAGGGACGCATGCTGGAGTAAAACTCAAAAGACTTGTATCTTAATGTCAGCTCTGTCAGTAGATGTGCAGTTTTGGAAAGTTCCTCAACCCAGAGCTCCTTCAGACATGCCAAACTATTGCCTTGTTTGTAATAGGAGAGACTGCACTGCTAAGCTAATACTGTTATTATTGATGGTGGGGCACCAGGAGTATGAAAGTTTAGTAGTGAGTTAGCAGGTGGCTCAAAATACTTGAACGGAAAGAGATGAAACTCCATTCAAGCAAAACCCTGTAAGTAAAAATTGAGAAACAGAGCAAGTCTCAAGCCATTTTTAGTTGAAAAAGAAATTCTGTGAAATAAAGAGAGAGAAACTGAAAGCATCTATCTGCCTGAAATTATAAAGGCATAAGACTCAGGGTCCTTGAGATGCTGGGATGACCACGACCTGACAAGAAGAGCAGCCTGGACAGTCCTTTGTGGGGAAGGTGCTGTTCAAGGAAACGAACTGCAAGCTGGCCACACTGTGGGATTAAAGACGTGAGAGATGGAAACTAGAAATAACTCCATAAAGGAATCGCTCTTGGAGAAAAGGAGACTATGCCTGCCTTGACAATCCTTAGTCATTTTGCAGAAAGTACTCCTGTTGGTTAGCTTTTTCAAAGCTAAAACAAAGTAGTAAAAGAATGGGTTGTCCTCACTGAAATATTTGGCCAGAAAATAGTTGGACCCCATGCCCGCGATTTAACCTGTTACCCAAAGCAAGTGAATCTTTGGGCATCCTTCCAAAAATTAAAAATTTCTTGACACTAATTTTCAAACACCAGAGTTTTTCTAGTAGAAAGTGTATACTTAACCCTTTTTGGTTGGGAGGTATTTAGTTTTGTCTGTAGAAAGCAAAGATACACAATTTTCTAGTTCATATTCTTTCCCATCATTAGAATAGAGGGCAGATATTTTTTAATGTCAAAGGTACGTAGTTTTGTTAAAATGTTCTTGATTTAGCCTCTTAAATCTGAAAACAAATTTTGCCTTTTCTTCATGGAAGAAAATGTTTTTTGTTTGTTCTGGATAAAACTTTCTTTTTCTGAGTGTGATAGTTCATGATCATGGGATTAAAAAGAATTAATAGTTATTTCTCCTTTTATAGTTCTATTTGTCCAATTCTGAAAAGGAACGTTACGAAAAGGAATTCAGCCAAGAAAGACAACAAGAAATTTTGAGAAGAGCGGCAAGGGACTTACCTATCTACACCACATCAGCTTCAAGGAGTAAGAAAAACCAGTCTTAAGTTTTCCTTTCCGTAGAAGTTTTAAAATATAATTAACCCTGCCAAGATATGTCTGCGTGATTTGACTATTAAATGGATATTGTAATTGCTGCAGATAATGTCTTTAAGAACAAGATTTTCCCGTGTTCTGTATCTTCTGTGGTATTTCAGAGATATGTCCATATATGTACCTATGTTGATAACTGATTTTTTTTTTAATTTTTATTTATTTTTGAGATCGAGAAAGACAGAACATGAATGGGGGAGGGTCAGAGAGAGGGAGACGCAGAATCTGAAGCAGGCTCCAGGCTCCGAGCTGTCAGCACAGAGCCCGAGCGGGGCTTGAACTCACGGAGTGTGAGATCATGACCTGAGCTGAAGTCGGACGCTCAACCGACTGAGCCACCCAGGTGCCCTGATAATTGATTTTTTAAGGGGCTCACTATGAGTCTCTGTGCATTTATTTTCCAACTCAACATCATGGCTAAAAATTTCATTTGTTATTCTTAGTGAACCATCTTTTGGAAATTCTGGTTTGAATTTGAATATCGTGTGTCATCACAAGAGTAATTTTTTTTTAATCAAGAATGCACGAACTTAGAATGGATAGGAATAAAAGACACAAAGGGGAGGAAGCCTGTTCCAGTTTTTTTTTTTAATGTTTGTTTATTTTTGAGGCTGGGGGAGGGGTAGAGAGCGAGAAAGAGGATCCGAAGTGGGTTCTGCGCTGACAGCAGTGAACCCAGGGTGGGGCTCAAACTCACTGTGAGTTCGACCTGAGCCAAAGTTGGACGCTCAACCGACTCAGCCACCCGGGTACTCTCTGTTCAGTTTTTAAAACTACTATTCAGAGAGCCAGAATTTGAACTCAGGTTAGTCTGGTTCCAAAGCCACTGGTATTTCCGCTGTCCCACTTCCTGCACTGAGGTGGGTGCTCCTCCAGCACCTTCCTTTTCTCAGGTGAGAGTCTTACGATAGGGATGAATTTCTGAGTGACCAGTGTGGTCACTTCAATATAGGAAATTGTTTTACGTTATGTATTACGAACCTCCTGAGTTTGTTCAAATAGCAGATACTGTAATGGCCGACAGTTACTCAGTTCTGAGTGCTTTACACACACTCATTTAAACTTCACAACAGCCCTGTGCCGTAGACACTGTTGTCTTCATTTCACAGGCGAGGAGACTGAGACACAGAGAGGTTGATAACTTGTTCAAGGTCAGACAAGGTCTATGTGAAAAATTGGCATAAAATCGAGGTGCTGTGGCCCTAGAACCCACTATGCTGCTGAACTCCGCGGGGAAGCAAAAGGAACTTTACTTTCGTATAGTCACATACAAGTTGTGACTAAGGAAGTACAAAGTTTGTGCCAGATTTTAGGAGGGGGTTTTTGATTTTTAAATTTTTCGTGCGCTTAATACTATTCATTTTGCATGACTAACACGTTGCCATACATAACGAAAACGTGAATATCAGATCAGACCCCAGCTTTTCTATTACTAGTGTAGCGAGAGTCACTAGCTTTGTAAGTGCTTGTGTCCTTATTTTAAAACAAGGCTAAACATATCTACGTCTTTGGGTTAGTGGAAATACTAAGTGAGATACGTAAATGAGATGTGCATTTAGTGTAGATCTTGGTATATAATTATAAATTTTCAGTAAAGGATAGCTAATATAGAATAATCCTTTCTCTATTCAATCATGAAAAGTGTGGTTTATAATAATTATTTGCGCTTCTAGTTCTGTAGATTAGACGTTCTTAACCTAAAATCCAAGATTTTGAAGAATTTATGAATCCTGAGATAATATGCAAAGTTGTGGGTACGTGTAGCTTTCAGAGTAGCCCATTCATAGCAAGATCATCTGATTTTCAGAGCAGTACATGTGTCCTGAAGAGTTAATAGCCGCTGATGTAAAATCTTTACACTTTAAGCTTTATTATTTTTCATTAATTATAATGACTTTCCTCTAATCTGAATAATATCCTTCATCTATTCAGTCTTACACACTTTGCTGGTGATTATTTAATCCTCGGGACAACTCTGAGGTAGGTGATGCACTTGTCCTCATTTTAGAGATGAGGACAGGAGGCACAATGAGGGGTCCAAAGTCCCTGAGTCATAAGGTCTGAGATTTACAGCTTCTTACCTTCTGACGACAGGCAGAGTCCTAGCTCTGGAGCACTGTTTTATACTGCACTTCTGCTGCTTAGAATTCCAAACTTTGGGGACTTTTATTCTTTTTTCTTGTTGTAGAAGTCAAATCTATTCATTCTTTAAAAAACAAAATTACAGAAACACGTATTATAGGAAGTGGACCTTCCATAGACCAGAGACGAATGAAAGTGACAGAGCGGCCTCCACAGGAAGGATCTCCGGGGGCAGAAGGGAAGCTTTTCACTCACTTCCTCTTTGGTCTTTTTGAACCATGTGGACATATTATTATCTATTCATCAAACAAACAAAATTTAGTCTCCACAGGGTGGATCCAACCAATGTCTCTGTCCCTTTGTCCCACACTGTTTCCCTGTATCAACTCTGTGCTGAAGCACTCTGTCTTTCCCCACCTTTTTGAAATGTCTTTTCCTCTGCCTAGAATGATTGCTTTTTCCTCTTTAAATCCAGTTTAAGTTTTAATGTCTACTTTTCACCCATTTCTATTCACTTGAACAAGAAGTAATTTTTAAAAGTGCTTGGAACTTCTCAAATTCTTACCTTGTCGATCACAAATCACAGCCTCATAGTCATTTCTGTTTATCTCACCTCCTCGACCTGATTCTAAGAGTCTGGCAGTCAGGAGTTTCTCCCATGGTCCCTAACGAAGTGTCTCATTAATAGGCCCTCGGTAGGTGTCTGTTGAATGAATCTGTCCCTCCTCCGGGGCCGCTCCTGTGCTCCCTGCACGTCACTCTCGTGCGGGGGCCTTGCCAACCTTCCCTGTGTCATCCCAGTTCTAGTGTTGCACCGTTTGTGCACTTGAGAATCTAACTAGCCTTCTCTCCGTGATTTTTCCCATCGTAGTCCGAATTTCTATTTTATCAGGAATTGTAATCATACATTTACCAGAAATAATTTTTATTATCCTATGAATAACACCCGCTTTATTGAGAATCTGATACGGTCTAGAAGATTTTGTATTTAATCTGTACGGCAGTCCCTTACACGTGGTATTATTTGCACTCACACAGGAGGAAACTGAGGCTCGTGGAAAGCGAGTTACTGACCCAGTCACTGACGCGGTTGGCGGGAGAACTGGCGTCTCACCTGACTGGTGACAGAGTCCCTGCTGCTCCCAGCACAGTGCACTGTCACCACACCCTTACAGGCTGGCTTTTCCAGAGCTTATCAGTTTCCTCTTGGTGTCTGTGTTCCTCTCCTTTTTTTTCTTCATGTTGATTTTATTTATTTCGAGAGAGAAGAGGGCGGTAGAGGGGCAGAGACGACAGAAAGAATCCCAAGTAGGCTTTGCACTGTCAGCATAGGGCCTGACGTGGAGCTTAACCTCATGAACCGTGAGATCATGACCTGAGTTGAAATCAAGAGCCAGACATTTAACCAGCTGAGCCACGCAGGCACCCCTCGTCCTTTCGTATATTTGCATGGAGATTGCTGACCTTTTTCCTCTCTTCTCCCCCAGTTTTCTCCTAAAACTCTTGCTTCTCCACTTAATAAATTACAAGCAACTTCTTCCTTCTGCTTTCAGGTATGCGTCAAAGTATGTCTCTCTTAAAAACAACAACAAAAATTTCAGGGCACCTGGGTGGCTCAGTCAGTTAAGCATCCAGCTATTGACGTCGGCTCAGGTCCCGGTCTCACAGTTCGTGGGTTCAAGCCCCCCATCAGGCTCTGTGCTGACAGCAAGGAGGCTGCTTGGGATTCTCTCCCCGCCCCTCTCTCTGCCCCTCCCCCACTTACATACACTCTCTCTCTCTCTCTCTCTCTCAGAATGAATAAACTTAAAACAACAGTCACAACAAAAATTTGGTTCTGTTGATATTCTAACCACTATTATATTTTGAGTTAGATCCTCTGGTAAGCTGTCTGTACCCAGGGCCTGTGTTCCTTCCCACGTGATTCCAGACAGCTGGCCTCCATTCTCCCTACTTGAGCTCAGTGGCTTTTGCCCTCTGACTTCTTGAGAAGCTTTCTTCTTTTTGCTTTTCTAGTATAGTTCTGTTCTGCATCCTTGAATGATGATTCATCCTCCTAAATTTTTTCCTTTTTTTTAAATTTAATTTAATTTTTTTCTTTTTTCTTTTTGGAGAGAGAGAGAATGGGAATCTTAAGCAGGCTCCCTTCTCAGTGCAGAGTCCCATACAAGGTTTGATCCCACGACCCTGGGATCATGACCTGAGCCAAATTCAGGAGTCAGATGCTCAGCCAACTGAGCCACCCAAGCGCCCCTTATTTTTCTATTTCTTCACTTCACAAGGGTGCCCTGCCCCAATTCGTTTTGTACTGTTCCTTCAACTTTTGTTTTCAGTTACGGAATTCTGACACTGTGATATTGTGATCATTCGTTTATTGTGTCTCAATTTGTTTTCTTTAATAGTTTTCAAGAAGGAGTTCACTTTCCTCATATGAGTTAGAGCAGATTCAAGGACACTGTCACACCAGCACTCACCTGTATCCCAGACCCTTTCTTGTACGTCAGGTACACGGGCAGAGTTGCAGCTACACACGAGGATTGCTTGTCTGCCTGGAGGCCTCCCACCTCCCTGCCCCAGGGCTGCAGCGTCCTCCCCAGGGATGCAAGGGAAGAAGGTGCAGCCCTCTCCCCCTGGGGGCCCGGGACCCATCATTTAAGGCTTCCCACTCTCCTTGGCCTGCGCCGCCCAGTTCAGCATCTCCCGCTTGGTTCCTGTTCTGGGTTTCTTGCACCGATGTGTCTGTGATCTGTGGGTGTCCGTGGGATGAGGTGAGCTCGGGGTCGTGCTGCTCCATCGTCTTCCCAGGCCTCCCCCAGGACAGCTGTCCTCGAGCCACCTGTTATCCAAACCTACAAACCCAAACAGAACTGGGCGCATCAATTCAGACTTTAATACCGTCAAGCAGTATTTGCCACATGGCAGAAACTCTGTGAATACAGTACTTGCTGCCTGAATGGGTGAGAGAAGGAATCCATGAAAAACACCTACCCCAGGCTACCCGCCCGGCCCGCCCTCACCTGGGCTCCCTTCGGTGGTTTGCCGCCTCGTTCATCTAGGTGCCCTAGACCAGAAACTGAAGTTTTCTGATTGCTTCCTTTTCCTCGGTTCCTCTATCTGCTCAGTCCTCAAGATCCACCACCAGTCTTCTTCAAACGTCTGTTCAGGGGCGCCTGGCTGGCTCGGTCAGTTAAGCGTCTGACTCTCCGTGGCAGCTCGGGTCATGATCTCACGGTTTTGTGAGTTCGGGCCCCGCACGGGGCTCTGTGCTGACAACACGGAGCCTGCTTGGGGTCCTCTCTCTCTGCCCTTCCCCCACTCACACTGTGTCTCTGTCTCAAAACACATAAATAAAAACTGAAAAAAAAAGTCTGTTCAGTTTAGTCTCCTCTCAGGGCAAAATTACCATCTCAGAATTTTGAGTAGAAGAATAGAGGAAAAAGAAACTAAGATACCCTTGACCCTCATCTTACTTAACCGCCAGTTCAGCTGTGTTTAGCCTTTGGGCAGATTACTTCCTCTCGACTTTGGGGTGTTTTTCATCTGTTGAATGGAGAGATCAGCTAGCACATTCCTACGGTCCTAAAGCTTTACTTTTTCTACATTGTCTGGTTTTACCTCCCTAGTGTCCAACCCCGGTGATGGGGTTAAGGCCCTCTAGAAGGCCCTCAGTGTAGTATGGCTTACTCATTTAAGGAGCGGGTATTTACCTACATCCCCTTCATTTTAAAGACGTTTTTGTTGAAATTACAAAAGTAATACATGCACATGATTTAAAAAAAAATTTTTAGGGCACCAAATGAAAAGTGAGGTTGCCCTTCACCCTGGCAGTGTTCTCCGGGGGGACCCTGTTACATCCTTGCAGAAAATTTTCATACTTGGCAGAGTATTACAAAACTTACATGCAATTAATATATTTCAACAACTAGAGTGGATAGGTATTAACCAATACAGATTTAGTTACCTGGATAGTGCCTTTTAGCAAGTATAACATTGCTTCAAAGCTTCAGAATAGCACTTTGTCTCTCTTACATGTTAATTCACCTCTATAAGGTGGATATATTTTATTGGGATATGTGAAGAGAAAAGAATATACTTATTTCCCTTAGAGATGTGAAACATGCTGTATATTCAAACTTCTACAATTTGCTTTTTTTCATCTGATATATTTGCATTTTTCCAGTTTAGGGTATGTGTGTATTTTGTATGGAAAATTCTCGTTAAAGTCTGCATGGTATTCCACTGTATGGATAGATATAAAATGCCTAGCCATTTACATAATTTAAGTAATTCATAATATTTTATTGTTAAAAATAATGCTATAGTGAACATGTCTGTAGAATTTTCTAGAAGTAGAAATCCTGGGTCAGAAAACATATACATCTTAAGTTTTTATAGATGCTCCCAAATTTCCGTCCAAAAAGATTGTAACACATGACATCGTCCGTGCAATTTTTAGAGGGTATCGTTAATTTAAATTTTTATTTGAACCTATTTTCTGTGCTAGGAAACAAACAGTAATAGTACAGAAAATAGGCTCAAACAAATAGGATCACAAGTAATAGGCAGCAACTTAGGCTTTTTAACTCTCACCCCAAAAAACTACCGAAAAATATGAAATGGTGTCAGGAATTGGTGGGTATTTCCAGTATCTTAAGGGCAGGACTGCAAGACAGAACTGGAACCAGAATTGGAGAGCCAAAGCTGGGACTGTGTGGAGCTTGTTTCTTCTTGTCCCTGTAGAGCTGTTTGATTTGTAACACTGTCTGCCTCCAAATGAGTTTTCATTTTTTTCCCAAGTCACGTGGCAGACTATCACCGTCGCGTGTTTCCCAGCTCCAGCGCTCCGGCTCTGTGGTGCATCCGCGGGAGACAGAGCACGAACTAGAAGGGGGAAGGGTGGTCTGAACTTGTTCCCCAGAGGAGGAGAGAGTGGCTTTTCGACCAGGCAGATACGCCCCAAAGAGGCCCACTACACTTAGAATATCAAGTAGAGCATTTACCATTTAATTGCTCTAATCTGTAAAAGTTTCAACAGTTTGCGAGAGACCATTGGCCTTGTTGCCAGGTCGGTACAATCTGTTTGCTTTAGAGGCCGTCACGCAGAGAACAGTGAGCATCTAACTATGATGATATTGTTGTTATTCATCCATAATCATGGTTTTAAAAAGTACTTTTTGAGGGGCACCTGGGTGGTTCAGTCGGTTGAGCATCCATCCGACTCTTGGTTTCAGCTCAGGTCATGATCTCACGGTTTGTGAGTTCTGCATTGGGCGGAGCCTGCTTGGGATTTCTCTCTCCCTCTCTCTCTGCCCCTCCCTGGCTTGCTCTCTCTCTCTCTCTCTCTCTCTCTCTCTCTCAAAATAAGTAAACATTAAATTTTTTTTAAATTAGTTGCCAGTTTCACAGTTATTTGTAAAAGAATGAAAGCAAATGTTATAGTCAGATTCAGCTTGTACATCCTTCAACAGTTTCCTTTTAATTCTTAAATGTAGCCATCAGATATTGTGAAAGATGTCAGTTGATTAAACCTGACCGGGCACATCACTGCTCAGCATGTGACATGTAAGTATGACTCATTTGTTTTCATTTAACCCTAGCACTGCACATTGGTGACGGGAGAATAGTAGGGGATGGAATATTTTGTATGCTTTATGCTTAGCAAAAACGCTTCATCCTCTCCAATTACTTGCTATGTATGCTGGGCTAACAAAAATATTTATATAAGCCAGAATATACTTTGAAGTAATCTCGCTTCCTATACTAGTTGATAGAATGTTTTTTAAATGTACTTCCTATGCTTACGCCTAATGTAACATTGATGAGCAAGTAATAACCCCTTTGAGAAAGATAACTTTAGCTCGCGGATTAAAAAGACTATCATGACAATATTCTTGTTTATCTTGTTAATATTAAAACATAACAAACCACAAACATACTGTTTTTAGTTACTGTCTGTGACATCGTTCCCAGAAAAATTTGAAAGATTTTATTTTATGTGCACTTTTGAGAAGATAGTGTGTTGAAGGAAAGATCTATAGTTTAGGAATCTCTGCTAGTCCTTGAACTGTAGTTAGGTTGTTTAACATTCTGGGTATTAGTTTATTCATTTCTTATGTTACAGCAGTCCCCTCTTATCTGTCTGAGGATATGTCCCAAGATCCCCAGTGAATGCCTGAAACTATATATACTATGTTTTCTCCTATACATACATAACTATATGAAAAAATTTAACTCCTAAATTATGCATGGTAAGAAATTAACAACAGTAGCTAATAATAAAACAATAGTTATGACAATAGGCTGTAATAAGTGTATGTGAATGTGGACTCTCTAAAAATGTCTTACCGTGTACCTACCCCAACTGGGAAGAGATGAAGGGAGGTGGGTGACATAGACCCTGTGACGCAGCGTCTGGCCGCCGCTGACCTTCTGGGTGCGTCAGAGGGAGGATCATCTGCTTCCAGACCGTGGGTGACTGCTGGGAGCTGAGACGAGGAGAAGCAACTCTAGATAGGGGAGACGGCTATATTTGAGATGTTCTCTGGTCTGACTTCATACAAATCTGGATTATGTGTATTGGCGGGGAGGCAGATTTGGAGGGGTTTTTTTAATTATAAAAGCATAGTCATGCTCATCTATGGAATCCAATTTTGTGAGTTGTGTGGAAAAAATAACCATCTACAAGCCCATCGTTGGTAATATTTTAACATATTTGCTCCTATGGTTTTATTTTTATGTCTTGCATGTGGTTAAAACAGCCTAGGGATTTCTGTGTTTCATTTTATCTCCCTCAGCTAATTTGTAAGCTGGGCCTGTCTAAGTGACCTAGTGTTACGTGTACCATATCAGTATATTAAAATATCATTTGATGTGGTTCAAAGCAGTTGACTGTGCACAACTGAATTCCCAGTATTAAAAATCATTGTTTCTTACCTGTAAAAGTACTTGGCGAAATATCAGAAATATTTTCGAACCTAATGTTCACTGGGTTGGTTCTTCTAAGATGTTACTTGTAAAGGTAAAAATTTAAGCCAAAAAGAAGAAAATTATGAGCAATTAGAATTAGGGGAAAGTTTATAAGGATTTTCTTATGCTTATTTGTTTTTTAGATGTATTCTTAAGATGGATCATCACTGTCCTTGGTATGTATAAAAAATAGAGGAAATCTCATTGGGGGTGGAGAGGTGGGAAGGAGAGAATTAAGAGTAATTTACCTCAGCATTTTTAAATTTTGAAGGTCAGTGTAATTACTCCTAGATATCAAGATTGATGTAGTCATTTATATGCATATATATGTATGTAGTTGTTTATATTAGATGTATTCCTTTAACATAAAGCTGATGTATTAACCCAAGTAAGTACATAATAAGAATTGACATTGGGGCACCTGAGCGGCTGTCAGTTAAGTGTCCACTCTTGATCTCAGCTCAGAGCATGATCTCGCGGTTCGTGGGATCAAACCCCCTCCGCCGCCCCCCCCCGGGCTCCACACTGACAGCACGGACCCTGCTTGGGATTCTTCTCTCCCTCTCTCTCTGCCCCTCCCCTGCTCGTTCTCTCTCTCTCTCAGAATAAATACATTAAATTAAAAAAAAAAAGAATTAAACATCAAAATTCCAAATTGCTTGAGACACCTGTGTAGCTCAGGCATTTAAGTGTCTGAACTGTTGATTTCGGCTCAGGTCATGATCTCACAGTCGTGAGATCAAGGCCCGTGTTGGGCCCCATACTGAGCTTGGAGACTGCTTAAGATTCTTTCTCCCTCTCCCTGTGTCCTTTCCGTCTTCCTCTCACTCACTCTCTCTCTCTCAGAAATATAAAATAAAATAAAATAAAATCCAAATTCCTCATAGAATTTATTAAAAACACACATCCACAATGAAGACACTGCTTCTCCTACTTCCCAAATGGCTCATTTCCAAGTAATAATGATTAAGTTTTTTATCTGTCGTATGTGTTATTGTTGTTTTTATTATGGTTTAAAAAATGACATAAAATTTACCACCTTAACCATTTCTACGTGTACACTTCAGTAGGTACAAAGTACGTTCGCATTGTTGTGCGCCCCGCGTCCAGAGCTTCTCATCCTGCACAGCTAAGGTTCTGTGCCCATCCCTGCCCCATGCAGCCCCTGGAAAACACCATTCTGTGTTTTGTCTCTGTGAGTTTGTGGTTTGTCATATTTTTACAGTGTGACTTTTTGTATTCTTCTAGGGTGAATAACTGTGTGGGATTTTCTAATTACAAATTCTTCCTGCTGTTTTTATTGTATTCCTTGTTATATTGCCTTTTTGTGGCTACAACAGTTTTACAGTACTTTATAAAATTTTGGACGGTAAGTCTTTTTTCTATCTTAAACCCTATATTTAAGACTTTTTAAGATGCTATATTCATAAAGAATTCCTTCATTCTTTATTATAAATAGATCCACTTCATTTCAGTTTTACTAGATGGAATTTATAATGGATCAGAAAGTAGATCGGCTATGATTTACCTTCATATGTTTATGTTTATTTGTATATAAATGGATAGTAAACAAGATACGGTGAACTTTAGTGATCCAAACTCTTTTCACCAACACTGTAACAGTAGATACACCAGTTTTAGGGAAGTAGTTGCTTTTAGTTGAGTTGAAGAGACTTCCTGCAGTTTTACAGTAATAAAAGTGAAATTGCCAATACCCGAAACACCCACTAATCTGTTTCCTGCCTCTGTAGATGTTAATCTTTTTTCTATCATGAGTTGCAAAGGTTTTTTTCCACGTTTTCAGTTTATATCTTACAACCCTGTTTTGTTTTTATCAAACTGAAGTTTTATATTTTTAAAGCAGTATTTTTATGATTTCTGATTTTCCTATTTATTTAAAAGCCATGCTTTTCATTTATGACTTCTGGCTTTAGTCTGTTCCCTATACATTTATACGATATTGACCCAGGTTTTCCTTTTCCATTGGCATTTTAATTAGTTTTGTTTTCACATTTAAATCTTTGATTTTGAAGAGGGGATTATTGTGGTCAAAAAGTACTTTGTATTTATCCTTCCTAAAAATTCTATTGAGAGGTTTTAAAATGTAGGTTTTATGACTGAACTGCTCAGGCATGTTGAAGCCAGGCGATCGGGAGCTGATTAGGTATCATCGAAAAGGAAGTTTGTTCCTCACGGTGTCTGAGGGGAGGGGCCCACCGCGCCATGCAGGACCACGTGGGAAGCACCAGGCAGGGTGACCAGATTTAGGGGGAGCCAGTTTGAATAATGTCTGCAGTCCCTGGGTTGTCTTCACCTTTCCGTGGAGTGGTGAAGGCAGGGCAGTATTGTCTCCTGCAGAGTAACAGCCAGAGAGAGGAGGTGGCTTGGAGTACGAACTCTGGATTGGTCAGGTTGTCATAGACAAACAGGTTTATTCCTTGCTGTCGCTTAAGGACCGGAAAGCTGTGGGAGAGGCAGCCTCTCTTCAGTCAGCAAGGCCCCAGGTGCCAGTGTGTGAAGAATACAGAAAATAAGAAAATGAAGTTAATGCAGAGGGAGCTGTTGCCCTTCCGATTTTCAGAGTTGAAAACCGAGGTTGGACGAGTTAGGTAACCAGCCGGAATTTGAACGTAGATTTTTCTGTTTCAGCATCCAGCTACTTTCCACTGTGAGTTGCTTTTCATAGCGTTCCTTGGACGTAACATAATTAAAGCCTCAGTCACCAAGCATGATTATTTATCCAGGAAATAGCTAAGATATTTTACAAGGACTTTCACTAAAACATTTTTGGATGTTTTCAACTTGGGGCATTTAAAACCAGGGGGTGCTGGTACCTGCAGTGCCTTTGTGCATATTAGAAGAAAGCACCCAGTTCTATGTGGTCTCAGCCCACCGAGTTTTGGGTTCTGTTGTTCCCCTGGTTCTAAGCACCTTTGTTCAGTTAACAACCCTCTTAACCCTGTTCAGTGGCCCTGTTTAAGTAAAGGATTTAGTGCCAGATGAATCAAGTCTAGATTATAGAATTTTACATTTTTTATCAGGAACTCCAGTGTTTGCATATAATGATTTATTAATTAAAGAATAAATATTTTTAACTCCTTCAGATTCATTATGAGTAAGGAAACGCTAGTAAACTTAAATCTTTTCTTCAACAAATATTTATTGAGTACTTATTATGTACCAGGCAGTGTTCTAGGCACTTTGGATAGATCAGTGAACAAAACAGTCCTGTTTTTATAGAACTTACTTTTGAGAAGAGGAAGGCATATACACATAATAAATAAGTAAATCCTATTGTGTATTAGAAAGTAAACACGGTGAAGAAAAGTCAAAGTAGAGCAGAGTAAGGGATGCAGCAAGTTTCTTGGGGTGGCATGACCAGGACAGACAGAAGTGTTAGAGGGATCAGCGTAGACCTCAGGAAGAAGATCAGATTTTAGCAAAGGTTTGACGGGAGTTGGTGGACATCTGAAAAAGGAATATGTGCACGCAACATGGGAGCACCTAAATACACAGAGCAAATATTAACAGACCCAAAGGGAGAAATAGGAGCAATACAGTAATAGTAGGGACTTCAAGACCCCGCTCTCATCGATGGATAGATCATCCAGACAGAAAATCAGCAAGGAAGGATTGGCATTAAAATGACACATTAGAGCAACGAGGCAGTTTAAATCGTGGGGGAAAAAATGACACATTAGAACAGGTGGACTTAACAGACATACAGAACACTCCATCCAAAAGAAACAGAAAACACAGTGGTATAAAACTAGAAAGAGTCACAAAAACGAAAACTGGAAAACTCACAAATGAGAAAGATCTCAAATGACCTAACTTTACATTTCAGGAACTAGAAAAAGAACATACAAGCCAAAGTTGGTTTTTTGAAAAGATAAACAGAATAGGTAAACCTTTACCTAGACCCATCAAGAAAGAAAGAGGACTCAAAATTAGAAATGAAAGGGGATACATTACAGCTGATACCACAGAAATGCAAAGGATCATCAGAGACTACTCTGAACAATTATGCAGCAACAAATTAGACAGCCTAGAAGAAATGGATACATTCCTAGAAACATACAACCTACCAAGACTGAGTCATGATGAAATAGAAAATCTGAACAGATTGCTAGTAACAAAATTAAATTAATAACTTCCCAATAAATAAAAGTCCAGAAACCAGATGGTTTGGTAGTGAATTCAACCAAACATTTAAAGAATTAATGCCAGTCTTCAGAATCTTCCAAAAAAAAAAAATAGAAGAGGGAACACTTCCAAATTTATTTTATAAGGCCAGTATTACCCTGATACCCAAAGTAGACAAGAACACTACAAGGAAAAAAAAAATCATAGGCCAATATCCTTGTTGAACAAAGACATAAAAGTCTTCAAAAAAAATATTAGCAAACTGAATTCAAGAATACTTTAAAAGGGGACACCTGGGTAGCTCATTCAGTTAAGCATCTGACTTTGGCTTGGGTCATGATCCTACAGTTTGTGGGTTGGCCTCGGTGCTGACAGCTCTGAGCTTGGAGCCTGCCTCAGATTCTGTGTCTCCCTCTCTCTTTGCCCCCTCCCCCCCCCCCCCCCCCCCGCCGCTTGTGCATTCTCTCTCAAAATTAAATAAATAAACATTTAAAAAAAGAATACATTAAAAGGATCATATACCATGATCAAGTGGGATTTATTCTAGGGATGCAGGTTTGGTTCAGCATCTTTAAGTCAATCAGCATGACGTACCAGATTAAAAAAATGAAGGAAAAAAATCATATGATTATTTCCCTGGATGCAGAGAAACATTTGACAAAATTCAATGGCCATTTTTTAAAATGTTTTATTTTATTTTTGAGAGAGAGCATGAGCAAGGAAGGGGCAGAGAGAGAGAGAGGGAGACACAGAATCCGAAGCAGGCTCCAGACTCTGAGCTGTCAACACAAAGCCCGATGCGGGGCTCAAACTCATGAGCCATGAGATCATGACCGGAACCGAAGTCAGAGGCTTAACCGATTGAGTCACTCAGGGGCCCCTCAATGTCCATTTTTGATAAAAATTCTTAACAAAGTAGTTATAGAGGGAATATATCTTAATACAATAAAAGCCATATATGACAAGCCCATAGCTAACATCGTAGTCAGTGATGAAAAGCTTAAAGTTTTTCCCCTAAGGTTAAGAGCAAGATAAGGATTGGGGTGCCAGGGTGGCTCAGTCAGTTAAGTGTTGGACTCTTGATTTCTAGTCAGGTCATGGTCTTACAGTTTGTGAGATCTAGCCCCACACTGGGCTCCACGCTGACAGCATGGAGCCTGCTTGGGATTATCTCCTGTCTCTCCGCGCCTCCTTCTGCATATGCTTTCTCTCTCAAAAATAAACATTAAAAAAAAAAAGAAGACGACGACAAAGATTCCCACTCTTGCTACTTTTATTCAACATGGTATGTATTGGAAGTCCTATCCACAGCAATTAGGCAAGAAAAAGAAAAGGAATTCAAATAGGAAAGAAGTACAATTATCTTTGCATAATGCATATGTTTAGAATACCCTAAAGACTCCACCAAAATGTATCCAAAGGATACAAAAATGCTGATTTGAAGGGGCACATGCGCCCCAATGTTTAAGCAGCACTATTGACAATAGCCAAATTATGGAAAGAGCCCAGATGTCCATTGACTGATGAATGGATAAAGAAGATGTGGTGTGTGTGTGTGTGTAAGTAATGTAATATTACTCGGCAATCAAAAAGAATGGAATCTTGCCATTTGCAACAACATGGATGGAACTAGAGTGTATTATGCTAAGCAGAATAAGTCAGAGGAAGACAAAATATCATATGATTTCACTCATGTGGAATTTAAGAGACAAAACAGATGAACAGAGGGGAAGGGAAGGGAAGGAAAAATAAGATAAAAACAGAGAGGGAAGCAAACCATAAGAGACTCTTAACTATAGAGAACAAACTGAGGGTTGCTATAGGGGTGTTGGGTGGGGAGGATGGGCTAAATGGGTGATGGGCATTGAGAGCACTTGTTGGGATGAGCACTGGGTGTTATATGAAAGTGATGAATCACTAAATTCTATTTCTGAAATCATTATTACAGCGTGTTAACTAAGTTGGATTTAAATTTAAAAAACAGGATGATTGGGGTGCCTGGGTAGCTCAGTCAGTCAAGTGTCTGACTTCGGCTCAGGTCATGATGTCACAGTTCATGAGTTTGAGCCCCGTGTCAGGCTCTGTACTGACAGTTCTGTACTGACAGGCCTGGAGCCTGCTTCGAAATCTGTGTGTGTGTGTGTCTCTCTCTCTCCCTCTCTCTCCCTCCCTCTCTCTCTCTCTCTCTCTCTCTCTCTCTCTCTGCCCCTCCCCTGCTCATGCTCTGTCTCTCTCTCTCATAAATAAACATTAAAAAAAAAAACAAAAAAAACGGGATGATATAAATACACTTTTACTCTACATTATTTTAGAAACCTCATAAAGTATCTTTTAAGAATTGGGAAGTACAGGGTGGGTATGTCTTCTCAATGAAAATACCTATATGATTTTCACAGCCATCCTTTTATGCTAGTCTATCAATAAACATTATGTGAACAGAAAAAAAATAAAAGACTTCACAAAAACTGTTAGAACTAGGAAACTAATTTGGTAAATTTGCAGGGTATAAAATCAGTTGCATTTCTGTATTAGTAACTAACTGTCAGAAGAGAAATTGAGAAAACAATCCCATTTACACTGGCATCAGAAAGGGCAAAATACTTAGGGAATAACTTTAACCGAGGAGTTGAAAGACCTATACATTGGGGACCATAAGAGACTGCTGAAGGCAGTCGAAGGCACAAACAAATGGAAAGTTAACTGTGCTCATGGACTGGAAGAGTTAACATTGTTAAAATGTCCATACTACCAAAAGCCATCTACAGATTTCAGTGAACCCCATAACTAAGTTCCAATGGCATTTTTCACAGAAATAGAACAAGCAATCTTATGTGGAACCACAGAAGACACCAAATAGCTAAGGCAGTCTTGAAAAAGAAGAACAAAGCTGGAGGTATCATGCTTCCTGATTTCAAGCTGTATTACAAAGCTATAGTAATCAGAACCATATGGTATTGGCATGAAAACAGACACAATGGTCAATGGAACAGAATAGGCCAGAAATAAACCCATGAATCTTGGGTCAGTTAATTTTTGACACAGGAGCCAAGAATATACAGTGGGCAAAGGACAATCTTTGTAATAAGTAATGTTGGTAAACATGGACAGCCACATGCAAAAGAATGAAACTGGATCCCTACCTCCATCATACAAAAATCCGTTCCAAATGGATTGAAGACTTGAACATAAGACCTGAAACCGTCAGTCTCCTAGGTTAAAACATGGGCAGTAAGCTCCTTCATGTTTTTTAGATTTAACACCAAAGGCAACAAAAGCAGAAGTAAACAAGTGGGACTGCATCAGACTAAGAAGACAAAGGAAACTATTAACAAATCAAAAAAGCAGCCTATTGAATGGGAGAAGATATTTGCAACTCATATTATCTGATAAGGGGGTAATAGACAAAATATACAAAGAATTCCTATAACTCAGTAGCCAAAAAACCAATTAAAAAATGTGCAGAGGACATTTGCAACTACATGGATGGAACTGGAGGGTATTATGCTAAATGAAATTAGAGAAAGACAAATATATGACTTCACTCATATAAGGACTTTAAGAGACAAAAGAGAGGAACATAAGGGAAGGGAAACAAAAATAATACAAAAACAGGGAGGGGGACAAAACCTAAGAGACTCTTAAATATGGAGAACAAACAGGGTTACTAGAGGGGGTGTGGGGGGGGGGGATGGGCTAAATGGGTAAGGGGCATTGAGGAATCTACTCCTGAAATCATTGTTGCACTATATGCTAACTAATTTGGATGTAAATTTAAAAAAATAAAAATGTGCAGAGGAGGGGTGCCTGGGTGGCTCAGTCGGTTAAGCATCCAACTTCAGCTCAGGTCATGATCTCACAGTGTGTGAGTTTGCACCCCGTGTCAGGCCCTGTGCTGATAGCTCAGAGCCCGGAGCCTGCTTCGGATTCTGTGTCTCCCTCTTTTTCCTCCCCCGCTCATGCTCTGTCTGTCTCTTCTCAAAAATAAACGTTAAAAAAAAATTTTTTTTTTAAATGTGCAGAGGATCTGAACAGGCATTTTTCCAAAGACCTATGGATGGCCAGCAGGTACATGAAAAAGTGGTCAATGTCACTAATCAGGGAAATGCAAATCAAAACCACAGGGTGAGACATCAACTCATACCTCTTAGAGCAACTATTATCAAAAGATAAGAAATAACTGGCGTTGGCGAGGATATAAAGAAAAGGGGATACATGCACCATTGGTGGGAATGTAGATTGGCTTAGCCACTATGGAAACAGTATAAGGATTCCTCAAAAAATTAGAACTGTATGGTCCAGCAATTCTACTTCTGGATATTCATCCAAAGGAAATGAAAATACTAACTTGAAAACATATGTGTAACCCTGTGTGCATTGCAGCTTATTTAGAATAGCCAAGAAATGAAAACAACCTAAGTATCCATCAATAGACAAATGGATAAAGAAACTGTGTGTGTGTGTGTGTACACAATGGAATATTACTCAACCATAAAAAGAAGGAAATCCTGCCATTTGTGACCACATGGATGGGTCTGGAGGACTTTAAGTGAAATAAGTCAGAGAAATAAAAATACTGTTTTTGTCACTTAAATGTAAACTTTTTGAACTCATAGACACAGAGAGCAGATTGGTGATTGTCAGGGACAATGCATGGGGGGTGGGCACAGTGGGTGAAGGTGTTCAAAATAACATACGTCCTGAGTATGTAATGCACAACATAGTGACTATAGTTAAATGTGTTGTAAAGTCGCTAAGATAGTACCTCTTAAAAGATCTCCTCACTAGGAGAAGAAATTTGTGCCTGTGGTATGGATGTTAACTAGACTTATTGTGGTGATCATTTTGATATATGTGTAAAATCATGTTTTACAACCAAAACTAACATTACATGTCAGTTATATCTCAATTTTTGAAAAAGAGTGTGATCAGGGTAGATCTCAATAAGAAGGATAAGATTTGAGCCAAGACTTGAGGGGAGTTAGTGGACATCCGAGAGAAGACTTCTGAGAAAACATCTGGACTTCAGAGCAAAGGCCCCAAATTTTGTAGGCGCACCCCCACCGTGTTCGTGTAACAGCGAGGAGGCTAGTGTGGCTGGAGTAAAATGACTGAGAACGGGAGTGATGCGAAGCCCAGGCAGTGGGCCTCGGAGAGTGTCAAGGATGTTGTCTTTCACGCTGAGTGAAACGGGAGCAGAGGAGTGACGTGGTCTCACTGTAACGCGTCACCCTGACTGCCGAGCTGAAACTAGACGGCAGGGTAAAGGACAGCACCTCTGAGAAGGCTGTTGCGGTAGCAGTGAAGGTGGTAAGAAATTCTCAGATACAGTTTTTAGAAAGAAACCACTAATCAGAAGTTTTTTAATAAGAGCTATTTGCTAAAAAAAAAAAAAATGAATTTTATTTTTTCCTAGATATAAATCTCCATTTTTAAAAACAGTGTAAAAGTGTCTGTTTAAAGTGTACCTTGAATGTGCTTGAAGAGCTAAATATTCGTGTCTGTGTTCTCTTTTGTGTTTTTGGAGGAAATGTCAACGACCTTTAGAGAGCAACATCTTAGTGTTCCTTCAAAACATAAAAGATCTATAAAAGTAGTGTTCAGGATAATTTTGTATAAAATTTGGTTTCTTAATACATTATCTCTATTTGTACAAGCTTTGCCGCAGGAAATCTACAGAGAGTTGTCCAAAGGTAAAAGAACATCATTGCCATGCCATTCTTGTGACATTTCTAGTAAATACGTATAAAACTCATTTGCTTCACAAGATGGGAAGTTAGAAGAATCACTTGATGTATTGAAAACACATTGTGGTTACTCTGGGAGAGAAGAGAAAAAGATGAAAGAATCATCTAATGCTAAAAACCTTCCATTTACCCTGTAAACAATGTTTCAGTCAAGCAGAACCACCTCGTGCTCTAGTGGAAAACCATATGGACGGTTTTATTTTAAGAGCCAACACTTAAGGGCTTCCTCTGTCTCCTATTAATAGATAATAATTCCAGGTTAAGGTTTTGCTTCTGTTAAAATGAATATTGCCATAAGAACGGGTGACAGAGAAGCTGTTTCCATTCACTAATACCTTGTGGTAAATGTATTTACCAAAACTGCTAATTACCGAAAAAGACTGGAGGAATTGAACGAGGATAAAAAAGGTAGGAATCAAGACAACTGAGGGCATGGGGATATTTGCTGTGGTGTTCCAAAAGTAGAAATTAAAGATAAATTTATCACAGTTAGTGTCTGATTAGCAGCATGTGTCATTAAAATAAGCAAATATTTTGGCATAGATAAGGAAAGCCATTGTATATCCTGGATATTGGGGAAAGCATATGAAGATATGCGTAAAGTACAAAAGAAAATGTTGAGCAAAAAAGTGCATCCTTATTGAAAACATTACTAAAATTTTTAAATGTTTAAGAGTAATTTTTAAAATGACTTTTTCCACCTTTTATATAAGCAAGCTCCTTTGATAATGCCAATTTTCTGTTTTTGGAGATGTTGCCTTTGGATTTATTACCTCAATTTACTCCATAGTCTTCATATCTGGCAAGAGTTTTGGTAGATTCGGCAGTCTTTAGGAAGAACCAGATAATAATATATCTTAGAGGCTGACGATTCTAAAGTTGAGTCTTCTTTTTTCCTTCCTCAGAATGAACTCTCTGATACACGTGCAAAGTTCCACGTACTTTTTCTTTTCTTTGTGTCTACAATGTTCTTCATCAGCGTCCTGTCACTTTTCAGCTACCACTGCTGGCTGGTTGGAAGAAACAGAACAACAATAGGTAAGTAGGTTAAAAGAAATCCTAATTATTTAGGAAAATGACCATAAACGAGTATGAAGTATCATGAGAAGATAGATGCTAAAGAAGTGTAAAACAGTTCCGTATTAAGACTGTGACTGGATAAGAACAATGGGTGTACAATAAATGTAAACGTTCATTATTTTGAAGGTTGAGGAAATGAGTTTGGCTTTTGTATGTATTTTCAGTGGTGCATTGTATATAAAAGAACCGACTGCATAAATTTTAGTAAATAAAAGCTGTTTCTTGTGTTTATACAATGCTTTTTCAAAAATCAACCTATAAAGGTAGATAGTAGATTTACATGTTATAAGGAAGTTCATTCTCTGAATGCAAAAAAAAAAAATTTTGAATCCTCATTTACAGCTTTTTTTTTTTTTAGCTAAAACATGTGTCTTTTACTCTTTTCCCCCACAGTTGATTGCACACTGACTGGCATTTTCCCTGATTGAGTAGTGTTTTTAACATGGCTTTATGTCAGTTGACAGTGAAATTTATGTATTATATCACTAATATCAGTATTTATTTCCTTTTTTTTTGTTGTTCATTTTTTAAAGTACAATATAGGGGAGAAACTCAGTGAAGTATTAAAATAATTGGACAAACATTTCCTAAATAAGGGTGATGTGGCATTCATTGCTCAAACTAAGCTATTAGCGTGTAAGCAGCTACCGTGCTCTAATCGAAATATTTAGGCATTGGCTAATGTACCAAAGTACAAGATAAGGATTTGTTGGGGCACCTGGTGGCTTAGTCAGTTGAGCATCCAGCTCTTGATTTCGGCTCAGGTCGTGATCCCAAGGGTCATGGGATTGAACCCCACGTTGGACTGTGTGCTAAACATGGAGCTTAACTGAGATCCTCCCTGCCCTTCTACCCTGCTCACACTCCCCCTCTCTCTCTCAAATAAAAAATTAAAAAAAAAAAAAAAGACAAAATAGGGATTTGTCACATTGTTTCATAGGAAAGTCAAAGACTCCCTGCCATCTAAAGCCATATGTCTAACAGGAGAATTAGAGGCAGATAGATTATAATGCAGAAAGATAAAGACATCTCAGGGAGACTTTTAGATATGTCTCTAGGTTATTTTAACCTTGTGTTCTACTGAGTCATTTAAGGCATGATGGGCTCCATGGTAAAGATTTCTGTGCCCTTTCTTTCCCAGCCCACCTCCTTCAGTCCCAACATGCATTCCTCCCTTTTCTGTATAAATAAACTTTCTGGTGTCTAGTGGTTAATTCATTACCCTGTTCACAGATATCCTGCCATCTCCTTGTCTTTAACGGCAGTGATAAAAGGCAGCCTACATGGAAAGTCCAGTCCTTATGAACCACCCGAACTAGAAAGGGAGAGATTTCCTATAGAAAAGTAGAATTCTTTTCAGAAATTGGTAAATCTGGTAACAGTGGGCCCGGTTTCCTATCTGGCGTCCTTCAGTTGAAGCTGAGTCATAGCTGACTGCTTCAGATGGGAGCCTGAGCACCTCAACTTTTTAACCCTAACACTTGGAACACTTACAGTTCTAATCCTGCTTCGTTTCCTGCCCAGCGTTGTTGTTATGAGAGAGCAGTGTTTCATGGGAAACCCGTTCTCTTTAAATAGTCTTCTTCAAACTTTTTTGCCTGTGACTCCAGCAAGAAAGGCATCATTTGTATCGTGACCTAGTGCATGCACACATTTATAAAATTATATAAATAAAATAAGCAAAAAATTTATAAAACATTATTAATCTTTATTTGCAATGTACTCTAATACTTTCTGTTCTAGTTCATTGAAAAGAAATGCTGGTCACAAACCACTGAGTCGATTTCACAGCCTATTGGATGTGGAAAACACCTATCCGGGTGTTTTAACCCACACTTCGAAAAATCATTACCCGGACGCTCCACTTCCTTTACAGCCTCACCTTCCACACTCCTGACCTTGGGCTGGTTCTGCATTGCTTCTTCCAGAGTCCTGCTCTTGTGTCCTTTGAGGTGTCCCCTCTACCCCTCTCCATTACTGTCACCTACCTACCTTGAGGCCCGTTCTGCAATTTAAAGAGTTTCTATACTCAGGCAACTGCGATCATCCCAGACAGGCAAGCTGTCTTTGATTGTGGTGGCTAATCATTCCCATAAACTAATGCTGAACCTTTTATTCTCTTGGACCTGAGGAGTCCCTGAATTCCATTGGAAGTTTCCACTGTCTGGCCATTCTTCATCCTTTCATCTCCTTTTCTGTATGCCACCGAATTTGCCTGCATTCCCCAGCGCTTCACCTTATCCACACGTATGTCGAGGTGCAGAAAGCTGGGGAAGGCAGTCTTACTCCCACAGTGATGTGTGCAGGTCTCAGACCTCACTTGGGTCCTCTACTCTCTTTGGCAGTCACATGTCGTGTGTTTCTGAAAAAATTAGAAGTTGCCACAGGTAAATTTTTAACCGCCTTCCCCCCACCCTTGTAACCTCACACAGACATTTCTCCTTTCAAACCCATCACTGTCACGCTGCCTCCAAATTCTGAGGACAAATGTCTTTTCTGGTATCTAAGGTTAATCTTTAGAACTCTTCTAGAGGCTGTCCCATTTCTTCTAGAATTTTCTTGCATCAGTTTTTACTTTACTGTTCTGTATCATCAACCTTTCCCAATTCCTCTCTCCCTGGCTTCTTACCCATAGCTTATAAAACATGCTAAAACGCATTGTACTTTTAAATAAAGGAAAAAAAAACATTTTTCATTTTTCTGGTGAGAAGTGTATCTTTCTTCAGCCCTCACTATGGATCATTTAGCAGCCAAGTTTGAAATAATGGTCTCTGATTAGCATCTGCCTCTTTTTTTATTCATCGTTCAAGATCATGTTCAAGTACTGCCACCCCCATTCACACCTGTATCTGTGTCACAGTGCAGTTTTGTTAGACTTTATTAGACTGTCGGTTCTTTAAGAATTTCATCTGATTTACCTTTGGATCTCAAACATCTGGTACTGTGCCAACAGGCACGTGGTAAGCATTTCATAAGTAATGAATGAGTGAAGTCACAAGAGTTAGCATATCTTTTTTTAAAAGGGAGATACAGGGGCGCCTGGGTAGCTCAGTCAGTTAAGCATCTGACTCTTGATTTCGGCTTAGCTCATGCTATCACAGTTCATGGGTTCAAGCCCCATGTGGTTCGAGCCCCACACTGTCAGCACAGAGCCTGCTCGGGATTCTCTCTCCTTCTCTCTCTGCCCTTCCCCCACTTGCATGCGTGTGCACATGCTCTCTGTCTCAAAATAAGTATTTTTTCTATGTTTTATTCTTTCAAGAGAGACAGAGCGTGAGCGGGGGAGGGGGAGAGAGAGAGAGGTAGACACAGAGTGTGAAGGAGGCTCTAGGCTCTGAGCTGTCAGCACAGAACCCGATGCAGGGCTTGAACTCAGGAACCGTGAGATCGTGACCTGAGCTATAGTCAGATGCTTAACTGACTGAGCCATCCAGGCACCCCATAAACTTTTGTTTTTTAAGGGAGATATAATGAACACACTTCAGTAGATTTTTTAGTAATATTAGATAATTCTTCTCACATTTTCATTTTATAAAGATGATGAAATACTCCGAGGTAGTATTTTTTTCCCAAATAAGTTTGAGAAGTTTCTTTTAATTGTTACAAATATTTGTTTTAAATTATATTTATAAAACTTTGATATCAAAGAGTAAGCAAGAAAATTGCTACTTTCCATCCTTATATAATTATTCAGTGGATTAATTCTTTTTTTTAATCTGTGTATCTATAACAGAATCATTCCGCTCACCCACATTTTCATATGGACCTGATGGAAATGGTTTTTCTCTTGGATGCAGTAAAAATTGGAGACAAGTCTTTGGCGATGAAAAGAAATACTGGCTACTTCCAATATTTTCAAGGTAATTTATAAAACGCAGGTCTCAGAAATTACAGAATCTGTGATAGTCTCTGGCTAAATGTGTTAAGATTCACAGGATACTGTATATGACATCCTATGGGCCTGGAGAATGAAAGCTCAGAATATCTTGATTATATAAAATATTTTATTTTTCATGTTTTTTATTACATGGGCAAAAGAGGGTTTGGTTTGGGCATATATTTGGAAAGCGGAAAAAATGATTCATAAAAATAACAATCACTTTCTCCTGCAAAATGTAATTAAGTTGTTTGAAGTAGAAAATGGTAAGAATTTATACTTACCAGCTACATCTCAAAGATTCCATCACAGATCATTCTGTTGTGTTTTAAATCGAAGACCCAACACATAATGCAATTTTTAACTTCAAATTTAAATGAAAATAAATGCTTGAGATGATTCATAGTTTCCTTGTCACCCAGACCCCAGGCGTCTTAGGCTTATCTATGTATCAGAGTCACTACAGAAAAGGAAAAAAATATTTGAAATTCGAATGACATATTTATCCATGCTACGGGATTTTCTTCTCTTCATTTGCTGCACTTCCTATAGTTTGTCTGAAAATAACGTTTTGTTTTCACTTTTGAAAAACATTCTGCTTGGCCCATAATTCTGGATATTGCTTTAATGGTCTTCTGGGTTACATTTTTGTCTGACAAGTTTGCAGTCATTCTTTTTTACTCTGCATGTGATGTGTCTT
The DNA here is from genome assembly GCF_027475565.1 of Acinonyx jubatus. Lineage (NCBI taxonomy): Eukaryota > Metazoa > Chordata > Mammalia > Carnivora > Felidae > Acinonyx > Acinonyx jubatus. The sequence goes on along the minus strand of NC_069380.1, from coordinate 2,180,168 downwards.
TTTCACTGAGTGCTTTTAAAATGGGCTTTTCATCACTAGTTTTATGCAGTTTGATTAGGATGCGCCTTGGTATATATTGTTTGGTATGTTGTTCGTTTTTCTTGTGCTTGGAATTGGTTGAACTTCTTGGAGCTGTGATTCTATAACTTTCATCAGATTTGGAAAGTGTTTGAATCATTATTTCTTCAAATAAGAAGAATGCATGTATATTCGTACACGAGAAGTTCTACCACAGCTCAGCGATGCGCTGCCCGTTTCTTAGTCTTTTTTCTGTGTTTCATTTGGCAGATCCTATCGCTGTATCTTTAAGTGTACCAATCTCCTTTGTCTCCTGTATTACAAGGTCGTCCACTCCGACTGGGTAGAACACGGACTAGTATTTTTTAAGATTATTTTCTCTAAGTAGCAATTTCAGTGTTGACTGGTTTGGTTGTTTTTTCCCCCATTCTTTAAAGATGTTGTTCCATTAATTTACAGATTGCATTGTTTTTGACAAGAAATCAGCCTCATTCATCTTTATTCCACTATTTGTAAATTACCGGGTCTTTTGTTTCCTCCTTAGCTTCTTTTAAGATGTTATCTTGATCACTGATTTTAAGCAGTTTGATATGATGTATGGTTTCTTTGTGTTTATCCTCTTTGGGATTCATTAGGCTTCTTGGATCTATGAATTTATAGTTTTCATCACAATTAAATAATTTTAATCATGTCTGCCCATGCTCTCCCTGCACTGGGTTTTCGGGCACCCTTAAATATATGTATGTTAAATTGCTTGATCGTGACCCACAGGTCGTTACTGTTTTTCCCTACCCCCCATCTTTTTTTTCTACCTGCTGAAGTTTGGATAGTTCGCTGATCTTTTCTTCTGTGATGTCCGCTCTGCTGTTAAGCTCATCTAATGAATGTTTCATTTCAGATATTGTGTTTTTCAGAATGCACAGAATATTGTGTTTTTCTTCTGAACTTTTGTAGAAGTTCATTTTGGTTCTTTTTTTTATATCTTAAATTTCTCTTCTCATTATGTCCATTTTTCCTGTTAATTCACAGACATTTATAGTCACTAATTTAAAGTGATTGCTTCAAGTTTTCATAGTCATTTCTAATTCTTTTCTAGTAACTGTTTTTTTCTTAGCTGTGGATCCCATTTTCCTACTTTTCATGCTAGTAATTTTTTATTAGGTGGTAGACATTTTGAATTTTGTGTGTTAAATTTTGCTTTCTCCCTTTGGCAGTTACTTGTGTTTTTAGTGTGGTCCTTTTGAGGCTGTTTTAAGCTTTGTTACGTTGGGTTTAAAGTAGCATTTTCTTTAGGGCAGGTTTAGCCCTGCAACACAGGCGAGAGCAAGCTGGGGTCTCTACCGAATCCAGACGTACAGTAAGATCTCTCTAGTGTGGCTGGTCAGATTCGAATGCCTTCCAGTGCTGTAGGAGCTTCATGGATTGTTCTCTCGTACTTCCCAGTTGTTCTTCTCCCAGATTCACATGTGTAGTTTAGCATTCACCACGAGACTCCAGTGAAATGCTGTGCACACTGCCATAGGCCTTCCTCTGCGTATCTGCCCTTCCTCAGCTCTGTCCAGTAGATTCAAGCACATCACCTTGAAACGTGCATCTCTGAAACCTCAATTCAATGAGACGACCTTGCTCTGCTTCCCCTGGTGGTGCCCAGGTCCTGGCAGAAAGCTGGGACTCACTTGGTTGGTTTCTCTTCTTTCAGACACTACAGTTCTGTGTTGCCTGTTTGGAAAATAGTTATTGTATATAGTATTCAGTTTTCTGGTTGTTCATGACAGGAGGTCACATTTACCAGTTAACCCATCTTGGCTGGAAGTGAAAGTCCGTTTTACCTACTTTTGGTATTTTTAAAATGTGAAGATGTGTCTATAATTTTTTAATTGTAAACTTCTTGAAGGCAGAGATTTTCTTCTCCTTTGTTCACTGCTCTATCCCTACCTCTTATAATAGTACCCAGAGCATTGTAGGCATTTAATAAATACTTGTCAAATGAATAAATATGTGGAACTTACATCTTGAATTCCATTTTGTGCCTTTATGATGTCCTAACTGATAGTGGTGAGCAGGTCACTTACCCAAATATCTGATTACCTGTGTTTGAGGCAGCATAATCTTAATAATAATTATAGTCTTAATTACCCAAGTTTTTCATTATCAGCTTCCCTGGTACTTGAATACCTATGTTTGAGGTTTTATAAGAGGCATTATAATCTTAGTAGTCATGAAAGATACTGTTTTTAAATACATGTAAATTATAAGAGAAGAGCAACCCTCTAAATTAGAAAATTTTAAGAATTATTCTCTGTAATGACAACATATAATTTCTTTATACTGTGACTTTGAAGAATGGTTATTAAATTTGAACACTTTGATTTACATTAATATGATTTAAATTATTGCTGATATTTTTCATTATGCAGCTTGGGTGATGGGTGCACTTTTCCAACTCGCCTTGTGGGGATGGATCCAGAACAAGCTCCTGTTACAGATCAAAATGAATATGCTAGAAGGTGTGCTTCTTGTCATCAAGTTTTTCTGTATTCATTGTAAAGCAAACTGTGTGTGTGCGTGTGTTGTACACACATATAAATACAGTAGTAATTTGTGAGCCAACATAGGCAAAGAGAAATTCTACATAAAAGGTTTTTAACTGAGAGTTAATGTGGGTGTTTACCTAATATGTTGAAGACAGCCGTATTTTTTATCATCCAAACCATAACACTTTTAATAGTAAGAAAGAGAATGCTTGCTATTGCTATTAATAGTTGAACTAGAAATCTCTGGGCCAACCAGGAAACATGGCTATCCTAAATATGCTACATCTTTCTAGAAACTAAGATATTCTTTCAAGATTTGATTCTGTTGGTTTGTATCAGCTCTATTTTTTTCAAAGAAATTGGTCATGCGATCCATCATTATATTTTGATAAACAGATGTTAACTGCGGTGTGAAAATAATATTAATGAGGATGTCAAAAATACAAATGTAAAATTTTTTCTCATTCATTCATCTTAGGAGATATTTTCTCGGTATTTCCATGCCAAGCAATCCGATTCATAAATTCAGAGAAATAGCTCATTTTAAATGAAATTTTAAAGAAGATAGAGATGCTTCTGTCAAAGTGAAACAGTTGAAATTTATTTAAGACAGAAATAAATTGCGGGGGAGGAGGGATTCTAAATTCCAGGCCGGCCCATTAATATCAGAACGTCGACCTTAGAACCTCCAGCCTTTGGACCTTAGAACTCTAACTCTTACTGTGGGTCTGAACCAGTCACCTCAGCTGTGTGACACTCGGTTTCCAGCTCTGTCAAACGAGGGCAATCACAGCTGCCTCCAAGGGTTATTGTGAAGCTTGACCTGTGTCTGATGCACCCAGCACAGTGTCTGGCCCGTAGTAAGTACGCAAGGAACACTACTTCCCTTTTCCTCCTTCCGTTCCTCCACTCCCTCCCTCCCCGGGTCTCTTAGCAAGAAAAGTAAGCCTACGCTGAGTCACTAAATCGTTTTTTCCCCTTAGATCTAAACTGCAGAGGTAGAAAGCAGAAAACTTGGGAAATGACAGGTAATTTTTTTTGTCCTGGCCACAGACCTAGATCCCCACCTTGTGCTACCTTAACGGCTCTTGACTAACACGTTTTAAAAGTTTCACACCAGCCTTTGGAACTTTTTTCTTTCGTCTAATAGTTTTCATTGGCACTGTTGGAATGGAGATTCTTGGGTCTAGAGAGCCATTCAGTTGGGGGTTGGGGGCATATTTTTCTTTCGAAGATAGAGTTTTTTAAGAGTGCTGAGACCTCATGAGTTGCCCTCACATATGTAGGAGAAGGAATGCTAATTTGCTGCTTATTAATTAAGTATTAATTGAGCACTAAACTAGTTACTGAATTATTTTCCTCCTCTTTTCAGTATTGGCTCAAGTCAACCCTTTCCTATCAAACCGCTTAGTGAATCAAAAAACCGATTGTTGGACAGTGAATCTCAGTGGACAGAGAATGAATCTGAGGAAGGCACTGTCAGATCAGGTAATACTTACTTGTCTTCTCGAAAACACTGCCTTTTCTGGTTCAGATGAAGTCAACCAGGTTTACCAAACGTGGAAAAATCAAAATAACACCATATTTGAAAATACTAACATACGAGAGACTTTTTAATGGAATATCTGACATATGGGGTGTCAGTGTTTATTGGTAGCTTTTATGGAGAAAAGGTTGGAGAAAGTGTAGTGGCTACTCCTGTGTTCTGTTCTGTTCTGTTGACACAGTTGGACTTGCCTTTTGTTACCCAGCCATGTGTTTCTTGACCTCAGATGTAGAAAGTTCTTTTGGCACTCACGATTCTGAATAGCGTTTAAACAAGATTTTTCTCTAGGGTCTTAATTTTGCTTATTTGAAAATAATTTTTGAAATGCATTGTAGTCTTTGCTGCCTTAATATATAAAAAGAGTGCACCAAAAATATTTTAACCTTTTCATGATGACTGTTAATCATTTCGTGAATTATGGATTCATTGTAGAACAGTTGACAAGACAGAGGTGGTCTTTCGAACCAGGCCAGGTTTATGACATAGGCTGGCCATTTAACGTGCATTACAAGCTACACTCTTTGCATGGCGGTTTTTAATAGCGATAGTAATAGCACTGTCCTCATCTTGCTCTGTAGGAAAATGGTTTGGACATTCAGATCATTTTGTACCAAGGGAAATACCCTAAGACTTGAAAGCCTGCTGTCAGAATTTCTGATTTTTTGTTTGTTTTTGGCTCTTCGCAATGCTTAAGTTATTCTCTTGAATTCGTATCATTAGGATATTCTCTTAAATTAGTATTCATTAGGATCATCAGACCCCATGTATAAGGTCAAAGGAAAAATTCATTCATGGGCTTCACAGTTATGGCTGCTTTCAAAGCCAATGGACATTTTCACAAATATAAGCCTAAAACCAGACTTTTAGCTCTTAGCGCTTCTGGGTTCTCCAAGAGCATATGGTTATGGTTGATAACCATAAGCATAATATAGTGCTTTTGTAAGAGTTGCTTTTACTGTGATCATCAGTTCTACCATTTAGCCAGAAACGTAATACTTCTTTTTTTGTGTCATGTCGTATATAATTATGTGCTTACAGGGACAAATAACCATGTTACAGTGGCAATAGAAAATTGAGTACCACTGGTTCATAACTAACCATTTGAATAAGAACAAGGTAAGACAGTATAAAGGTAATCTCCTTGAACAAATGCAGTTATTTTCATGTTTTCTAATCTCAAAACAATTTGCAAGTCATTTTTTTTTTTTTACTCTTTCAATTATATCAGCAAAATTAGGTGGTTAAGAAGAGATTGGAAGGTAACAGCTGCCTAAATCCCATTTTTCTTACCACTTCTAGCACAGTCCTAGTAAACATGTATTGGTAGGTTAATGAAGAAGCTAATAAAAGCTTTTTTGGGTTGGTATGTGGACGACTAATCTTTTCAGTAAACGGTGTCTTATTAATTAGTTTAAGAAAAACAAGATGGCTTTTGCCTACTATTAGAAAGATGTTGATCCAGAGAAGAGTGGCTGCAGAAAAGACTGCAGAGGTTCGCTGATGCGATCTAGTTGGAAAAGAGGTAACAAAAGAGCAGTTTCCTGTAGCCAGCCACGCTGAGCAGCTGATCTCTGTCTGGCCAGCCCGAGACAGCAGCCAGAGGAAATTAATGTCACTGGCAACCAGGAACTTCCCAGACAGACTAAACACAAACCTTAGTGCAAGTAGGTGGTGTAACTAAGTTGAACTGTGAGGGATGTAGTGAGCTCCGTGTCTCCCGATGCTTTGAAACAAAGACGGCTCTCTGTTTCAGTTGGGGGCTCTCTCGATGACTTGGGAGCATCTTGGGCAGCTATTAGATTGTTCCGAAGTCTTCCTCGTAACCTGTATTGGTTACCCTTTGCTGCATAACAGATGACCACAAACAGCAACTGAAGACAATGTCCCTTTATTGTCAGTTTTTCTGTGGCAGGAGTTCATCTTTTCAGGGAGTTCTCATCTGCAGTCTCAATCAGGGGAGCATCTGCTTCCTTGCTCAGCAGTTTTCATTAGCATTCAGTTCCTCACAAAGGACCTGGAGCCCAGGTCCAAGGTAACAGGCAGAGCCTATGTGAGACCTAGCAGAATCAGAACAGAGGCTCTCAGGGTGGGCTTGTGTCAGGCTGGACTCTGGAGAGGAGTGGTGACTGTGTGTCATGAGGTGACCATGCCCACCAAGAACTGTGGCTGTGGTATAGCCTTGGTTCTAGAATTCTTAATGTGGGTGGAAGAATGTCTGATGCTAGTGGTTGTTGAAAATCCTCAACAATCTATAAATGTTGCTGTGGGTACCTCCCTATATGCTCTAGCAGTCTTAGGAAGGGGTGGGTAAAGATGTCCTCGCAGGTTATGTCCAAGTTAACAGTAAGGGAGAACCAAAAGAATCCACCTCTTTTAAAATGTTCTCGTTTGCTTCTGAGGAAGAAAGCCAGCAGTACCCCTTACTTGCTGCTTATAAAAATCTTTGTTATTATTACAGTATTAGTTGTATTAAAGTATTTATTTCCTTCTTATTTTATTTTATTATTTTTTAAGTGTTTGTTTATATTTGAAGGAGAGAGAGACAGAGCACAAGGAAGGGAAGGACAGAGAGAGAGGGAGACACAGAGACACAGAATCCGAAGCAGGCTCCAGGCTCTGAGCTGTCAGCACAGGGTCTGCCGTGGGGCTTGAACTCACGGACCGTGAGATCATGACCTGAGCCGCAGTCGGACGCGCAGCCGACTGAGCCACCCAGGCGCCCCTGTGTCCGGTCTTGTTATTTTAGCAGCTTTATACCTTAGCCCACAGAACCGCTTAATAAATCTTATTTTCAGAACTATAAAATTAAGTTTTAACCAGTAACTCAATTGTTTCTGATTTTGTAGGTTTATAAAAACATATTATGGACTGATATTTTCAGTTTTATTTGCAAGAAAATGATCAATGGAATGAAATAATTGAAGTATAACAGAAGATATATTTTTTAAAAAAGGAAGCCTTTGTACAGATCGCTGGATCCACAGAAGCACTACTCCAGAGCAGGAAGATGCCTTAATCTAACATAAGCCCGTTTGTGCTACATCGACTGACTGCTACAAAAGTGACTTAATCTTATTTTGGAAATAACACTTACCTGTTATGAGATGCTACAGTATGAGCTATCAAAACACGTGTTAACATGGCAGATGTATTTTTTTGACACCTGAGTTCTATTGTTAGAGTCGTTTCTTTGTATCCATATAAATTCTCACTCCAACAAGCTGAGAAGTTGTCTTAAGTGAAGTACATGTAGGGCAGTGTGGTGGCTGAAGGTGATCGATAATATCCACTTACTGTTGCTTGTACTGTGTAAGGAAAAGAAAATAACTTTTTTTTATTGGGTGTTTGCTAATTTATAATTACTGTTTTATACTTTTCAACATTTTTAATAATAAAGTTTTTTTATTGTTGGCTATAAAACAACACTCAGAAAGATTCAGATATCTAAATATAGTTATTTAAAACATGGAGCACATTTGTATAATTCATTGAGGGCTTAGTTCTAAGCATTAATACAACCATGTAATGTAGTGTTGTGCCCAAGGCTTAAGTAGAAATATTTTTGGTTTTCTCTGCTTTCAAATTCCTTTTTTGTTGAACTTTCATGGGTATTTTTATGGGCAGGGAAACACAAAGGCACATGTGCTATAGGAATATTGGACACAGAACAGTGGCAGTGGCTAGGAGAAAAGTAAAGAGGAAGATGGGCAGGTTTTGTAAGCTGTTAAAAATTACTTGTCGTCCTAAGGTATTTAGGATACACATGCTGTTGACTTTCAAATGTCAGTTTAGGTGATTACTAAAAATTGCTTGGAAACTTTTTACAGCGATGCTATAAAGCTTAAACGGTGACTTAAAATGCAATTTGAACTAGAATAAAACTGCTTAGCATAATTCTACCTTCAGGAGAGAAATTCTAACCTGAGTAGTCCATTTAAAACTTCCAGTCTGTGAGCAGTGGATTCCACTATTCGTGCCAATTTTGAAATCTGACTTCCTTTGGAAATCCTTTTCCTTTGGAAATCCAGTCTAAGCGACAGGAATTGTTGAATTAATTCTAAGGGGAAATACTGTACCCTGTAAAGGAGAAACAACATAGAAATGTTACCTCATTTGTCCTGTTTAGTCCTGTGTGCACACACAAACCAAAATGATTGATTGCTTCCAGTATTGGATAGAGCTGAATCTTAACCAGCATCTGTAAATATTGACCATTACAGTTTATCTCTCTGTAAAATAGGATTGGAGGAAGGGGTATTATGCATGAGTTAGACTGGATGACCTCTCACATTCTTTGACTCCTAATTTTGCAAAATTAGCCTTATATTTCATTCATCCACCAAGTATTTTGGAGGTACCTTCTGTATGCCAAACATACGCTGTAGGGATAGCTCTGTAATTTCCTAATGTAGCATAAATTTTTAGTCAGCTGTTCCAGATCTTCAGTTTATAGGATTTGTCTAATTCCATTGGCTATGCTAATATTAGATTTTAATAGGAAGTAATGTTTTCTCCCTTTGAACCAAAGGAATGAGTTACTTTGAAAATACAGTTTGGAATAGTATTACAATGGTTCCTATACCTTTATTTGAACTTTGTAGTCCTAATACTCTTGACTCTAGAAGACCTTTAAGTATGCGAGTTAAGGGAGTTAAAAAAATCACTTCACTTTGGCGGTTTATGTATTGTAAGGACATTGTGAACGTTTAAACTTACCTGACTACTTTCAGAAATGTTCTCCCGGTACTTTTTGTGAGTATTTCTACATTTAGATCACAGGATTTGCATGCACCTGATTAACAGTTGAGGAAACATAGTCTTTCCCCTTTAACCTATTCAGGCACTTTTGTGGTGACGTAATCTTTCTCTTTTAAGTTTTATTTAACGTCATCTTTAATAGTAGAGCAAACACCTTTTCAAAAGTTTTCACTTAAAGCCTTTGCCTTAGTTACCTTTGGTTTAATTTATGGCCAGCACTTTGCCACATTCTAGATATTTGGCTGATTTATTCATACATGTTAATGGTCATTCAGCAGGGGCCTACAAATGGCCTGGGAGTCACGGCAAGGTTGCCTCTTTGGTGTTTCGACTGGTATTGATTGATTAGTGCTATCAACTCTTTAGGGGCAAAGGTCAAAATGAAGGCCTGTCGAAATCTATTAGTACTCTATCTTTGGTCCTTCGAACACTTTGATATATTTAAGGAAAATAAAGTTGGATTTCAGGTCCTGCCATTGCCATTAAAGACAAATTCCACCAGGAGTCTTGGTTTTGCCTGGGTACAGATTTACTTGAATGTTCGGTACCTGAGGCGTCTGACCGGTATCATTATGCCAAACCAAAGAGCAGCTGCACTACAGTAGTTCTTAAACATGAACATGTTTACAGAGTTCAGTTCCATTTTTACATGTGGATGATTTTTTAAAACCTTGTTGCGTATTGAATGATTTTCATCCAATGTGTCATAAGCGAATTTAACTGTAAGGTTAGTTTAAATCAAATATGCAATGTTTACTTGAATTTTACTTCTTTTAGAAAGATTTTGACTATGTTTACAGGATTGTTTAAAGTAAAGATTATCAGACATGTGAGATGTCCATTCATTAATCTTTAAAGCAAATGTATATTAAGGGCTTAGGATCTGTATATTGGGGGCACTGAATAGACAGTGACTTACAAATATGTTTTGCTTACATTTTGTTCTAGGACTAGCACTGCTATCAATGGAAACTATTTTTAACTAATCTGTTATTAAGAAATTAATCGTATTTTTGCATTTCAGCCAAAATAAAGACCATATCTGATCATTTGCAAGGCACAGGTGATGTGTACACCTGAAATCCACGTGTTTCATATGATCTGAACTGTATTTTCCAATCTAAGTTACAAATGCAATATAGATTCAGAAAGGTCCATATTTTTCTAATGACTTCACTTGCTATTACTTTGTTGGGTTGCATAAAGGAGGAAGGAATTGTATTTGTATTAAAAGATTACGAAAGCTATTAGTCAAGTTTATTATATTTGTACATGATTGCAAATGAAGCTATATGCCCATATGAAAGAAAAGATGGATACTATTTTAAAATGGTCTTTAATATGTTTTTATAGAAACAAATTTGAAATACAGTTTATTTTGGTTGTCTTTACTTAACAAGTACCGTAAGTCCTGTATTTGTTTCTCATAAGTATAATCCTGGACCATGACTTAATGTTAACTCTGCTTTGTCTTTTGGATGGCCTAACCTACATTAACATGAAGGCTGAACATTTTTAAACTTTTTTTTTCAAAAATCATTATATTTACCTTATTAATAAATAAAAATAAAGTCTTGTATTTGAACAGATTTTTGTTGTTATAAAGTGGTATATATCAAATGAGAGAATAACTGTTACTTTGATCCTTTTGGAAATTTGGTAAAATAGTGTTTAGTTAAAGAAGTAGCTAATAATTTGCGCTAACCACATCTAAGACAGGTGCTATTTGAGTGCAAACGTATTGTAGTTTATGTAGGCCAGAGATTGCTTATTCAAAACGTTTTAAGTTTGCTTTTTCTGAACATGTTAACTTTCAATTCAAAAGTCACTTTAGGATTGTAAGTACCTTGGAAACCCTGTAAAAGTTGAACTGTGGTTGTCAGAATGCTGAATAATGGGTTTTATCTTGTGTAGAGTTCTTTCTGACATTTGTATTCTCATTCCCTTCCAAATCAGCGGTTTTGTTATTTGAGGCTGCTGGATAAAACAGGAAGGTTCTGAGAGCCGTGATTCCAATTTTTAGACTAGCAAAATTTCAAAACGTTTGCAAGAACCGGTAGGGATGCAGCAGCCTTTTCTGTTTTAATTGGCAGGACGGCGGGGGTGGGGGGGGGGGTAATTTAGAGCACCGTGTTTGAGGTAGGAAGGAGGACAGACTACTAAGTGGTCAAGAGGCCATTTTGACACCAAGAGCAGTAGTGACATCACATCGGCCTTACTTTTCTCACTTCTCGTAAGTTAGCTTTTCGGAACCATTCTGGAAAAGATGTTGGCCTCTTTTACCTGTTTTATACTCAGGTACTCCAGAATCTGGAGGGATGAAAACTAACATTTAGTCTTTTGCGTGTAACAGGTTTTTATGAATGTTTTAACAGCTCTGTGAAGTTAGCCTCATTTTCTTGAACCCCTGCATATCCGTGCCTTCCATTTGATAAAGAGGATTTAAGGTTCCTTAACTCCCCTCCTGCTGTTCTTCCGGCAAGAATGTCACCACCTGTCAGCCCATTCTCCATACAAGGTAATTCTCTTCATCCAGGATTCCCAATACAGTAGAAATCATACTTACATCATACTTCCCCGTGGCCTCCAGGCCAAGTTAGCATCGCTGTGCTATTACTAATTTAATTTAGCCATAGATTAGTCACATGTACTTTGGAGTCAACTCACTGGACTATAAACTCTTGAGGACTTTTTTTTTTTTTTTACTAACTACCCACAAAATGAACACGGAAGTTCAGAAAACAATAGGAGGAAAGAATTTCATGTTCATTAATCTGTCATGTCCCAAGCTCTCACAAGTGAGCATCAGAGCCTATAAAATTATCCCAAACTTCAAAAATACTAGTCGGTCTTTCACACATTTTAGTGGAAGAATAAATTTATGGGGCAGCATCATTGGAGAGCAGTTTGGAAAAACCAGGCTTTCAAATGTCCATGTTCTCTGACCTAGCAGTTCTACTTTGGGGAGTATTACAGATTTACTTACGCATTATAAGCGGTACATGAGGATGTTCGTTGCAGAGCTGTTTAAAGCAACAAAAGACTGGAAACCGCATGTCCACTGCCATTTACGGTGGCCTAATGTAAGAGACTATCTGAAAGGATACACAATGAACTATTAGTGTCTCCAGAGAGGAAACGGGTGGGGGGGGGGGGGTGGAATAGGTTACATACATTTCACTGTGTGCCCTCTCACTAATGTATTTTTGTATTATGTGCATGTTACTTTTAAAAAAGAAAAATGATGGGTTAGATATTCTATAGATCAGTGAGGGAGAAATCAGTTATTTGATATATGATGCTGGGCCAATATGCTAGCCATTTGGGGAAAAAGTCCTTCACATCCTACATCAGAACAAATTTCAATTGGTCATGATATGTTAGATAGTGAAAGCAAATACTGCAAAAAAAAAAAAAAAAAATCCCCAAACCCATGGGTAATGGATTTAATAATGGGCTAGGAAAGGGATTTCTAAGTGGGCACAACGCTGGTGACCGTAAAGCAAGACAGATTTGAATACCTGCAAAATTAAGAAAATTAGCACTAATAGGAAAAAATGGAGATACAACAATAAGAAGAAATTCACGAAAGAAATACGGATCAATAATAGCGGATAAAAGATACTTGGCTTCATTAATTAAAGAAATGCAAGTGAAAACACCAATAAGAGTATTTTTGCCTATGGTAGATAATAGCCAGTGTTGCTAAAGAAGCATTTTGGCGGGAACGTAAAATGGCTTCACTTTACTAAAAAAGTAATTTGGCAATACATGTCCCAAGTTTCACTGTGCGTAATCTTCATACTTAGAGATACACACATAAGGCGAGTTGTTTGAGAGGCTTTGGTAAAAGCAGTACGAAAGGAATACCAGTGTTCATTTATAGGAAATCTGCTAAATTATGTCACTCTTTTCCAGAGACCACGATGAAGGCATTTGAAGAAGAGGCCACGTGTAGCTATTTTCATCAAAACTAAAGTGTCTCCACTGGAACGATCTTGAAGACATTACGTGAAATAATCAAATCGCAGCGCTCTGCCCACATGGTGAGATCCCACCTAGAGGCTTCAAAGTACCTGTTGTGTACCTGTGGGTTCAAACTCCACCTATTTGTGGAGCACCTGCTCCAGAGGATGGGTGAGTGCTGGGACCAGGGGGAGTCCGGGGCTGACTCGGGTGGGGTCGCAGCTGCTCCTGCCCTCAGGCTGCCGCCGGAGACATACGGGGACCCCAGGACCCACACACTGGAATGGCAGGGGAAGCTCCCAGGCCCGAATCTGCCGGGGTGCCGGCAGGCGGAGCGGGCCCAGGACGTCAGCGGGCCCCCGGGCGTTCTCGGTGCCAGGCATGAACAGTACCTCGTGGCTGCCTGGAAGGGACGACCGCCTGTTGGGAAGGTTTGCCAACGACAAACCTGTGCATACAGGGTGGACAAGCTGCGGTGACACTTTGCTCAGCCTTTTACAATAAACCTCAAGCCCCTGTTTGCAATCTGTAGCCTTTCTCGATGCAGAGAAGCTGTCGACGTATGCTGAAAGTCCAGTTAGAAAAACGACCTGTTTTGCGATCGTCTTTCTGTTAAAATTCACTCAAGAGACACATCATCCGGAAACGACTTGCGGAAATGCAATCTCTGCATCGCTTCTTGGATTCAGGTCCACGCTTGTTTCCAGAGTTCGAGGGAAGGAGAGAAGACAGTGAGGGATGGGGAAGGGTTTCCCCAGAATGTGTTGGAACTGTTGTCCGTATGTGCATGGTTTTCCAGCGTCCTGCACGTAGTGTATATAGTGATTAAACTTAAGTCCTTATTTAAAATATGTAGCTTTTCTACGTGCTTAGGTGTGCTTGTCATATGTTACATATGATATACAACAATAGGGTGAATATTTCAATAGTCTTAGATTGTCTTTCTAATAGAAACAGTAGATCACTCTGAGAAATAACTTACACATTCACCAAGTGGGTGGAGGAGAGTGAGAAGGGAATTATGCACGTTTACTGTAGTGTCGCTTATATGTGGTGTATATAACAGAAAAGGGCGTGCTCTAATTTCATATAACAAATAGGGAGCTAATAAATACTTTCGTATACTTTCTTGGTTAAGTTTGTAAGAAAGACTTTTAAACATTACTTTTAGAAGTGAAATTCTTCATCTACCCCTGAAGTACAACATTGCCTGTATTTTGTCCTTGAGATAGGCTGTGAAGACAAAGAAGTAAGGAAAGAATTGGCCAGAATGTTCCTATTTAGGCGACACTTTCAGATTGTAGCCGGCCGTCCCCTTGTGCCCTTTATTCCAAACGGCTGTGTGCAGAGTGAACACTGTGGGTCCGTATTTTAACATCTGGTCTTTCCAGACACTTTGAAGTGAAGATGTGCATTACAAATAGTAAAATAATGTGGTTTTTCATACTTTTTTTTTCTTGGTTGTTAAATTCAAAACCTAAGGTCCTGTGATGGGGTTTACAAAAGAGGACTGTCTTCTGGAACCGATGTGGTTGGTCCATCCCTGTGCATCACATTTGTGACTCTTTACTGGAAAAGTGACAGAAGAACGCATGAAAGGAAAGGTCCGCTGCCAGTCTGTTTGCTTTTAGCAAACACTCCAAATCATACTTCGTTCCATATGTGCGAGGGGTTTTTGGTGGTCTGGGGCTTGTTTTGTTTTTTGTTTGTTTGTTTGTTTGTTTCAGTTGTTAAATGATCCTTTATTGAAATACTTTTCCTTTGTAGTTGTTAACTAGCAGGCATTCGGCTGCACCTCCATTGATGTCGTCAATGATGTCACGAGGGTGGTGGCCATCAACATTGCAGCCCACATACTGGGCAGTCCCCAGGATCTGTGTCAGGCTCCAGAGAGTTCTCTGGCTGAAGATCAGTGCCACATCCGTCAGGCAGTGTTGAGTCTCATCAAAAGTGGTATTTCCACTGCGCTTAGTGTTTTTCTGCTTCTCTCTCTTGGCGGTTCCTTGAGGGCTCTGATAATCAGGGCAGAGGCAGAAGGTACCAGTTCAGTCTGGACCTGTCATACCGATGAATGGTCAGTTTTACTGTTATCCTCAGACCCTTCCTGACACTCGTTGCCTTGGTGATGTAATCACCAACCTTTTTGGAGACTGACCCAGGAGGCCGATGTGAGGAGCCAGGGCAGAGGTGGCACGACTTTGATCTCCTTGGGGTTGAACTTACGCAGCATGGAGGAGGTGGCTGGTGTTGGATGAACCCAGATTCAGGAACACTGAAGAGAATTGCTCCTTGGCCTCCTGTGAGCCAGAAGGTCCACATATGTGTGTTTTCTTTAACATGCCTTTGAAGTGGGTGAAATGACATTTCTTGTTTTGAAACACCGAGTAGAATAACATTTTTAAAATATCTTTGTTTAGTTTTATGTAGAATTGGAGACATATTTTATAGGTGGAATTGTTAAACCACCTTTTTTTTTTTTTAAATGTTTATTTATTTATTTTGGAGGGGGGGCAGAGAAAGAGAGAGAGAGAGGGAGACAGAATCCAAAGCAGGCTCAGACCTGTCAGTGCAGAGCCCTACACGGGACTTGAACCCCGAACCATGAGATCATGACCTGAGCCAAAGTCAGACACTCAATGGACTGAGCCACCCGGGCGCCCCAAAGCACCTTTGAGAAGTATCCATTCAGTACTTATTCATTGGTTTGTGAGTGAGAGAAAAGGCAGTACAAGGTTAGGGTTCTACAGATGTGTTTATATTTAGATTATAGCTGCAGATCAATGGATGTCAATCAGCATTTTATGTAACTATATAGATACATTGTTAAGCAATTAAATGGAAAACATGCTTTCTTGCTAATACTCTAGTAGTATATAGATCAAATAATGATTAGTCTTAGAAGCATTCAGTTATATATTCTGTGCTTTGTTGCTTAGTGCTGTATTTTACACTGATTATTAAGAGAAAAGGGGCCCTTCTAATTGAAATATTTACAGAGGCCTGATGTTCTTTCCTGCTTCTAAGATGAAACATACTTTTCTCCTAGCAAAGACTAAACTGCCTTTCCTTATGGTCTGAGTTGGAGGTGTTAAGTCATATTGATAAAACTACCAGTGCTTTCAGACTCTGACACAGGACATTATTCACAATACATGAAAATGTAAGACGCAAAACCATGTGTATGACCCCCAGTCATAGACAAAGTGTGTGTGCCTGGGTACTGGGCTCTGATTTTGTGATTATAAGCGAGTTTGTTCTGTTACCGAATTACTTTTTAGTTCTCTGTGATGGGCACATAATACTTTTAAACTTGAGGAGAAAAACATACATAAAAGCATTGAAGGAGATTGGAAGGAAGCACCAAGACGGTTGGAAAAGGGGCAGGAGTAAGTAGGGTGGCCGTGAAGGGATCGTTCATGTTTTGCTTCGTGTGTTATATACTACATGAATTTTTCAGTCATCATAGGAATCAGCTCAGTGAAATTCCTGTGGCATCAAAATAAATACAAAGTAACATCTGCTTCTTGGAAATTTCAACAAACAGAAGTTGTCAGCATAAACAAAGAGTACAATCAACAAAACCATCCTTGACTGTGGAGATAAAGCTCCCCGGCTGCAATCAGACTCGTGTGTCATGAAGCTTTTTTTTTTTTTTAATTCTTTTAAATGTTTTTTTATTTATTATCAAGAGACAGAGAGACAGAGCATGGGAGCGACAGAGAGAGGGGGAGACACAGAATCGGAAAGCAGGCTCCAGGCTGTGAGCTGTCAGCACAGAGCCCGACATGGGGCTTGAACCCACGAACCGCGAGATCATGACCTGAGCCGAAGTTGGAGGGACGCTTAACCGACTGAGCCACCCGGGCGCCCCCACCCACGTATGTCACGAAGCTTGTGGGATTTGCGCTGACACCGCAAATGACTCTCTTGGTTTCAGTTAGGGATAATTTATTGAACATAGTATAAGAGTGATTTAGAATTGTGGCTAGAAATAAAGTCAGTGTGAAATAATACATACGGTCTTTATTGTGCTGCTCATATAGATCACTCAGTGGGCAAATTACTCATGTTCAAGTTAAGGTATAAGGGAGGAACAAAAATGGATGGAACAGAAAGTTTTCCATTTTTAACAACAACTTTTTAAAAGAAAAAGGGCAGCAAATAAGTAAGAATAATAATATGAGGAATCGTTGCCTTGGAGTTTCTGGCTTCTGGTATGAGAAAATATGAATTTCCATAATAGGTTAATGAGAAAAGATTCTTTGGGGTGAATAGTTTGGTTTTGAACATTTTTGAACATTTTATTATTTTTTTAATGTTTATTTATTTTGAAAGAGAGAGACAGCGTGAGCACGTGAGCCGGGGAGGGACAGAGAGGAGAATCCCAAGCAGAATCCCAATCTGCACTGACAGTGTAGACAGAGCCCAGTGCAGTGCTCGATTCCATGAACCATGAGATCATGGCTTGAGCCGAAATCAAGAGTTGGACGCTTAACCAACTGAGCCATTCAAGCACCCCTGGTTTTGAACATTTTAACTTGGAGATAACATCTCGGTAAAGATGTGAAATAATGGGATATTTTAATCTGGAGCTTAGAAGAGATATCTAGATAGGAAATACAAATTTTGTGCATCAGATCTATAGACAGGAAACGATTACAGTAATGGTAAGTGTATAGATAAGTTTGTAAAATTATATTTTATTATCTTCTCTAAAAGATGTATTTGTTTAGGAGCGCCCGGGGGGCTCAGTCGGGTAAGCATCCAATTCTTGGTTTTGGCTCGGGTCATGATCTCGCAGTTCATGAGTTCGAGCCCTGCTTGGGGCTCTGTGCTGATGGTGTGAGCCTGCTTGGGATTCTCTCCTTCTCTCTCTGCCCCTGCCTCACTTGCATTCTCTCTCTCTTTCAAAATAAACTAAACTTAAAAATTTCTAAGAGGTCCTTGTTTAAAACAAAGTATAGTGCTATATTGTGAGATTTGTAACATAGTAAAAGCACAAAAGATGGGTTGGTGAATGGAACTATACAATTGTAGTGAAAATAGTATAATATTAACTCTAAATAGACTGATAAGTTAAAGAGGTATTTCATAATTCCTGAAGAAACCGCTAAAAAATACTGCAGAGAGGTATAGTCAAAAAGTGAACAAAGGAGTCAAAATGGAATAATAAGAAATGTTAGCCCAAAAGAAGTCAAGAGGGGAACTGAGACACACACACAAAAAAACAAATGAGACTAATTGAAAACAAATAGCAAAATGGCAGACTTTACTCATAACTTAAATGTAAGTTAAATGTATGCTTAAATGTATACTTAAATGTAAGTATACACTAAATACTACAAAGACAGTAATTGTCATATTGGATTAAAAAAAAAACACAAGACCCTATTCTGACTATATGCTATCTCTAAGAAATGTATTTTAAACACAAAGATAATTTGAAAGTCAAAGGATGAAAAAATATACATCATGCAAACATTAGTCATCAGATAAAATATACTTTCATAGTGATAAAAGATCAAGGCTTTAGGGGTGCCTGGGTGGCTTGGTCGGTTAAGCATCCAACTGTGGCTCAGGTCATGATCTCGCAGTTCGTGGGTTCAAGCCCCGTGTCGGGCTCTGTACTGGCAGCTCAGAGCCTGGAGCCTGCTTTGGATTCTGTGTCTTCCTCTCTCTCTGCCTCTACCCTGCTCACACTCTCTGTCTCTCTCTCTCAAAAATAAACATTAAAAATTAAAAAAAAAAAAAAAAAGATCAAGGCTTTAGGAAGCCATAATGCTTGCAAATTTTTATGTGCCTAATTACAAAGCTTCAAATACATGAAAACAACTAAAGAGAGAAACAGACAAACCTGCAGTCATAGGATATTCTAAACCCCTTCCTTTATAATTGATAAAATGGCTATACCAAAAGTCAGGATATAAAGTAAGAATATAAAGAGACTTGAATGACACTATTACCCACCTTGACGTAACTGACATTTCAGAACACCTCACCCATTAACCTTAGAATGCACTCATGGGATGTTCACTAAGACCACATGGTGAGCCATAAAAAAATTTCAATAAATTTTAAAAGGCTGAAATCGTTTTCAATGTCTTATTACCGTGACAGCATAACATTAAATTAATAGCAATAAGACATCTAGAAGAGCTTAAATTATTGGAAATTAAAAGACACACTGATTAAGTGAAGGATCTGTGATGTTACCTTTCTTACGTATTTGTATAGATACTAGCAGAAACACCAGTCACCTTGGTCAGAGGTCAGCCTAATTCACATTAAGAACAGCCAGAATGACATTGCAGTATTATTAGTCCCCGCATGCCTAACACTGTGCCGACGATGAACTCAGACTGTGTATACCTACATATGTGGCGGGGCGATTATACTGTCAGAGAGGAATCCTGAAAATATGAATTTCTGCACTTAGAGAATTTCTGTCCAATGAGAGGAGGAAGGATCCTGGGTCCTTACCCTTTGAAATGTAACTCTATTTCCCTGGAGGGGAGACTAAAAGGAAAATAATGTTCAAAATCACTCCTGAGGTCTGGGTTATTCATTCAGTCACCCTTGCCATTAGCCTAGGTCTCTACTCTGGAACGTAACCATTTGGCTCCTAAAGAGATTATTCTCTTATCTTTTGGATGGTAAGCATTAGTTCTACCTTTCAGGGGCAAATGGCTGCAAAGTGATATATGAAAATCTATTATTTCTAGGGGAGTTAAAAGTAAGCACCTTAAAATCAGTTTTACAGCTCAGGAGGTTAAGACTTCGTAGGAACACTGAAAAATTCAGGAAGGATTTGTCCTTTCGTAGCATATAAATCTATCAATGGGTCAGGGCACCCGGGTGGCTCAGTCAGTCAAGCATCCAGCTCTTGATTTTGGCTCAGGTCGTGATCTCATGGTTCATGGGATCAAGCCCCACATTGGGCTCTGTGCCGATAGTGCAGAGACAGAGGGATTTTCTCTCCCTCTCTCTCTCTCTGACCCTCCCCTACTCGTGCTCTCTCGCTTGCTCACTCTCTCAAAATTAAACATTTTTTTAAAAAATCTATCAGTGGGTCAAAAAAATCAGAAAGGAAATTAGTAAATACTTGGAACTGAATGATAATGAAAATACAAAATTTCAAAACCTGTCTTGTGCAGCTAATGAAGTGCATACGGGGAAAATTAAATATTTAAATGCTTGTATTTTCAAGAACCTTCAAAATCGATCTAAATTAAAAGGCCAGAAGAAGAAAAGCAAATGAAGCTCAAACGAAAAGAAGGTAAAAATAAGACCAGAGAATAATGATGTAGAATATGAAAAATAGCACAAAAACTAATAGAACCAAAAGTTCTCTGGAAGCATTACTAAAGTTATTAGCAAAGTCTCGATCAATACATAAATTACTAGTATCAGTAATGAAGAAGTTACTACAGATCCTACTGACATCAAGAGAATAGAAAGGGAATATTACAAACGTTATGCCAATGAATTTGATAACTTAGATAAAACATCCCTAAAGAAACACAACTTACCAAAACTGATAAGATGAAAGGAAATCTGAGTGGCAAAGACAGTGAGTTTGTAATCCAAAATTTCTCCAGGACTTCCAGCTCTAGAACAAGACTGAATAATTCCCCCTATGACTCCCACTAAGTACAACAAAAATTTCTGGATATTACATAAAAAACATAAGGGTCAAAAAAGTGGAGAGAAAGACCATTTAGGAACCTCAGGACCCAAGAAACATTTCTTTTTTGCCACATATATCTAATATTGGGTGTGGGAGAAGCTGGCAGTGTGGAACACCAATGGGAGCAGCCTGTTCTGCAGCCAAAAGACCGAGAAAGGAACACCTATCAAGACAAAACATTTAGACAATAACTACTTTACTGAGTCAAACAGCACACTTACATACACACAACCACCAAAATGCAGCCCTAGCCTTACCCTACCAGCAAAGCCCAGTGAGGAGCCTAGATTTCTACTCTCATTCAGCTGTAATGAGGTCCCCTCCCACCCCATCCTGCTGGGGTCGTATCAGAGAAAACCAGGAGGGAAACTGGAACTTTCACCACCATCTAATAATAATGAAACCTCACCCCTCCCACAGTGACATTAGAGACTACATGGGGTGGGGTGGGGGGTAATAATGAGGCTTCAACGACCAGAGGTGTGGTTGGTGAAAGCCTAGTGAGGATCCCAAAATACCACCTCTGCCTGACAATAAGGAGGTACCCCTTGTCCCCAGTGGAGTGTCAAAGGGAAAACCTGGACTTTCACACCCATT